>NC_056598.1:25590090-25928424 GCF_018340385.1 Cyprinus carpio | reverse complement strand
CCATTAACACGATCCTGTGAGCTGAACAGATCAGTCAAAATTTAACCAGTCACATTCTGCCCTTTAAGCAAGCCACTTTTTAAAAGCTTCAAAATTATGTAAACACTAGCAGACAGTATAATGCCTGTATTCTAATGGAGTGTCACATTTAAAAGTGTTTCAAAATAAAGTGACCTGGGTTCATGTTGGCTGGGTCTTTCCCATCCCATGGAGTGGCATTTGAAGTATGAATAAAAGTGAGTTTGAATGAGTCTGTGATAAATGGGCTTACAGTTCAAAGCTAAGAACATGTGTATTATGAGTGTCGGTGATAAATGTACATACAAAATTCTGCTGTTGAGGCCTTTTCAAACACTCATTCACACACTACACAACAACAGAGACACAATGTTTGGACACAAATACACATTTTAAACAATAAATACACATTTTAAATAAGTCTATGAATATCTAAAATATTTAATGCTAAGTACCTAGCAAACTTTCTATTTTACATTTCTTTTTATAATTTTTTTGTCAAATTGATTCTTTTTTTTAAATGATTTCAAATTTTTTACTAAATATTACATAAATAAATAGATTCCACTGCAGTGATTATCCAAACACTAGAATCAAAAATTTTTCCAATTATTATGAATTTCAAATTATTTTTTGATTCATTTTATTATTTATGATCCATTTTCAAATGATTTACTCTATTTAGTAAACATTTTGAACTAACTTTAAAGGCGTCATCTGGCGATGCTAAAAACAACATTATTTTGTGTATTTGGTGTAATGCAATGTGTTTACGAAGTTTAAGGTAAAAAAAAAAAAAAAAAACCTTTTTTTCCACATACTGTACATTATTGTCGCTACTCTTTTCTGAAACACATTGATTTTTACAAAGCTCAATGTTCTGAAAAGCGCAGTGTTCTCTGATTGGCCAGCTATCCAGTGCATTGTGATTGGCCGAATATCTCAAGCGTGTGATGGAAATGGTATGCCCCTTACCATATTTGGAAACAGACTACGTCTCCACGACATGGCGGCGACAACAATACTACAGCGATAATAAAAGTTACCCCTTCTTTCTTTGCATAAACATTTGGGCGGTGTTATGCAAATATTCCAACACAGTGATTTAGATTTGTGGGGGCGTGTTTAAATGAGGCGTTTTAGGAAGGCTTGTCTTAACTTTTATAAAGAATATCTCTTTGGGTTTGAGACTTTAGTCTTTACAATTTTACGTATCTTATATATCCACAAACAGCTTGTAACACTCCAAAGACAAAGGAAAACTTAAAATCGCATCATATGACCCCTTTAAATTAAACAGTGTGATATCATATAGGCCTATATCATTTTTATATCGCCCACTCTAAGATACTGGCATATGCATTGGCCATTAATAAAACTGGTCAACCACTACTCACAGCATATCATTTTAACTATGCATGCTAACACCCACCGTAGCAGTTAGCCTGGGCCCGTGGAGCTGAGCGTAGAGTATGGCCTCCTCAACCTGACCTCTGATCCCCAGCAAGGCGAGCTCCAGGTTGTGCGCTCCGGCGACAATGTGTGTGAGATCCTGTAGCACGGTGACGTACTGTCTCCACGGGTTGTGGAGCTCTGAGAGGCTGGCCAGGCACCCGCGCATGACGTTGAGGCAATAGCCACTGCACGCCCGGATCAGGGTCAGTCCACGGCAATGAGAGCAGTAATGCATGCGCACCAAAGCACGACTGCATTCCTTGGACAACTCCGCCGTATCTGTTATGTTCATCACTTCCAACCCCACGCCGAGCGCCAGGCTAAGCACCCGGCCTGCCCTCAACGCGCTCACAAGCGTATCTGCCATTGCCTTTGGGTGCGGCCCAAAGGGGTTAACGTCCTGCCTTGTCATGCGGAGACAGTCACCGAACTGGTTTGCATCAGAAGAGTCCTCGCCGATGCTCCCAGCCATGCCAGGATTGACAATACGAGAGTGGACTAATGGGAAGAGACTGTCGAAAAAACAGTGGACGGCAGTTTCAACAGAGACATTGCCGGTGCCCTGGAGGAAGCGAGAAAGGTCCGTGAAGAGGCAGACGATGTGAGGGGAGATGGACGACATGAGAGAAGAGTATGTGGTCTCGAACAAAGAGGTCAGGTGATTCTGAGAGAAGGTGATTAGAGACTGGAACGTATCTGAAAGAGGAAAAGAGAAAGAAGCTGAGCTTTAAATCAATGTTAATATATATAAGAAAACTTAGTATTATTAACACACACACACACACAGTCTTACAAAACAAAAGCATGTATCTTATTTGTCTTAACATCTTTGAAAGTGAAGTGTGTAGTTTCTAAGCTACTAGCCATTGATCAGACAAACAAAAAGCTCCACCCCAGAGTCATGCTATTGGTTGAGCTTTTAATTTTTTAACTATTGGTAAATTTGCAATGCAACAAAAGTAGTGACAGATCTTTTCTTCTGTATTGTGACACAGACCTGAGTGTAAAAGGGGTGGGGGAGGGCATGTAGGCCCGGGACAAAAAAAAAAAAAGTCCAGAACCTAAACCCAGCAAGGTATTTGGATGGACACACCTAATTATTTTTTTCTCTCTAAAAACTTCAATGAACCAAAGATAGAAGTTTGGTTATGGAAATATGATTCATTCACTTTAGAGATTTGTTCAAAAACCATGATCTGTTTGCAAATTAAATCAGTCAATGCTTTTCAGACAAATCTACCAACAAATGGCTTTACTTATTAAAAGGATAGTTCATCCAAAAATGATTTTTTTCTTTTTCACCCTTGTGTTTTTTAACATAAACAGATATCTACAGCAGAATGTCCAAAGCTAAACTTCTCTTTTTTTTTCATGCAACGAAAGTGAATGGTGCCCACAGCTGTCAGTCAAGGTTTCACTCAATGATAACTTTAATTTTATTCTGTTCCTCACACAAGGCTATCGGAGCTTTAGAAAACTTGGTATACAGCACACAAGTTGTATGGACTACTTTTGCATTATATTAGAAAAGAGCGGCATGAACATCCTGTCTAGCTTTCTTTTGCACAAAATAAAGACCATTTTTCAAGTTTAAAACAGCATGAGGGTGAGTAAATGACAACCATGTTCATTTTTAGCAGAACTACTCCTTTAAAAACAGTCACAAAACTTTTGAGTTACGGGAAGGACAAACAAAAGAGACAAAAGGAGTCAGTGCGGTGTGTCCGTGGCTCTTTTCTGTGGTTTTTCTGTTGCCCTCTCTCACACACACATAGACACACAAACACATACACACACGTGCCTAAACTTGTGTTTGGTCAGTGGTTTGTTAATGCGGGGCAGCCTGTCTATTCAGCTGCGCTGTAGTGGAGCATGACCACACACACACACACACACACACACACACACACAGGCTGTACCCAGGGTGCCGTTCTCTCTATGGCCACTGATGTCAGACTGAAGGCATGTTAGGGGATGGAGGAACAGCGGCAACTGGACCGAAACTGAGACCGGTCAACACACATACAGACGAACATGCATACACACACACACACACACACACACACACACACACACACACATACATAGATACACGGAAGCAGAGCTCTCCATTTCACTCCATAAGTTGCGGAGTCGTCCATCAGTGCCATCACAATGAACCAGGACAACAACTAAACACTCCCAATCAACTGAACACGCTGAACATCGCACAAGATGTGTTTTTGCATTCTGGCTGCACTGTTTTTATTAACTGTTGGTCTATGTGCATCATACAGACCTTTTTATTGTTGCATCATGTCTTGCAGTTTCAGAACCTTGTGTCATGAGTATTATTATGAAGACTCCAATGTTACAAAGTTAAACTTTTGTTACACATCCACCTCAATCAGACGAACCTGGGGGCCTGACAAGCATCTTGAGCATTTAAAATGTTATTTTAAATTACTGCTATAACAAGTCTCATTCATTAACGATGTAAAGCTAGAGAGATAGAGACAGGAGTTGATGTCAAACTAAACTATATATACCATATATATGGTTCAAAATCTGGGCTAAAAAAAGGATAAACAGCAATACTGTGAAATATTACAATTCAAAATGCTTTTCTTATATTAATATATTTCAAAATGTAATGTATTCCAGTGATGCCAAGGCTAAAGTTTCAACAGCCATTACTCTCCAGGCTTCAGTGTCACGTGATCCTTCCAAATTCAGTCTAATATGCTGATGAAGTAATTAAGTAATTTATGAAAAGCATGAAAAAGATTACTTTATAGTACTGTTCAGTGGTTCATGTGACCTTGCTGACTAGACCATAATGTCATTAATTATTTTTCACCAGACTTTTTTTAGAGGGGTCAGTGATGGGGAGAAGAAACATGATTCAAACTCATTTGCCCATATGAGCACCATAGCCTGATGTGTCAGAACACATGCGAACCTCTAGGCCACTAAGACCAACAGGAGCAAGAGTATTGTAGAAGGAGAAAGTAAGGAATAGAAAGGCCACTTGCCATGCCCCGCTGTGTGTTCGTGTCTGCATATAAACCATAGCGTGCGTGTGTGTGTGTGTGTGTGTGTGTGTGTGTGTGTGTGTGTGTGTGTGTGTGTGTGTGTGTGTGTGTGTGTGTGTGTGTGTGTGCGTGCCCGTATAGGCGAGATGGTTGGAATGAGAGCAGCAAACCACAAGCAGAATGTGCCAGTGTAAGGTTACAGCATTTCAGAGGGCAGCCTTATGCCACGAACGCTCTGTAAAAACGCCAAAAGTGGCATAGAGGGAGACAAGCAGACGGAGAAAGAGACAGAGAGTTGAAAGAGGTGAATTTGTTTGGCTTTGAGGCCTCACGCCACAGAACTTGGCCAAACTGTTGCCGGCCATCTCTGCCAGCAAATTTCTGTAGGGTTTTCTTTCATGTGTACACAAAAGTTAATATCTCTAAGTGTTTGTGTACATCTGAAGACAAGCTTACACAATGCATGATTCTGCTGATTTCAGATGGAATTAAACACTAATTCCAGGACAATCGGGGCTGATCCCTATGGAGCTGCATGTTGGAAAATAGCATTTAAACATGAGACAAAAAAAAAAGAGAAGGAGAGAGAGGAGATCTCCCAGGAGAAACCGCCAGAAAGGCTGACACTGCTCAGACATGCAGGAAACTTAAAGTCCTGTACAGTAACCAACAGTGGTCTGACAGCTGAGGAAAAAAGCTATTTGAAACCATTTGTTGCTCCATTAGTGCTTCACCATTAGAGCAGGACCGCTAGTCACTGTTTATCTGATTTGTCAGATCTATTACTAGCTAAATTGAAAAGCTTTAAATGGCTTGTTTGTTTCATAAAGCACAAAAACAGATTACTGATTCTTGCTTTTGGTTTGCCCTAAGATTAAGGCCATGGTTATGTTCAGAATGCCACCACACTAATCATAATATTTCAATATAAACCTCATAGTATGAAAATTTCTGCATGCATATGACAGCCGGATAACCAAAGGAATTTGGTTCCAGAGGGTACCTTGGAAAGAATCAGACTACTAGCAAAAAAAAAATTACTCATTGCATTTGGCTACTTTTTTAAAAAAAAATAAAAAAAAATAAAATAAAATAAAATAAAATATATATTGTATATTATGTATATATATATATATATATATATATATATATATATATATATATATATATATATATATATATATATATATATATACAGTATATACAAGCACTGCTGTATAATACAGTGCAATGCAATCAACCTGATCTTCAACTTCCAATCTGAAAAAATTAACCATAAGTAATATGAAGCCCTGTCAGATCTCACAAAAAAAGTGATTTGAGTGGCCAAATTGTTTCACTTTATGTAAAATCCCAAATTTGTTTAATAAGCAGACATTGAGGGAGTGAACATCAGCCACAATTTTTATCATGTCTTTCTCAACTCATTATTTGATCAGCTGCTGAAAGAAAAGTTGTTGTTTTTTCAACAAAATTTGATTAAATGCCAAGATGACAAATGGCACCACTCTGAATTGCATGCTGTTTGCAAAATGATTGCTAATTTTCATTGAGAGGAGGTGATTTGAGGTGACATTACCAACTCTGAGCATTAGTGATTCAACAAAACTCAGCAAAATTCAAACTTTTACAAATGTACAGTGTTTGAATCCACCTCTTGATACTTTATTAGTAGTTTAAATACCATTTAAACAAGCGCTGAAGTCATTTAATAACAAAGTGACAAAAATAGCAAACTACAGTTAACGCATACAGTCCCACAACATCAACTATACCGCACAATATACCAAGCAGTGCACTAGTGTTCAATTTCAAACCAATTCTGATTGGTCAATTCCATGTCTGAATCCAAATGAGCTCAGCAGAAAAAAATAAAGGTTTACGATGGGCAGATTAATCCCGGTCACTAGGCTCCAGAGGAAAGCAACGCTCTGTACTTTACTGGTTTGCGAGCTGGGCAACTGCAGTGTTGCAGTGATGCCAGTGAGCCAAGATGGGGTCCAGATTTACAGCCGTGTAATTGGATGTTATATAGCTTCTTAAGAGGGTCTACAAAAGGCTTTTAGAGATGACTAATCCACTTAATGACCAAGACTTATTTCCTAAATGCACGGTCTGCTGGTGAAGAGATTCCGCTTGATGAATAAAACTGAACAAATGATGGTGAAAAGAGATAGAGATAGAGAAGACTTTTAAAGTGGCGTGGGAATGGTTAAATGTTCCCTGATGTCACGCAACCCACAGCGGTGGATGTCGTTTTCCAATAAACATATTGAAATTATAAACTAACACATAATTTTAACTGGATTCAGTTGTAAAACTACATGTTGGATCCTGTTAAACCTGATAACCAACAGTGACCCACTTTTGTCACGGCCAAGACCCTATATACAAGGCCATGCTGCATTCCTCAGTGACGGCGGTCATCATTCAGAGCGTTCGGGAGTCTATCATCTGTCGATCATCTTCCACCCCAGAAAGCCCCGTAATCCAGCCAAGGGCTCGTGTTTCATATGGGTCAGACGCAGATATGAGTTCATCACCTCTGTAGGGGGGCTATAAAATCCCACTTTAATTAGTGACAATACATACGTCCCGGTCCTCTGACTAAAACAGCTGTGATGAGAGAACACGTCACATTACCAAATGCGACCTCTGCGTGAGAAGCTGAAGAACTGAGAGCAGTGAGACTGAAAAACAGTTACAAAGAAACAGAACAGTTACAAGAAACTGAAAAACAGTTACAAAGAAACGAAGAGAAAAAAATCTTTAACACGAGGGAGAAATAAATCGAATGTGTCTGCTTTGCACTGATACAAAAATTGCGATTGGATTTGTTGCTGTAAGTGTAGCTACACATTGCTATTAAGTTAATCAAAGGTGTACAAAAAAAGCTGTCTTGTTGGACTAGAGCTTAAGTGTTAACACACACAAAAATGTGAGTTTCAGTCCAGACATTTCTAATCCCATTTCTTGTTTTGTCATCTCCATTCCTTCCCAATTTTATGACTGACTAATCATATTGCAACCAACTGTAACCAATCAACATTTACAAAAGAAAGACTATCAAATGTATGTGTGTGTGTGTGTGTGTGTGTGTGTGTGTGTGTGTGCGTGTGTGTGGTGTGTGTGTGTGTGTGTGTGTGTGTGTATATATATATATATATATATATATATATATATATATATATATATATATATATATATATATATATATATATATATATATATATATATATATATATATATATTATATATATATATATATATATATATCAAGTCATCACTTTATTGTCACATCACCACAGCACATGTGCCTTGGTGAGTGAAATTCTTGGGAGCGTGCACCAGAAATTGCAGAAACAGTTAACATATAACCATACAGACTTCAACAGGTGAAAATATGCAATATGCACATACATATAGTCAGTACACACAGTGTACTATTGGACATACTTACAGTTAGCACTACACATTTTACGCAATATGTACATACATACAGTTAGCACTACACATTATACACTATACACAGAATGTACACATTCTAGATTATGTAGACATATATACGCATGAAAATATGCTAAGTGTACGTGGGCTGGATACAGAAATGTTATGGATGTGCATTGGATGGAATCCAGTGGTAGCAGGTAGATTATTGTGTTAAATAGTGTTAAATAGTTCGGTGTTGAACTGTCAAAGTTAAAGTGCAGTGTGTGGCATACCATATTGTGGAGTATGCTGTAGGGTGTATTAGTTCAGACTGTTCATAAGTCGGATAGCCTGAGGGAAAAAGCTATCCCTCAGTCGGCTAGTGCGGGATCGGATGCTGCGGAGACGTCTTCCTGAGGGCAGAAGAGAGAGCAGTTTGTGGGAAGGATGGCTGGAGTCACTGATGATCCTCCGGGATTTCCTTATACACCGCCTGGTGTAGATGTCCTGGAGGGAGGGAAGCTCACCTCCAACAATGTGGCTGGCAGTTCGCACGACCCTTTTCAGAGCTTTGCGGTTGCCAGCGGTGCTGTTTCAAAACCAGGCAGTGATGCAGCCCGTCAGGATGCTCTCTATAGTGCAGGTGTAGAATGATCTGAGGATGCTGGGGCTCATTCCAAACTTCCTCAGCCGTCTCAGGAAGAAGAGGCGTTGATGTGCCTTCTTCAGCACTGCATCATTGTGTGTAGACCAGGTGAGATCCTCACTGATGTTAACACCGAGGAACTTGAAGCTGCTTACCCCGCTCCCCACAGGTGTCTTGTCGATGGTGATGGGTGTGTGTGTTCTCTGCTCTGTCTCCTGAAATCCACCACCAGCTCCTTGGTCTTGTCGATGTTGAGTGAGAGGTGGTTGTCGCTGACACCATTTAGTCAGGGTGCTCACCTCCTCTCTGTAGGCCGTCTCATCGTTGTCGGTGATCAGGCCTATCACCGTTGTGTCATCAGCGAATTTGATGATGACGTTGGAGCTGTGTGTGGCTGTACAGTCATGTGTGTACAGGGAGTACAGGAGCGGGCTGAGGACACAGCCCTGAGGAGCACCAGTGTTGAGGGTCAGCGGGGAAAGTGTTTTTGCCCATTCTGACCACCTGGCTTCTGTCTGTTAGGAAGTCCAAGATCCAGCTGCACAGAGATCTGTTTAGTCCCAGAGTCTGAAGCTTCACAACAAGTGTGGCGGGCACTATGGTGTTAAATGCTGAGCTGTAGTCCACAAACAGCATTCTCACATAGGTGTTCTTATTTTCCAGGTGGGAGAGAGCAGTGTGTAGAGTGAAAGCAATAGCATCGTCTGTAGAACGGTTGCTACGATATGCAAATTGTAGCGGATCCAGTGAGGCAGGCAGCACAGAGCAGATGTAGTCTCTGACGAGTCTCTCAAAACACTTACTGAAGATGGGTGTGAGAGCAACAGGCCTCCAGTCATTCAAGCATGTGATTTTATTTTTCTTTGGTATGGGCACAATGGTGGATTTTTTGAAGCACGAGGGAACCACAGAGAGAGAGAGGGAGAGGTTGAAAATGTCTGTAAAAACACCGGCTAGCTGGAATGCGCATGCTCGGAGCACACGGCCTGGGATGCCATCAGGACCCGCTGCCTTGCGGATATTCACCCGTCGGAAGGATCGGGTTACATCCGCGACAGAGACGGAGAGTGCACTCACCTCTTCTGCAGCAGCTGCGGGAGCGCTCTCTGTGTGGGCGGTGTTGTGAGCCTCGAAACGAGCATAAAAATTATTCAGCTCGTCCCGGTAGAGAGGCGGCAATGTTCACAGTAGCTGGTTTGTTCCCTTTAAAGTCAGTGATTTTATTGATTCCCTGCCACATGCCTCTTGCATCGCTGGTGTTGAATTGTTCTTCAACTTTGTTTTTGTATTGTCTTTTTTGCGGCTTTGATGGATTTCCTGAGATCGTAACTGGCTTGTTTGCGATCATCAGCGTTTCCGGATTTAAAAGCGGATGTCCGCGCTGACAAGGCTGCTCAAACATCGCTATTAATCCACGGTTTTTGGTTGGGGTAAATGTGGATTGTTTTTGTCGGCACTACATCTTCTACACACTTCCTGATGAAACACGTTACAGTTTCTGAGTACGCCTCTATGTCGTCATCAAACGCTGCCCGGAACATGTCCCAGTCCACGTGATCAAAACAGTCTTGTAGTATAGCGTCTGATTGGTCCGAACAGCACTGAATTGTCCTGAGGGCGGGTGCTTCCCGTTTCAGTTTCTGCCTATAAGCAGGCAGCAGCAGAATGGAAGAGTGATCCGATTTGCCGAAAGGTGGGCGTGGGAGAGATTTGTAGGCGTCCCGGAAAGGAGAGTAGCAGTGGTCCAGTACACGATCACCACGCGTGTTGATGGTGATGTGTTGAAAATATTTCGGAGCTATTGTTCTGAAGTTGGCTTTGTTAAAGTCCCCCATAACAATAAACGCTGCATCTGGGTACGCGGTTTCCTGCTCACTTATATTCCCATACAGTTCCTTGAGTGCCTGGTCTGTGTTGGCTTGAGGGGGAATGTAAACAGCGGTGATTATGACCGCTGTGAATTCCCTCGGTAGCCAGAATGGTCGACACAGAAGCATATGAAATTCCAGATCAGGGGAGCAGAAGGATTTAATAGAGTGTAGGTTCCTTTCATCACACCACGAGTTTGTTGATAAAGAAACAAACGCCCCCACCTCTGCTTTTCCCTGTGAGCTCTTTTCGTTCTGTCCGAGCGGTGCACGGAGAACCCCGTAAGCTCGATGGCTGAGTCTGGAACCACTGCAGACATCCAGGTTTCTGTGAGGCAAATAATGCAGCAGTCCCTTGTTTCTCGTTGGTATGAGATACGTGCCCGCAGTTCGCAAAGTTTGTTGTCCAGTGACTGAACGTTAGCCAGCAAAATGGATGGGAGAGGAGGTCGGAGGGGACGACGTCTGAGTCTGACGAGGACGCCGGCTCTCTTTCCTCTTTTCCGGCGGCGTTTCCTCGGTCGCGCCCCGCGCAGCCCAGACAAAGGGCTCTGATGCGGTGTCTGTAAACAAAGCGCCGGCGTTCAAGAACTCAAAGTCCGGTTTTGCGTTCCGCGACGTAGGAACCGATGTTCAGAAGCGTGTGTGTCTATCGTAGACAGTTATACAAACAACATCCAACACGTAGAACAGCACAAAAAAACAAGTAAAACAGACGAAAAAACTATATATATATTATATATATATAATGTATGTATGTATGTATGTCTATATGTGCGTGTGTTTTAATGTTTTTTATACCATTTCACAATGCTATTTCAATATTACTGTTTTTCACTGTGTTTATAATATAACATATATCTGCTCTCAAGAAAAGTAGCCCACTGAAGGCATTGTTCTGCACCATATTGAGATTATTTACTCAATCTGCTCAAATCTGACCCCAAAAATGCTCTGTAAACAAACATATGGGAGTACAGAAGGTTAAATCAACAGCACTTAATGCTACACATTAGGAGAAAAACTAGACGCAAGCACCTGTCGAGAAACTGCTGCAGATACCCCACCCCCTCCCCTTAGCAGCGTCTTTGCTGTCAGAAAGGAAACAGGTGGAGAGTGCAGAAGAACATTTCACCAATATCTCTCTCATCAGATCGCAATTAAAATGGCTTCCCCGTTATATCGAAAGCTAACTAAGACAAACAATTCCTGAGATGCCGGATGCAGTGTGTGTGTGTGTGTGTGCATGTGAAAACACAGAGCTCTCTGAAGGATCTGGTTAAAAGTGAGCCTGCCAATCACGGTGCTGATCTAAACATCTCAATTATCATTCACTTCTGGGCTGGCCTTGATTGAGTAAGAGTCTCTTCAGTCCAGCAACAATGTGGTGAATTGCTGTTTCTGGAAAACTACCGATTTTAAATATTTGTGTTGCCCATAATTATACACGTGTCTTTAAAAATCTTCATGCTTGAAATGCAAATGCTAGGGTTTTTAACCTACATCAGACACATTTGATTGTAAAATGGATTACTGTGGACCGTATGTCAGTGATAGATTGATGTTTGACAATATATAAATAAAACAATACATTAAAACTGAATGCCATCTTTTGTCTTGTCTATTCAATTATGTACTGGTCTGTTTCTACAACTTAATGTATTAAATTAACTTCATGCAATGGACATTATGGTTCAAATGTTTGGGGTCAGAAATTATTTTATTTAATGCAAAGATCATTAATTTATTTAAATTAAAAATTTAAATTAAATTAAATAAAAACAACCATAAAAACCAACTATCCAAAAATTTAAATTAAATTAAATTTATGCATTTAGCAGACGCTTTTATCCAAAGCGACTTATAGTGCATTCAGGCTATCAATTTTTACCTATCATGTGTTGGGAATGTGTGGGAATCGAACCCCCAACCTTGCGCTTGAAAACCCAATAAAAATCTGGTCAGGTTTTGAGTACATTTATTTCTTTTATTGTTTAATAATAACCCTAAATACTAACTGACAATAATCGAAGAATTTCACTGTGCTTAAAACCCTGGGAAAAATCTGGTCAGGTTTTGAGTACATATCAGATTGAACAGTTGGAAAAAGTGAAAGACTCAACTGAGGGCAGAAATGCTAAAGTAACGAGGACTGATGATCCCTTAATTCCAAAATAAAAAACACTTGTCCCTTCCAGCTGAACACTTTCTTCTAGTTCCAGCTGTGCAGACATCTCAAACATGTTCTGTGATGATTGGTGGCAGGTCGTTCTCATGAAAGCTTCACCATGCTGTAGGAAAGACTGAACAACAGGAAATCAAAACACCATCCCTTCTCTGTCTCTCCCTCCCAGTATTAGGACAACCTAATGATGTTGGAAGAGAAGAGGAGAGAGGGTGGAGAGTTTGAGCCATGATTGGGTTTGGATCGTGTGTTCAGTTGTCCGTTTCAGTCTGAGGTAATGAAGTGAATAATGAGACATGAAGCAGCTAGACGCCAACCTAAAAGCCGTGTGAAAGCAGCCACAATGACACTCTTGAGATGATACCACTCCCTTTCTCCTCAGACGCCCCCTGGCCTACACACTACTTGTACTCCTATTTCCTGCCATTATTTTCCTTTTAAACATCTCTCATTAGTGGTGTTTGTTAAAGTAAGCACCAACATTACTCTTATACTTGGAATTAGTAATCTGAGTGTTATATTTTGGTGCACAACTCATGTTTCAATACACAATGTCCTTGTAACACCCAAATAAACAGCTAGAACACCATAGGAATTACGCAGGCAACCAACACCCTAGCATCTTCTAAGCCACTCACACATTCTTCAGAAAATATGAACTAACCTCAACCCTTTGAATGGTAAAGTAAAACTGTATTTATTTTCAATTTTTTATATTTATTAGGGACTCCAGCTGATCAACCTAATAAACCATCTTAATGACCAGCTTTCACAAGCGAAACCATTTACAACTATCTACCACCAGAAGGTTCTAATTGTGATTTTCTAAGATGACTTTTCCTTCTGGAAAAAGTCATATGAGTGAATGAACCAGCTTTTTTCTGCTCCGAGGTGGTCTATTAGCTTTATCATGAGACTACAAAATCAAAAGCAGGCCCATCATCTGGTAGAATGGTAGAATCTATGTGAAGCCAATTAACTATCACTTTAAACTAGTTTTTGAATCCGTTTCACTTCCATAGAATGTTTAATTCACTTGTTTTCGGGGGTTGTTTGCCTCACACAATTGTTCTCGTTTGTTGCATGGCTTCTCCTCCTGGAAAAGGCCATATAAGGTCGATGGACCATCTGGTTTTTGGAATATGGTAGCCTTTTCTGGTTCCAGGTGACCTACTACCTCTTACAAGCTTTACCATGAAAGTCTACCAAATCAAAAGCAGGTCCACCACTTGTTAGTCCAAACTAGATCAGCTAATGTCCATAAATAATTAGAATCTATGTTGAACCATAGATTTTTGAGTCATTTTCACTTCTATAGAAAGTTTCATTCACTTGTTTTGGGGGGTTGATTGCCTCACACAATTGTTCTTGTTTCTAGCATGGCTTTTACTTCTGGAAAAGGTCATATAAGTGGATTGACCAGCTGGTTTTTGGAATATGGTAGCCTTTTCTGGTTCCAGGTGGTCTATTACCTCTAACTAGCTTTACCATGAAAGTCTACCAAATCAAAAGCAGGTCCACCACGTGTTAGTCCAGAATTGGACCAGCTATTTTCCATAAATAATAAGATAGAATCTATGTTAAACCAATTAAATACCGCATTTAAGTAGTTTTTGAGTCATTTTCTCTTCTGTAGAAAGTTTAACTCACTTGTTTTTAGGGTTGTTGTTTTTTTTTGTTGTTGTTTTTTTTGCCTCAATTGTTCTTGTTTCTAGCATGGCTTCTACTTCTGGAAAAGGTCATATATGTGGATGGACTAGCTGGTTTTTGGAATATGGTAGCCTTTTCTGGTTCCAGGTGGTCTACTACCTCTAACTAGTTTTACTATAAAAGTCTACCAAATCAAAAGCAGGTCCACCACCTGTTAGTCTAGATTGGACCAGCTAATGTCCATAAATTATAAACTAGAATCTATGTTATACCATAGATTTTGAGTCCTTTTCACTTCTATAGAAAGTATAACTCGCTTGTTTTGGTTTATTGCCCAATGTAATTTCTCTCTCATCATCTGATTTTAGACATTTACAGAGAAATTGAATTTTCTTTTTCCCTCACTGAAGTGCTCAGCATGTCTTCTTTATGGCAGGGTAGACAGCAGGTCACTATAAATATTTCTCTAACCTTTGTTAAACAACAAAAGTGTTCACTCTGTCCTGTACAGAAAACAAAAGGCCAGCACCATTCCCTGAACACCAGAGTCCATCTCACAACAGCTGGTCAGCACAGGCTGGATGGGATGTTTAGAATCCATCCATTCCACTGTTACCATGGGAATGACATAGCAGGTGCACTGCGTGAAAGGCTGAAGCCTCAGATTTGCTCAGAGGTACGGAATGAGCATCACTTCCTGTCCCAAGCCCACGGCTGACATCAGGCATTGAACTTGGGTCAGTCTGTCTGTTCAGGCCAAATTGTCTCTCTCATTCTCAATCCTTTTTATTTTTCTCTTTAGAGGACACAAGTTGTGGTCCAGGGCCAGCTAAGGAAGTAACATGGCAAGCTCAATTAGTCAATGGATAAATCCACCTTCCAAAAAGGCCAAATGATCTGTGGGAGGAGGACGTATAAGAAGAGGGGGATTCCTCTGAGACTTTAGAGTCATGCGATCGTTGATGAAGACAAGGGAAAGAGGAATAATAACAATGGGAACAAGAGAATGAAGGCCAGACAGAACGAAAGACTGAAGGAGAATGAGCGAGTGAGAAGGGTTTCCCCACAGCACAACTGGCATGACACCACCAAGAAGGCATCTGCTGTCACTGCTGAGGAGTAATGAGGTTTTTACTGGCACTTTTCATGTATACGGTACACTTTAGAAATCCTATGAAATTTTTAAAAGCACTGGAGGCCCAGATGTGAAAACTCATAAAAATACAAAAAAAAAAAACAACCTTTTACGTCAATCTTTTTGAGTTATGACAAATTCTTATAAAAATTATTCAAATAATAAATTTCATTTCAAGAGTTTAGGGCTCTATTTTGTACATTACTTGTGGAAAGCCCCACTTAATTTAACATGCACTGATTTTCATTCCTGAACCGTATAAACATCTGGGTTCTCCTCTCGTCTGGTCTCTCCTCTCCTTTATCTAAAGTCTTTATGCAACATCCATCTGTTATTTTGCACCTCTTTAAATCTCAAAGGGAAAATGGAGGACATAATGACATAGAAACACCCACTCGTGCACTTACACATGGGGAGAAAGAATTAGTCACTGTCACTATAAACCCCAGTGAGGAGACGGAGAGGCCTGACTGCTGCTCCTGGGTCTGCCTTTACTTCATTGTTTTCCTAGCATTGGCTATATATCATATACTGTCACCCGCTGAGATGACCTACTAAGGTTGACAAAATATGCAGTTTAAAAGCACAGTAGACAGTGTGAAATACTGTATCCCACAATGCAATGCGCTAGACTTCACCTGTCATTTCCATATGACAAAAATAGCAAAAGCAAGATATACTATGTGAATTTCTTAAAAATTGTTACTTGACAGATTTAATCATACTGCCAAATGTTACATACATTTTAAAAAAAAACATAATTAAGAAGCAAAATGACTGTTTTTTAAATGAAATACACAGTATGAAGTTCACTGTATACAATAATATATGTGTGTGCGTTCGTGTGTGCTAAAATGTTAAAACTGTACAACATATATAATCACACATACTATTTACTACAGCCTAATTTTCATTAGCATCAGATTAGCCATGATATTTACTCTGACAAACGTGCATATAGTATGTACTGATAGCTATATTGATAGCATTTGATTCCGAACATCTCTGAATCCAACCAAGCTCAGCAGAGGAATAAAACAAAGACAGGATCTTTTAAGGAACATTCCAAACAAAGCCTTTGTCTATTAAACTCTGGTTTATCTCACCGACTGCGACTCAACATCCCCTTTCCAATGTCTCTTTAATCCTGTGATTCTTAGTCTGAGATGAGCACAGAGAGCACAAACTATTCTTAATAACTCCCTAAATCCTTTATTAATATACAACAAACACACCCACTCTCATGATGAAGCTAGACAATTAGAATCAACTGTCTACTGAACTTCCTGAGACAAGAACCCACACAAATGAGAAGAGACAGATTCACACACACAGCGACAGAAACCCAAACAAACCCACATGCCTTTTAACAATACTCATATTAATGATGGAAAACCTCAAATCATCATGCTAATTAAGTTTTACATTAAGTCTGTAATCCAATTTGATGTCTGTATGCCTCAGGGTAATTATTAATCCATGATGGAGACAGCAAAACAGACACTTGACTCTCACAATCTCTTGTATTGTTTACAGAAACAAATTCTCACAATTACTGCAGATGTGTTACATACTATACTTTGTTCCTAAAGGGATATTTCACCCAAAAAATGAACATTTTGTCATCTACTCATCCACCACATTTACCTACAAAAACAAACACAGAGTAATTTTTTTTAATTATCTGCTTATATAGAAGAAAGAACGATCTAGATCTTTGAAACAACATGAGGATGAGTTTAAAATACATTTGGGAATGCAATGTTTGCAATGCTTTATTTTCAACATTCACACAATTTCCAGCATTTTTGTGGACAGAAGTTAATAGCATTTCACTAGATTTGTCATTAAGAAGCATTTGCAAACTTGTCACCTAAACTTAAAAGTCTTCCTGCAGTTTTGTGCCAAAATAAAAGCTTGAGGGTTTAACTCTTGCAAGTGAAGAAATTTAGACACAAGTACTGCAGCATAAAGTAAATTAACACTTAATGAAATAGTAAATAATTGTTATACTTATTATTATTAATCTTTTACAGTACATTTTTATTATAAAAAGTAATATATTTGAGTATTATATAGTAATAAACTATTTTTAAAAATTCTATACACACACATACATACATACATATTATATATTAGATATCTTCCTTCAGATATTTTATATTACAGAGATCTGAGTCCAATTTAAAGTTCCTGTCCATATGGAACATATGGATTTCCCACCTTTTTAAACCTTAAGTTACACCTGTAAAACCACATGTCAGGATAAGGGAAGAACACTAATGAGTTATTTCTAACCAAAAATTAAACAACAAATCCTCCATAGAGCACCTGAAAAGTCCTAAATATCTATATACTAATATTTACTATACATTAGGCACAAACAACCATCCTCACTAACCTCAAGAACAATGGTTGAGAACTCTAAATCACCAAAGACTACAGATTTCACCACTCTTTCAAACACAGACACCACACACACATCAGCATCCGTAAAAGGCAATCAGCTCTGTTGTTTGAACATTCCTGATTACTGCATGTGACCCGTCGACGGCTAAACATTCTGCGCATATCTCCGCATCCGAGACACAAACATTAGAAACACTTTACTGGAATGCAACGAACAATCTGTGCTGTCTTGTGGATGCCAAAAGAAAACTGGCTTGGAAAGACAAAGGCATGATTGAAGAGTATAAACGAAAACTATGTATGTGGTACTCCCCCTTGTGAGACGTAGTACATGTGGGAGTATGTGGCCATTTCTGTGGCCGCAGATCATGTTAAAATGAGCGTATCGTGAGCGCTGGACTGAAATAGTGTATGTGAGAGCTCATTCATTCACACCAAGGCTTGATACTCATGAATGAACTGACAGAAGACCTTAATAACAACCGGTGCTCTTTTCCAAAACACACACAAGGCTGCATACGACTGAGATTCTTTAAAGCTCCACTGCCGATTATGGTTTGGCCACTGGGTTCAACACTCATGAGAGTGTGGGCAAGTACTCTAAATTCCCCCTTCTAAAGAATTAATGCAGTAAAATTCCACCAAACCTCATATAACTAGACTTCATAGAGCATAATATAATATAATTAAGACTGAATGCTTCTGAATGTTTGCAGCTAGTTCATACTTTCCTAAAAAACACATCTGGGGCTTTAATCAAGACGATGAGAAGATGCTTCCTGTTCACATGCAATCAGCGCCAAAGATGAAGCTCTAAAGCAGCTCTACCAATCACAGTGCCAAACCGCATTGGAAAAAAAAAAACATTATGCCATTTCTACCAATTAAACAAGTCAAACTATGGGCAACAAAGACACAGAAATAGCCAACCCGTAAATTTGCCATCTCTCCATCCATTTCTACATCCATCATTGGACTACATAGCTTTATTACTATCTACTCTAAACCTAACCAATAGTGTTAACAAAAGCAAATGCATATACTGAAGTGATCATGCTTTTTTATCAAGTTTTATATGTTTTATGGGACTTGTACTAGAGCACTCTGCACCATATGAGCTCCCGAGCAACTTTACTACATTAGAATAAAGCCAAAGCAAATCTCAAAATACATTAGTTTACAAATCATGTTAATAGGTCATAGCAAAGTATTGTGCAAGTAACCATGTGAAAATAAGTCTTTACTAACAAATAGCCTGCTCCTTAATTAGAATTTGTATGATAACAGACAAAATTAGTTGGAGTTTTACTGATACTAGTGGTCATTTCAGCCATAAACTGTAGTGAACTGTATTTACAGGAACACTTCTGCAAAAATGTAGGCGGAGGCATGAGCTTATGTAACTTTATCCATATAAACTCATCCCTTTATCCATCAGTCCATTACTCTATCTATCCATCCATTCATTTCACTTATCCATTCATCCCTCTACCATTTATCTAATCTCCCATCCATGCATGCATCTGTGTACCCTGAAAGGCGATGGCATGTGCAGAAATGAGATATTTCAGCTCAAAACTGTATGATCTGATGTTCTGGGTGGTGTCTCTCAGGACTGCTGCTCTGTAGCTTTCTTCCATTCTTCGGGTACAACATGATGGCCCAGCATGCTTGCATATCGACAGGTCCACATCTACAATAAGAGAGAAAAATGCATTTGTTAGACAGAAAAAAATACCATTAGTGACACTATAAAATCAAATTAAACCTTCACCAGTATCACCATTCACACACATTCATGCAACTATATATTCAGCGGATGAGTGTTGCATTTGGGGGCGGGGGTGGGGGGGTTGTTGGGGATAGTATAATGAAAACTGATCCTTAGAAAGCTCTTGCACTCTCTTCATAGCTGCAGCTTAATTACCCAGGATGCACGAGGTGCTTTGGGTCCCAGAAGACTTAAGTCAGTTCAAGCAGCATTGAACCCCACGCCCCCATCTGCCTAGGCCTTATGTGGGCATGTGAACTTTTGTACCTTGTATTTCCAAAAGCCTGAGTTAACGATGTACATAAAAACAAACATAATCATCTTCTAAACAACACCACATGCTATAAAACTGTATTTTAACACACAAGTGGAATAATGGTTTCTGAAATTTCCACTCCAAACATTCCGAAATGGCTTCCAAGCTAACTTTCCGAAATGGGAAAAACCAATTATGGTGCATTCTGAAAAATTCCAATTCATTGTGTCATTTGTTATTCACAACTTTATGAAATGACATGAAATGTTCACTTACTGTTTCCATAGCTAATTAAGTTACATTTAAGGTTTAAAAAATTGCCATTTTGATTTTATGCTGCTGGGAAAATGTTACTATAGCCGTTTTCAAAAAACATCCCTGTGTTAAACTGTGTTTGGATACATGTCCCTCTCCTTCCCAACATAGGCTGATTGGAAAAAACACGCCTCTAAATACATTTTTACAAAAAGGCACCTATACATACAATTCACTGCATTAATGGCTAAAATTAAATACCAACAACTTTTACTCCTTCTCACACAAATTATGATTACAGGTAGGGCTGCACAATTAATGGAATTTCTAATCGCGATTACAATTATGGATGCCACAATTACGCAATCGTACAAAATGGCAATTAATCGTTCAAAGTCTACTTATGTTATTCTGCACGCTTAACATTTTTTTTTTCTTTTTACATGTTGTCTTAAGGGTTTTTCCATTGTTTTAGTTTTAGTATAACATTATAGTACAATTCATATTTTTACTTTTTTTATAATTTAAAGAAGAAACCAATCCAATGTATATTTGACATTTGAGGCTTAGAAAAGCACTAAACGTTTTTTCAGTTAGAGTGTTTTGCAGCATGTTTATTGTCATATAAAAATATGGCATGCAGTTGCATCAAACAATGGTATAAACATCAATCAATGTAAATTGTGATAATTGTTATTAATAATCGCAATTACAATTTCAAGGGAATAATCGACAATTATGATTTTTGTCATAATCGTGCAGCCCTAATTACAGGGGCAGAATGTAAATTAATAAGTCTCCTGCAGTTCCTTGCAGAACTATGTTATGACCTCAAAATGCTTTATTTGCAAACTAATTTTAATGTTTGCATCACATAGCCATCTTCATATGTATGGCCCTTCTGAAATAGTAAACTTGCTTGGTAGCTCACCTGGTATAGCACTCTAGTACGAGTCCAGTGAAACATAAATCTTGATAAAACAGTTAAAGGACTTGTACAAGTAAGATAGAACGCATGTTAGTATAGCTAGGTGGTACAATTTTTTCAAACACAACACAGCAATAACTTTTTGGCACCACTCAACAGACATTTAATTTCCAATCTGCCACGATACATACAAAAACCAACATACAAAACAATGCCAGATTCACGTTCAACTGTTTGTTAAAACCGAACACACTTTTAACGCTACCTACTAACCATTTCACTTTAACATATTTAGATTTTAAAGAAATATCGACACAGGCACATTGTTCCATTGTACTTTGGGTTGCTTCCACCTTGGATATCAAATATCTTCAACTAAAATCATGTCCAGTGAAAACAAACCCCAAGATACACCAAAACTAAACATTTTATTAAATCTACTTAACCAAACATAAACTTCCCCAACACAAAATAAACACCTATCCAAACTAAACAAAACCTAATACATATGTGTTTAAGAATGTACTATATTACCACTGATATTGTAATCCAAACACTCTGCTAATATTGTGAATAATTATTAAAGAAAGAGAAACACATAGCAAAGGAAAGAGTGAGATATACAGACTCGGCTGGCCGTCCATGATGACTGACGTTAAGGCTGTGACGAAGCTTCATTCCATTTCCATGCTGTACAGATGTCCGCTATGCACTTTTGAGACTGTAGGTCACTACTGTGACTCATTGGACATTAATGAAGAACTTTCTGAGATTGAGTTTCAACCACACAAGCAGAGAGACCTCATCTACACCAGGAATCAGGTCATCAAATACAAGTAAAAACCACAAGCACCTGCTCTTTAGGACACCGTGAATGACAATGGTCTGATTTTAAAAAAAGGTACATGTGATACGATCACAAGCCCACAGCTGACAAGACGAGGCTTAAGGATGATGGAAACAGAGCACATATTGACCTTTCAATCATTTGAGAGAAAATTAAGAGAAAGAAAGAAAGAAAGAAAGAAAGAAAGAAAGAAAGAAAGAAAGAAAGAAAGAAAGAAAGAAAGAAAGAAAGAAAAAGAAAGAAAGAAAGATTTAATTTAAGAATTATGACATACATTTACTAGAAAATAAGGCAGACATTGATTTACCTTAAAAAATGCCAATGTAAGATAGCCATTCTTTAAGCAGCAAGAGAGAGACAGAGATTGAAGAGCTTTGAAGGGATGTCGTTCCAAACCCGTAAAACCTTTGTTCACCTTTGGAACACAAATTAATACATTTTTCATGAAATCCGAGAGCTTTCTGCAACACCACACGCATGTGCCGTGGTAGTCTCGTGAACATGCATCAAAGACGGAGATGGAAGAAAATAAATTGTTGAATAATGTCATTATGTTTTCTTTGTGCACAAAAAGTTCTCGTAGCTTCATAAAATTAAGGTTGAACCACTGATGTCAAATGGACTATTTTAACAATGTGTTTACTACCTTTCTGGGCCTTGAACGTGGTAGTTACGTTGCAGTCTATGCAGAGTCAGAAAGCTCTCAAATTTCATCCAAAATATCTTAATTTGGCTTTGGAACTACATGAAGGTGAGTAATTAATGACAGAATTTTCATTTTTGGGTGAACTATCCCTTTAAGGCTCTATTAACTCAGCAGGAACAGTCTAATGTTGCAGGAGTCAGCAGAGAATATTAACTAGGAGGCTTTTAAATATCAAACAAAATATAAAGACGATAGTAGGCTAATGATTCTAATAAAACAATGTTATTATAAAAAGTATAAAAAAAATAGTTAATTTGATAAGAGGTGGATCATAGCATGCTTCAATTCTCTGCAAATGTGGAAACGCACATGGAGAAATAAATCTAAAACGGATTTTTTTATTTATTTTTTTTAAACATTTTAATTCAACACATCTGATAAAATTAAATTTTATATTGATAATATTACAACATTTCATTTTACTTTTTAAAGACTGGTCAGAAATCATGAGATCAATTGCAATGACTACTTTCAGCACTAGTTTTTAAAAGTAAAAGTGCATATAATTTTGTGTAAAAAATATTTAAAAATTAACTTACATTTAGTACAATGTAAGTCACTTATGCAAACAATTATTTCACTGTGTTATCTGTACAATACCACTTTTAATACTGATATACTCACATGGTATAGATTGATTTTATACAAGCAAATATATAGCTGCCTTATTATTTTAGGAAAGGGGGAACGTTCCTTAACATCAAAAAGTCTGAAAAACTCTTGTCTAGAAGACTATCCAAAAGAATTAGGACCCCAGCAGGTGTCTATGGTTCTGCCTGAGTAGACACTTCCTTATTCTTCCTCCTGTCTGGGGTTCAAACTTAGCCAACCCGATCCCATAATCACCTTCAGGTGACAAAAACCATTAATTTGATTGGCCGGATTAAGTCTTTATTCAGTTCATGATGATCACAATGACCACCAGTGACCCTGGGGCCACTCTCAAAATTCCCACTACAAGTCAACCAGAAAGAGTTGTGAAGAACCCAAACAAGACATCCTCAGTCAGGACTGAAAATTTTATGGTTTATTTAGGTTAAGACTTCAGCAATTTCCTGATGCTTGAAGTGCAGAAGCAACTTTATGGGAAAGGAAAGTCATTAAAGTAGACAGCAGCCCAACTAGATTTTACCTCTGGCTCTCCCGAGGTTCTTCTCAGGAAGCTTTCGGTGCTTTGAAGTGCTGGCATACACAGGAAGCAGCAGGATATTTACCCACAACTGACGTGCTGTTTTTGGGAGTGACCTTGTTAAAAGAAAACATCTCTCAAAAGGCCTGGGCAACACACCTGCATTTCTCAAAGCCACAGGCGTGCTGCTCCGGTGTTTGGCTTTGTGGAGCGTTGGCTGGCATTTGCCCCCACAGTAAGCGAGTGAAAAGCTGATGCTTAGGAAAAGATGGTAGATTGGGCTGAAATCAGAAGGAGAGGCAGAACTGCCAAACCTCAAGGGGATTTGCAGACACTCATACAGAACTCCAAGTTAAGTTAAAGTCAAATCTATGGTCAATCCATACAGGAGCTTCGAAAGCCACAAAATGCAGTGGTCAAACTGACTACTGGGGCCATGGCACAAGTGCTCAAGCGCTTCAATTGTGCATTCATCCAGATCACTCCATATCAGTACAAAGTCAATAATTTAGAGCATAAATGCACACACATCATCTCAAACATAAACTGGTTCCTAGAATTCTTGGCTTAGGTACTTGGAGTTGGGTCAAATCAGCAGGAATAGCTTTACCTGGCCTCAGTAGTTTAAACACGGCAGATATATTCCCACCTTGACCTGGTTCTTAAAACATACCAGAAATTCTTGAATCAGACTTTAAAAACTGAGCAACCACAGACACATGGGCGATAATGTCTAAGAATATTTAGAATATAAACATTTGGTCCACTTTTAATATTTTCAGACTCAACTATTTTGATATTTCTTTATAACTTCACAATTCAATGATATATGCCATGCAATTTTCACTAGTCCCATCCCAAAACCATTTTTATATTTAGCAAGGTTTTTTCATATATGCTTTTTATGAATGCAATATTTGCAGATTTTAAAAATTGAACAGCAATGAATAAAATACAAAACAAACTCAAAATCTCTTTCCCCACCATTGATGAGTTTTTCAATTATTTATGAGACAATGCTTTCCTGCCACCAATGGAATTTTCCAAGTTTCCATGATTTCATTGTTATACGGTAGGGGGTGCTATTACACATCTTCTGAAAGAGTACTGAATGTCTAGATCATATGTAAGGAGATGCATATATAAAATAATATGATCGAAAATTAAACAACTTATAAGCCAAAACTGCTCAACATTACCGAATGAAATGATGACCCAGGAAGTGCAAGCTTTGGGGCTGTTGATGGAAGCGATTTACTCTTTATGTTTTGATCATTGTCTCTCTCAGCAAATGTTACTTTTTAATGAAATTAACCCACACTCAAGTGTTGATGAAAAAAGAATGTATGAAGCTTTTGAACAGCAGAGGCTCTTTTCTTTCTTTGGAAATATTGCATGTTCAGATATTCATACAACAAAATATTCCATGAAAGTTTTGTGAATATGCTGGTTTTTGGTAATTATAGTTTGCAAAAAACAAGTTCAGTAAATGTAACCTTTCTAGTGACAGAGCAGTACTGGCATGAAACTGTTTCTTGTGATTGAGCCTCTCAGTTAAAGGCACATAACAGTAAACCACCCAGAAGAATGTTTCTGAGAATACAGCTCCATCATGTAGTTTCAAATAAGTACACTCAAATGAATATAAGCAGCAACATTAGTAAGTAATACCTGGCTCCTGTGGAAGTAAGGGGATATCTCAAATCTCTAAGTGGAGCCTAATTTGAGCTCTCCGCCCAAGTACTCTGCAAAGCTGTAGATGAGAGAGGAATGAAAAAAATACTAACAAGCCGGCACCTCCAATCCAATTAAGTCTGTGATAGCATGTCAGACACATAAGGAGATCAGGGGGAGACTGAGATTGGTTCTAACCAGGTCTCAAAGATCTAGACAGATTGAACTGGTACTGTAAATGGGGGACTTTCTGGAACAAACAACCCTAGTACTGACTAAATGGAGTCTGGCATTGCTACTCCAACAGTACAACTAAAATGATTATGCTGTGCAAGGCAAGGCTCAGGTATAAGGTGTATCTGAAGCAACTTAGGGACACAATGGTTATGGCTCAGTCATCACAGGGCTTGAACCAACAACATTCCGGTTACAAGTTCAAATTTTTCTTCACTATATTTGCGATGCAAAAACTAATATGCTTTGGCATTAACGCACAGGGTTCTGGTCACTCTAAAAAGGTGTTTTTCTGAGAGCAGAGAGACTAAGAGGAGCGCCTGCAGGTGTTAAAGCCTAAAAAAAGTAAATATGCAAAGACGTCTAGTCTTTCTTCTCAAGCCAGAGATTGAAAGCATGAATGCACAGGTTGTTCTACACCTTTCATCACAGAATAGCGTTTACCTCAAGAGTCCCCATCAAAAAAGCATTTGATGTCCCATGCAAGCATTTTAAAATGAGTGGTGGGGATACTTTACAGTGGGGTCAGTTACAGCGATGTGGCTTTGCTGTATACATTCTGGTCACATTAGTTTCTGAAGATAAACAATGCAAAAGGATATAAAAATACAAATTAAGTATAAAATTAAGAATTAAAATAAAAAATAAAAGCATTAAAAATTATAATTTTCACATGTTTATTTAAACATTATTTTATACATTTTATTAAACCATTATATCATCTATCTTCTCCGTTGAAACACTATTGTTCTTAATTACACAGGCTGAGCAACGTCTGAAACCAAAAATAGAAAAGGCTGTAATATTGTGTAGCTGTTGCAACCAGGCAGAAGACAGTGGTTCTTACTCAGCAAATAATCCATTCAGCTAACAGTAAAACAATGCAGGAGACATGAGGCAATTCAGACTGCTGTAAGTGACTATGGCTCACAAAAAGCAGAGGTTGTGTGTCTTTACGAGGAAAACAATCTTCACTTTGTGCTGTAATTGACCGTAATCTGTCTACCACTTCAGCACACAAACCTCCATATGGATGGCTTGACTGCCAGACACAGATGGAGGTTTCTGCAACTTAATTAACTAAAGGGCTTTTTAACCCAACAGGATGGCTAGAAATCCAATACTGATTAATTAGGCCTGTGATTTAAAGGGGTCATATGATGCAATTTCAAATTTTCCTTTCTCTTTGGAGTGTTACAAGCTGTTTGTGAATAAATAAGATCCCTAAAGTTGCAAAGACTAAAGTCTCAAACCAAAAGAGATATTCTTTATAAAAGTTAAGACTCGTCCACGCCCTCCTAAAATGCCTCGTTTAAACACGTCCCCACGTCTACGTCACTGTGTGGGAAGATTTGCATAACGCCGCAAAAAAGTGGTATTGTTGCTGCCGCCACAGCCATGTCGTGGAGATGCTGTGCGTTTTGTTGAGAAAGCAAAACTACATAGTTTTGCAAACGTAGTTTTCAGCAGTGTAGAGTAGCACTTGTTGTTTCTCCAATCACAAATGCAGACATTGTTTTATGTTTACGCGGCGAGATATGAAACGCAACGTGTAAAAAGACAGTATAAGTCATTATAATCAGTAATTATGTCCCTACTGGATGCAACAAATGCCTCGTTTGTAATGGGTTTTATTGGTTTTGTTTCATCGCGCTGGGAGACAGCATCACAGTGTGGTAAGGGGCGTAACATTTCCATCACACACTTGAGGAATTCGGCCAATCACAACGCACTGGATAGCTGGCCAATCAGCATACACCTCGCTTTTCAGAACGATGAGCTTTGTAAAAATCAACGCATTTCAGAAAGGTGGGGCATAGAGGAGCAACAATAATGTACAGTATATGGAAAATAATGTGTTTTTTCAACCTTAAACCACATAAACACATTTCGTTACACCAAATACACAAAATAATGTTCCTTTTAGCAACCTCATGACCCTGTGGAGTGTGGTTCATTCGGATTGTCCTTTAAATATCTGATTTCAATGGTTGCTTCATTTCATTAAACGAGTCATAATTAACCTGTCCTCTTTTTAGAGACTAGATAGCATCAAGTAACATCATTCCTGAGAAGAGAGTGTCATTTTGTTTAATTTTATGGAACACATTCTAATATGTGCTTATGTCAAATGGCAATAAGACATGAATTAAACACAAAAACAGACGCAATGTCTTAAAAATCTCTTTCTTTCACATATCCATGCTGTTCTGGCCTCACAAAGACTTATGGGATTAGTTATCAACACAGCCTTTTTTGAAGGAAAGCCTGGGTTTCAGAGGTCGAGATTCAGAAGGTTGCTTTACTTGGCATCTGATCTGAGAACAGACAATCTCATGCCCTCGAATCCTGTCAGCACTTCTGAGGAAAGGAAGCAACCCCAGATTTTAACCCTATGCAACATTAAGACCTCCTCACTAAGCAACAAACAGCACACAACTGTTTTACTACTAGAAAACTAGGAGATCAATCAACAAACAAAAAACACACAAAACATAGACAAAACAAACAACTACCCATTTTACAGCTTAATGATACACAACACACAACAAAAAAAAACAAAAAGATATATAAAAAATGTGAAAAAAAAAAAAAAAATTATAAGGTGTCTTGAGTTTCTGCCCATCAGTGATAGTGTTTGGAAACATTCCGACGTGTCTGAGATTCCAGACCCTTGCTTAAAGCCTCTGGTTGTCTGTGCTGCTGTCTTGCATGCAAGACGACCTCTGGGCTTCTGTCTCACTGCTCAATGCCCATGAGCTGTCACCAAAGGAGTGGAGAGCTATGTCTGCAGCTAAAGCATGTTCATTGCACACAGTCCGTTATCGGCTGTTCTAAAAACAGGACTGGTGCACCAACAACTTAATGCTCACCTGATGAAACTATTCTAAGATCAATCCAAAAGGGCACATTTTATCAAGAACACACACCAAGCCTATACCATTGTCAGCTGCTTTAGTTTTGGCTGCTGCCTCAGCCTTAATTGTGCCAAGTCGCTGTGGCAAATAAACAGACGTTTAATAAATAAAAATTACGCAAATAAACTGCGTATTCCTGCACTTCAATGCTGATACAAGAACAGCTCTCAGTTATCAGGTTTGTGCTTGATTATACTGAACTCATCCTGGAGCTGTGTGAGCATTTTTCCTCAGACCTGGCACAGTCTGTTATGCTGCATAATTGCAATAAAAATTTGGTCATAATTTAGTCACCCTCAAGCTGTTCCAAACTTCTGACTGGCTTACTTTCTTCTGCGGAACAAAACAGAATTTTTTTTTTTTTTTTATGTCTCTGTTTAGGGTCCATACAATTGTCTGGACCCCAGCATTCTTGAAAATATAGTTTGTGTTCCACAAAAAAAGAAAGTAATACAGGTTTGGAATGATACCAATACAAATTTATTAGCATCTTTTCATATGCGTCAAGTTGTTGGAAGTTTGGTCAGGGTGATACACTCCTTTTAATATAAAAAAATTAACACAAACAACTCACAAAGTGTCATCTGAGAGTTCCATGTTCTGAGAAATTCGTAAAATGAAAATTCCAGTCTTCCTGCAACAAAAGTAATTTGGAACTTATTTAATCTTTGACTTTCTTTAAACTTTTTTTTTTTTTTTTTTGCAGACCACAAAAAGGAAATAAAGATTTTAATGATCTTAGGAGGAAGGCAAAACCACACTAACCTGAGATGTATTGTAATTATGGTTTTGCTGTGGTATGGTCTTGGTTCCCAGAGGAACAATTTCTATGCTAAGTCTACATATCAATAGTCAGTCATATAAACAGGAGAAACTGTACCAGAGGGCACAGGGTGTCTACTGAGAGACCAGGCTCATCAAAACTCTTCTGCATGCTCTGAATTCTTCTGCACATGTAGACCTTACCAAAAAGAGGGTTATAGCTTACTAACAAACCACCAAAACAACTCAGTATTCAACTTCTAGCTAACCCAAATAAGCACCATCATGAAAAACTTTCCATCCCACTACTGCTCTTCAAGAATCCAAAAAGAGAAACTGGTCACTCAACTAGAAATATAGATCTGTCTCAGCTGTTTCACACACCTTGTCTGAAAGTAGTTTAGTTTGACCACTCATCTTCGCCAGTACAGTAGGTGCTCTGTCTGAATAAAAATTGAACTGAAATTCCAAAAAAAAAATAAAAAATTAAATGCTTACCCGAATTTGTCATGACAAGTCTTCTTTTCATCTTGTCATATGAAAGTTGAGGAAAAAAAGTTTAAGAAGTCTTGACATGGACAAAGCGATAGAGCAACAGATAGAACAACAGGATGATAGATGAAACAATAGATAAAATGACAGAACAATAGACAAAACAATAGATAAAAATAATAGAATGATGAACCGAACGATGGAGTGATAGATAAAAAAATGGAACGAACGATAAAATGATACAACAAAACAATAAATGACAAAGATACAACGATAGATAGAGGGCTAAAACAATAGAAAGCTACAGAACAATAAAATGATAAACGATAGAACAATCGACATAAAATGACAGACAGAATGATAGAATGATAAATACATAAAATGATAGAACAATTGATCGATAGGTAGATAAAATGACAGATAGAACAATGTATAGAATGACAAAATAACAGATGCAGAGAATGACAAAATGATAAAGTGATAGATCGATCGACAGCATGATAGAAGGATAGATTTTTGAACAGTTTGAACCAATATCCCTGAGAAACAGAATGAGAACGATAGACAGAACGATAGATAAACAAACGACAGAACTAACGATAGAACGATAGATAGATAAAGATACATAGAACGTTAAATACAACTATCATCTTCATTCTGTAAAAAAATATCTTTCTGAATAATGTTAAAAAAAAAATTCACATAATCCCAAAATTCTGTTCGATGCCTTAAATACTATTTTCTCTCCTGCTAATACTTCTGGTCTGGACAGTACTCCAAAGACCTGTGCAGCATTCTTTCATGGGAAAGGGATAGAACCATAGATTTTCGAAAAATTTCAAAAAATAAACCCTACCATTTCAACAAATATCACTAAACTTTTTGAACAGTTTGAACCAATATCCCTGAGCTTGGCGATATAGTTCACAAGATTAAGCCTACCACTTTTTCTGTTGATGTTACCCCACCTAGCTTTTTATAGAGGTCCTGGAGACTATCAGCCTTAGTGTATTGGCTATTATAAACAGATCTTTGGACAATGGCCATGTTCCTATATGCCTCAAACAAGCAGTGATCACGCCTTAACTTAAGAAGCCAAATTTAGACATAACCTATCTTAAAAATCTTCACCCCATTTCTAAGCTGCCATTCTTGTCAAAAATTTTGAAAATAGCTTTTAATCAGTTATCTTTGTCTCAAAAAACAATATTTTAGATAAATTTCAGTCAATTTCATCATAGCACCGAGTCTGCACTGCTTCAGGTGTCGAATGTCTACTCCATGCTGTGGACTTTGGTAAATCTGCTATTTTGATGATGCTTGATCTTAGCTCTGCATTTGTTTCAGTTGATCATGCAACCCTTCTTAAACATCTAAGGCAGGGGGTGTCAAACTCAATTCCTGGAGGGTCGGAGCCCTGCAGAGTATAGGTTCAACCCTAATTAAACACACCTGATCCAACTAATCAAGTCCTTCAGGCTTATTTGAAAATTACACGGTATGTGTGTTGGAGCAGGGTTGGAACGAAACTCTGCAGGGCTCCGGCCCTCCAGGAATTGAGTTTGACACCCCTGGTCTAAGGGATGAAGTTGGCATTAGGGGGACGGCACTGGATTAGTTCTCATCCTACCTCTCTGATAGATCAGTTAAGGTGATGACTGGAAACTCTTCCTCTCCTTCTGCACCGCTTATCTGTGGGGTACCCTAGGGGTCCCTCTTGGGGCCTATTTTATTTTGTTTGTTTATGCTCCCCTTGGGTTCAATCATGAGGAAATATAGTATTTTATACCATTGTTATGCTGACGTTACTCAAATATATATTCCTTTCAGCTCTGATCTCTCTTATTCTGACATTTTAAATTGCTTCGAAAATATTTAATGTTGGACTGGTAAAAACTTTGTTTCAAATCTTTGTCATCAAATATTAATCCTTTTGCTAAAAACTTAGGTGTGATTTTTGACACTGATCTGAATTTTGAAAAAAACAGATAAGTGCTTTGGTGAAGAGCAGCTTCTTTCAACTAAGGCAAATAGCCAAATTAAAATCTATGCTCTCGTTTAAGGATTTGAAGATAGTTACTCATGCCTTCATCACGTCCAGACTTGATTATTGCAATGCACTTTATATGGGTCTCAATCATTCATCGCTGAATCGTTTGCAGTTTGTCCAGAACGCAGGCACGAGGCTGCTGACTGGTACTAAGAGGATAGAAAGCATTTCTCCAGTCTTAGCATCAATCTTCATTGGTTACCAGTACAGCATAGGATCAATGTGGTCTAGAAATGGTCTAGCCCCATCATACTTGTCCGAACTTCTCAGCTATCAGCAATCCTCGTGCTCTCTCAAATCCTATGATAAGCTTTTCTTGCTTATACCTCACTCTCACTTGAAATCTAAGGGGGATCAGGCATAACTGTAGCCAGTCCTAGACTATGGAACAGCATACCTCTGGACATTAGATCTGTGCCTTCCCTTCCTGTTTTTAAATCCCGCCTGAAGACTTATCTGTACTCCTTGGCTTTTGGATAAAATGTATGTGTGTATATTTTAATGTGTCTTTGTATTGATTATGTTTTTTGTGTGTGTGTGTGTTTTCCTTTTATTCACTTACAGTTTTTTTTAATTGCTCTGGTGCAATTTCCACATGTCTGTTTCCACCATGCAAACCTGGTTCGGGGATGATTTCAAGCACATCCTCATTTCATGACCCTCTACCTTCCCCATACTCTCCTTCCTCAACCCAATTGAGGAATTCTTCTCTACATGGAGGTGGGTATCAATGTTCCCTCTAAGCTGCGCGCGCGCGCGCGCCCGCGCACTTCTTCCACCGCAGCCGCGCAGAAGAAATAATGTGCCGCGCACACGCATAAATGAGTTGGGAAAGCCATTTGCGAAAGCGAATGAATTGCAATGCTCGGATAAACCGCTACAGAGTTGGTATCACGATAGAGTTAGAACCGGTGAATGTGGTTAGTTTCATAGAAAAGGAATGTGCGGCAAATGAGTCGCTGTAGAAACCGAATATTTTAATGGTTGCGTACGAAATAGCTCAAAATCGTGCGCCGACGCAAACGCAATGACGTGAAATAAAAACGTCATCATGTATTAAAGAAGAGCGGCTTGATTAAGTACTGGAAACAGCGGATGATGGGCACCAGAACGGTAACAAAACTCAGAGACATTTACAGTCACACACAGGTGTAGTTTACATAGCTATAGAAGAATTGACGTTCACGTTTTTTTTTTATTTAAATATTTAACTTACAGATCTCAGTTTAAATGCTTCAGTTTCTGTTCTATTCTATCAGTTTAAATGCTTCAGTTTCTATTCTATTGTATTCTATTCTATCAGTTTAAATGCTTCAGTTTCTATTCTATCAGTTTAAATGCTTCAGTTTCTATTCTATTCTATTCTATTCTATCAGTTTAAATGCTTCAGTTTCTATTCTGTTCTGTTCTATTCTATTCTATTCTATTCTATTCTATCAGTTTGAATACTTCAGTTTGTTTTGATATATTATGTTAGGCCTATATTATAAACCTAATAAATAATTGACCTTGTTTTTAATGGAGTCTCTGCTCATCAAGGATGTATTTATTTTATCGAAAATGCAGAAGAAAAAAACAGTAATATTGTGAAAACATTATTGCAATTTCTAATATTGGTTTCCTGTTTTAATATACTTTAAAATATAATTTATTCCCGAGGAGCAAAGCTGAATTTTCAGCATCATTACTCCAGCCTTCAGTGTCATATTATCCTTCAGAAATCATTCTAATATGCTGATTTACTATCAGTGTTGAATCTGTTGTAATGCTTAATATTTTTACTTATTTTTTGTTTTTTATTTTTATTTTTGGAACATGTGATACTTTTTTTCTTTGATTCTTAGATTAATAAAAAGTTAAAAAGAACAGCATTTATTCAAAATAGAACTCTTTTCTAAAAATATGTCTTTATTATCACTTTTTATCCATTTAACACATTCTTACTGAATAAAAGTCTAATAAGAGAAAAAAGAAAAAAAAAAGAAAAAAAATTACTGACCACAAACTTTTTAGTAGTGTATATTGTAACACAAAATTTCTATTTTGAATAAACACTGTCCTTTTTAACTTTTTATTTATCAAAGAATCCCGAAAAAATATCACAAGTCCCCCAAAAATATTAAGCAGCACAACAGTTTCCAGCACTGATAATAAATCAGCATATTAGAATGATTTCTGAAGGATCATGTGACACTGAAGACAGGAGTAATGATGCTGAAAATTGCTTTGCTTCATAGGAATAAAATTATATTTTAAAGTATATTAAAATAGAAAACTTTTATTTTAAATTGCAATAATATTTCACAGTATTATTTTGTGAAATAATATTCAGTAAGTTTTTATCAGGTAATCTAAAATGTACATCATTTAGTCACGGTCAAATCAAATACAAATAGCACATTAAAGTTAAAAGTTACACACTTTTTTTGTGTGCGCGCTGTACAAGTCTGGTATAAAACGATGTTTTTGCACAGGTGGCCGAAATGTCCGCCCAATAGAGAAAAGTTTGCTCAGCAAGAAAAAAAAATATAGAGGGAACATTGGTGGAAGGTGTATGATCGCCATCCCCATGAGCATGTCACCCTTCTTCAAGCCATGGATGAAGCTTGTGGTGATATAACTGCAGAGCAATGTCAAGCCTGGATTTGTCATGCCAAAAGGTTTTTCCCACGGTGCCTGAACAATGAAGACATTCACTGTGATGTTGATAAATTTATGGCCAAATGTTGAAGACTTGATAATTAATGTGAATTTCAGGTCTACATTTACAGGTTGTTGTTTGGGTTTTTTCACATGCAACCACAGTATTGTTGTAAACTAAAATTAAAATAAAATACTTTTTTGCTTGCGTATGTAAACAACTTGTGTTCTTTGATTACATTTTCATGTTGTATAAAGGTGTTTTTTTTTTTTTTAAATATAGCTTTTGTCTGAACGTAAGTGTAAACATTTGCTGTGTATACAGTTTTACAGTACAGTAACATTCATTCAGCACCGAGGGTGATTTGAAACCTGCACCTTGTATTGTTTGCTACTGAATGAACTGACTGTTAAAAGTACTAAGTTGAAAAAAGATCTTACTGTTGTGTTTTGGTGATTAAACCAAATGTTCTCAATACATATCACAATGATCTTGTGTTCTGAAACGATTATGTGCAACTACAATGAAATCATGAGATCAGGTTTTGAAAGAATGACTAGTGGTATTACAAGTGTGATCAGTTTAAAGTTTTGTACTAAGAGAAAATGTACAACTTATAAAAATGGTACCAAACCAATTAATCTCTATATTTACTTTATTTACATATGTACAGCACTTTGGTATACACTAGCTGTTTTTAAATGTGCTATAGAAATAAACTGATCTTTACCTTGACCTTGATAGAATGAATGATAGAACTAATGATAGAGCAAATGACTGACTATCGTTAAGGTAGCTGGTTTGTGTTTTAGACCCAGTAACCTTTCCAAGCAACCCCAAAGACCTCGATGAGCTGGTTCAAGTGTGTATGATTAGTATTTGATTACTAAACTATGCAGGTTGATCTCTAGGAGCATGATGGACAACACTGTCATAGGAGAACCGGACCTGGGTGTGAGTTCAAGTACTGTAAAAACTTTAGACCCGCGTGAGCTGGGGCAGTGTCATTCCAGCAGGGCTCGCTCCTGTTCGCTGAGTCATGCATCAAAGCAGCTGGCCGAATACATCTGTCAACACTGATTCCCTTAACCTGACACGATACTTGTCTGAAGTTTACCAAGACATAACAACAGCACACACACAAAATCCTTACAGCACACAAAAAAACAGCAAACAAACTTCTTAAACCAAAAAAAATCAGTCAACGAAATTCTAAAACCTATTAAATGTAAGATGATTACATTACATTTTCCTGACAGGAACAACTACATAAATAAATAAAATACTCTTGAATTCCAATGGTAGGCTGATGAAAATAGTGATTATATAATATATTTGAACAACTTGACTACATACTAATTAGGAATCAATCCAATCATGCTCTGCATAATGGTATGCAACCAATGATTGTTTAGCATGTATCTTCTTTTCAGCTTTCAAAAGTACAGTGCCAAACATGCAGAGACATGACAACATTTCTTGTAAGTAAATATAGTGAGCAGCTGATGGTTTTTAAAAGTGCACTGTGGGAATTTTTAGGATGCAAAAGTAACACTGGAATTCCAGTTATACTGGAACGAACCTGACAGGACTAGAAATGGATGAGTCCCTGGGCAGTCCAACTAAAATAATGATTCAGACACAACCTTTCAGCTATAGTTACCTTGAAAGTTCTTCTTTGTGGTTTAATAGCACTTGTTTAAGAAATATTTTTTCTGGCTCATATTCTAGCCAGAAGCAATGTTTTGAAGTTCAAAACAGGACGGAATATAATGGTCTAAAGTAGTGATGTGTATTATTGTGATGCATTTATCAGCTGTTCGGACTCTCATTCTGACGGCACCAATACACTGCAGACGATCAATTGGTGAGCAAGTGATCTAATGCTGCATTTCTCCAGATCTGCTCAGATGAAGAAACAAACTCATCTACATCTTGGATGGTCTAAGGATGGGTACTTTTTTTTAAAGCAGATTTTTCTTTTCTTTTTTTTTTTTTTTTTGTATACTATTCCTTTAAATATTGCCTTTCATCATTAAAGCGTACTATGAAACAATATAGGACCCAAAGCACCTGGTTGTTGCACCACAATAGAAGGATTTTCCATAGTAACCATAACCATACAGTTGTTTCTGCAAAAACACTTATTTACAGATAATGTTGCTTCAAAAACTCTATGGTAAAAGTAAGTATAGGCACAAAAAGATCCAAAAAAGGACCAATGATTTTACTATAAAACAGGGGTAGTTTTAGTTTGGAGGCATCTCCGTTTACCATAGAAAATATCAAAGCGGGGACAACGAAATAAAACTTCAAGGAGACATATTTCAGTTTTAGTCAGTCAAACAACAATAGCATTTAAAAAAACCGCTCTTCACCAAGATGACAAACGGTTGCACGTGGCGTTCACACTCACCTGTAGCAGGTGTTTCCGGCACCCATTTCAGCTGGCCGATCTGACGCACCTGAAACGCCGTTTTCACCTCGTGACAGCTGTGAGCGTGCGCGGCGGACAGTGTCGCGAGCTCCACCGCGAGCACCGTGATAATCCAGCTGACATTCACGCGTGGCATGACGGCATTTCAGTGAAGAAATCAGTGCGGTGGAATTGCTTAATGATCAGAGACTGGCTGCAAAATGTGTAAAAAGAAAAAAGTCGCCTGTGTTGGACTTTCACATGCTGCACCGGCTGTAGTGAGACCTTCCTTCCCAAACCGAGAAGGGAAAAGCGTCGCTGTGTCCGCTCACTGAGAGTGTCACTGAATTCATTCAGCATGTGGAATCATTCAGAAATCTCTCTCTCTCTCTCTCTCTCTCTCTCTCTCTCTCTCTCTCTCTCTCTCTCTCTCTCTCTCTCTCTCTCTCTCTCTCTCTGTCAGAGTCAAAGCTTTAATGACACTACTGTAAGCATTACATTATTTGCAAAGCATATGAAGTAGCCTACTTCATTGACAAAGACAACAAAACATAGTTCGATTAAAAAAAAGAAATGAATGCAAAACAGTTTACATATATTATTACTTGCCAAATAATATGAAAAAGTCTACAAATAAAACTTTAAATATTTTATTGTGTGTATATATATATATATATATATATATATCATATATATATATATATATATATATAGTTTCGTAACTTAGCCTACTTTATTAACTTTATTAGCTATTTACTTATTATTTATTTACTTTACTTTATTTAAAAAAAAATGCCACTATAATGTTAGACCGCAATTTGCAAAGCATAGCCTACTTCAGTCGCAGATCTGCCTCAACTATTCAAATTGCATCAGTAAAATTTTCAAAGTATTCTCCATAGCAATTCGGTAATTCTGCGTTCATAATAAAACACAACCTGCCCCGTTTAGTAGTCTATACTTTCGTGATGATTTGCCTCCCTCTGGTGGACTATTAGTTTGATCACGCGATCAGAAAGTTGATTTAGCAATCAATAACGTTTCAAGTTAAACTGAATCAATGCACAACAATAATTCCTCTACAATACATACAGTGTGTTTGCTAACAATGAAGTGATATTTAGGCAAACTCCATTTATATATATACTATTTTTCTTTATACTCCACGCAGCATTGTAGGCCTATATAGTGTATTAAACTGTATTTATATTTTGTATTTTTGTTAATTGTTATTTATACGCTGTGTTGTACTTCCTTTTATATGCTGTATATTCTTTATACGTATGTTGTAATGTTGGTGCAATGAAGAAGGATAAAATAGGCCATAAATTCAGTGGTCCAATAAACTCAAATAAAAGTACAACTTCAACTGCTATTACGTCATTTGATCAACTATATTATTTCTTAAAATTTTATTGTTCCATATCATCCCGTCACGTGAGACTAAGATTAAAGTCATAAAATATACCTACCCTCGATTCATATTAAATGATGTTCCTTTAGATTAGATTATATTAGATTCAACTTTATTGTCATTATGCAGAGTACAAGTACAGAGCTAATGAAATGCAGTACCGCAGTAATTTATCTACCGTTACCTTAATATTTTTCATTTTTCATTCAGCTAAAAATTAGGATGAAACAGTTTATGGAGGACAATAGAAAAATATGCTTATAGACAGCAGGATGGTCATGTTACAGCATCGACCAGTAGGGGTTCACCAAGACCACTTTTTTTCTCTCTCTTTTTTTCTTACATATATTTCTAAATATATATTGATATATATATATTTATATATATATATATATATATATATATATATATATATATATATATATATATATATACACACAAATGTATACAAAAATATAAATACAATTTATATATTTTTTTTATTTATTATTACTGGAATAGAATAGGGTCTCTTAAAAAAAAAAGAAAAATTTAATTGTATTATTATTATTACTGGAATAGAATAGGGTCTCTGTAAAAATTAAGGTGTTTTTCTCCTCGAGCTCCATATTCTCCTAAATCATATTATATTAGTCATAAAAGACCAATTAACATTTGATAATTTACAAATAAATTATTTTAGATTCCATTGCTATAAAAATACATGTTATTAATTCACGCAAATAAATGATGTTATATATTCATTCTGTCTTATTGTAAGCATGGAATAGTTTGGATGGACTTTTATTTTAAAATGTCGTCAGTCGTCAGTTCAACGCAGCTCACGCAGCAGCGTTTCAAAAACTACCGTCACGCACACCCACCGACTCAAACACTGCTGAGGCGCGTCAAAGCGTTTGGGTTCTTCTGCTGAAATCCCATTCGTGGAGTATAACAGCCATTCTGTCGTCCTTCACATATTCGATCAATGGCTTTCATCATGATGAAGAAGAAGAGGTTCAAGTTTAAAGTTGATGTGGAGCTGGAGGAGCTGTCATCTGTCCCTTACGTGAATGGAGTTCTGTTCTGCAAGGTTCGACTGACTGACGGAGGCTTTTCAGATGAGTCTTCGAGGTGAGACCAACTCAATTTATCCTGTATATTATATTATTTCATTATTTTATTCAAGCGATAGATGTGTATGTGTGTGTGTATATTTAAAATAAATGTCCAGATGTAACCCTATTTAATATTAATATGAAGTAATGTCAAATAATAAATGTATTTCTGATGTTGAATATATTGTATGAGTGAGCAAGAACATCAAGCCTTTTTAATCTTGAAATAATTGACTTATTTTTATTATTAGATTGCCTGATTAATGATGAATGAGTTCGAGGTGATCAAAGGCTTTTAATGACAGTTGATAAGTAGTGCTTGTTTTATGTTCACGTGCTGTCTTATTTCTTTTGGCTCAATTAACCTAGACGCGTTTAATCTGATATCGAGCTATTTTTACGAAACATTGCAGATGATTATGTTATAGAGGCACGTGTATTTTGGCAGGGGGTGAGTGAGAGGGGGGTGTTCGACTCAACAGGTCGGCAAAAGTGGGCAGTGTCTGATTAGCAATGCTTTCCTTCCTTTAACTGTCAAAGCTGGGCTTGTTGTGGCAACAGTACTTGTGCATTTTACAAAACGGTTACATTCCATATCTGACGGAATTCCAGACGTTCCTCCTCATAAACACCACAACCAAAGGTTTACTTGGCATTAGTGTAACTTTGGTTTCAGGAAAAACACGTACAAAGTCAGTGAATTATTTAGAAATATTCCTTACAGAATGCACAGTATTTCACAACCAGAATAAATGTGATGTAACAGACATTGTAACAAAGTAATCCTCTCCCTGTAGACTTTATAATGTGCCTTTTCATTCAGATCTCCCTTGACAAATGCTTTGTCTAAATCACTTTTCCTAATAACGCAGCGGTAATGATAGAGCTTATAGAGATTTTATTGTGTATTGAGGCAAAGACAGTAAACACTGTATTCAGATTTCATCTATCAGTCTGTCTGTCATTTAATCTTTCAGTCTGTTTCAGTCATCCTATCATTTTATCTGTATGTCTTGTCTGTCTACATGATCTTTCTTGTGTTTTCTTCTGCAGAGAGCCAGTTCTGGTGAATTGTGTTAAATGGAAGAAAAGATTCTCCTTCTTATGTAAGATGAGTGCTAATGCAGGGACAGGGGTGTTGGATCCATGTGTTTTTCGGGTATCTGTAAGAAAGGTATGATTTAGCATCCTCAGTGTTTGACTTTTTAATGGAAAGTATACTACTTTTGAGTTAACGTATAAGAGTTGCTTGAAGCTTTTTTATATAAAAAAGTAACTTTTTATGGAAAGTATACTACTTTTGAGTTAACGTATAAGAGTTGCTTGTTTGTTTTTTTATATAAAAAAGTAGTTTTTTTACAAATATAAAAGCCCTTTCACAATAAAAGTGAAATAAATATGCCTCATGCTGAAGGAAATGTAAATTCATGTCTGATCAGTCAGCTCAAACAAATTGCATAAAGAATATGAATATTCAGCAATAACAAAAATTAAACACAATTGTGTAATTTTGCTTAGTATGGTTGAATTGGATCATCGAAGGTCAGTAGCAAAGAAAATAAAAAGTAACTCAGATATTTTGTTCTAAATTAAAAAGTAATGCGTTAGTTTACTAGTTACTTTAAAAAAAGTAATCTGATTATGTAACTCATGTTTCTTGTAATGCGTTACCCCCAACACTGAACATCCTTATTGTTAAATTGGGCTCTAAGCAGTTTGTTTCAGTACAAATGTAGTTGGATTGGGTGAGGTTTTTGATTTTTTTTTTTTCTTTTATGAAGAGCTCAAAGGTGGGAAGACATTTGCAAAGGTAAGCTCAGTTAACCTGTGGATTATGAAGACTTTTTCTATCAGATCACTGGCACTGATACGGTGTGTGTGTCACACAGCTTGGGTTCGCAGATTTAAACTTGGCTGAGTTTGCCGGTTCAGGAAGCACCACACGGCACTGCCTGTTGGAGGGATACAACACCAAAAACACACGTCAGGACAACTCTATACTGAAGGTACACAGACACACACACACACACACACATACATTGCAGAAAACTTTATAATGAAGATGCACAGTTGTCCCCTTTGTCTTGAGACTGCATGTCCTATGTATTTTATTTTTTAGTTTATTTTTATCATAAACATGTGGTTGCTAGGGGACGGGTGAGGGGCGTGTCCCTTCAGATCTGTGTGCGGTTTTGTATTACTTCATGTGGGTTATGTTTGGCATGCTTCGGCTTGTGTTGCGCTAAGTTTTCCAATCCACAACCCCCACCTATGCCTAGAGCTGTTCACAGCGCCTCCAGAATTCCACAGGCCTGTATCCTTCCACCTCCGCCTGGAGCTGATCGCAGAGCACCCAAAATTCCACAGGCCTGCACATTTATAGCTGTAGAGAGCCACACACATGACCAGACCATTTTAACTTGCATCACTGCAGTCCATTAACATTTGGACACACATGTGATGCCATATTTGTAAATTTATTATAAAAACAAGTCATGTGATGCATATAAGTTATTTTACACTATATACGGGACTTTTTGTTTGTGTGTGTGTGTGTGTGTGTGTGTGTGTGTGTGTGTGTGTGTGTGTGTGTGTGTGTGTGTGTGTGTGTGCAATATTCACACTTTTCTATTTGATTCTTTATTATTGAATTTGCTGCTTATTGGGCCCTTAAAAATAGTAAAAGTAAAGTGATTATTATTATTTATAAATTGTTAAGAATATTATTATATAGTAATATTCTTAACAGTAACCATATAATAAAATATCTTAACCATATAATAATAATAATAATAATAATAATAATAATAAAAATAGTAAATAAATATTATGAAAAAAGCATTGTTAATGACATTAATATTAATAATAACGATGCATATAATAATATACAGTATGTAATAATAATGTGTATATGTCCTTAAATTTGAGAAAATAGCATCAACCTTGTACAATATATTTATGTTAATTGATTAATTTATGTGTATATTGTGCATTTATGGACTTTTATTTCAGTAGCCTCAAATCTTACAGTGGCTCAGTCAATCAAAATTTTAAAGCCATGATTATATCCTTAAGCAAAATACAATTTACCACACAATTCTCCAGTATCTTAATGTTTTCAGGGCTATTAATTAAATATACAGTCTGCTATATCTCATACCGTATGTTTATGTAACCACTCACCACCTCTCTCTCTTTCTCTAGGTGATTATCAGTATGCAGCTGATGTCAGGTGATCCTTGCTTCAAAACGTAAGTTGTCCCTTAATTTTGAATAGATTTTGAAAAGTTTGAATTTCATATGGAAATCTAAAATCTACATCCTTCTGAAAAGACCAGTATATGTTTTGGATGCTGGTCTCCAGCATGGGACAGCCTAGTTTATTTAAGTTTAACAAGTGATACAGAAAGACCACGCTGGTCGAGCTGGCTCAACACTGAGAAACCCGGCAGCTCAGAATGACCTTGAAACTGTGTGACAATAGCGGATACAGCTGCCGTGATGCCTTGTATATGTTTGCGTGTCTATGTGGCTCTGCCAGAGTACTCGTGCCAGTTTTTTTTCTGACACCAATGTCTAGGACTGCATGAACACAGGAAGTCTGGTTCAACCACTTCCTGGAGATTTTTAGTTAAACAGAGATAACAGTCAGACACAGCTTGAGACCTCTGATTATTAGTTGAGGTCGTATTTTTATTCAACCATTCTAAAGTAAGCAGTAAGAATTATGTTCAAAAGAAATTATACTTTCATTCAATTCAGTTGATCAAAAGTGACACGGTTTCTACAAAAATATTAAGAAGCACATTTGTTTTTAACACTAAAAATAATAAATGTTTCTTGAGAAGCAAATAAGCATAGTGGAATGGTTTCTGTTGAATGATAAGTATTAGAAGTAGCACAGTAATGAAAATGTTTACATTATTCAACATTGGAAGTTATAGGAAGGCTTTGATAATAATAAAAAAAAAAACATTAAAACATTTATTTACAGGGATTTTTGTGAAATAGAAAAATGAATGTTTTTTTTGTTTTTTTTCACTGCGCTCTCTCTTTATGCAGTCTGATTGTATTCAGATGCGCTAGTATTTCTAGTATATTGGAGTAATTGTGTGGATGAGTTTGCATGCATGTTGAAATAGTTGACATTTATCCTGACATTTAGAGGGGGTAATATTAATCATCTCACACAACACCCAGAAACACTGAAAGGTGTGCTTCCTGTTATGCAAGCAAGCTGGCACACAATCTCCCATTAAAACAACACGTACAGTGTTGTGACAGTGGATTAGCAACTGACATGAGTGACAAATAAACCTCCATGAAGAGGTGTGTGTGTGTGTGTGCCTCACTTCTGTCGTCACAGACATCGTGCTCTAGTGAGAGTTGAATCATTGCTTCACTGTGGATGGTTGTCAAAATAGCCATGTTCGCTTATAAATCAAAGTGTTTGGTGGTGTTTCCCAGTGAGTGTGTGTTTGTCGGGCCTGCTGAAGTTTTATGGGGAGGTTTGTGTGTGTGTGGGAGTGCTCATTCTGCGCCTCGAGTGCTTTTAGCTCTGGCTGGTGCGTCCTAGTTTTATGTCGCTGACGGTTTTAGAGGCACTAAAACCAGTGAAATGCCAGATTAGTACTTTATGGATTAATATCCCCTGAAATCTTTTTTTTATAGATTATTCCTTCTCTATGACCTGGCTGGGTTCAGTTTATTAAAAGAATGATTCACTCAGAAAATATAATTCTGTCATCATTTTCTCTTTGTGTGTTTATATGTTTTTAATGGAGATATTTTTGACTGTTCCAGGCCTCCATCCACTGCAATGACCATTGGTTTTCCAGGAGAAATAGAGACATGTCTAGATGAGGACAGAAGAGGAGAGACACAGAGTGCAGCTCAAATCTGTACAGGTACCTCCACAGTCCTCACACAAAATCACTGCCTATATACCTGTTTGAAATAAGATGTTTTTTTTTTTTTTTAAATAAGTCTCTTATGCTCACGAATGCTACTATTTGATCAAAAATACAGTGAAAACATATTACAATTTGAATATTTTAAAATGTTATTTAAGTAATATATTTTTTGTAATTTATTTATTTAAAAAAAAAAATAATAATTATTCCAAACTTTTGACTACGGTGGTATATTTAATTTTCTTAAAGACCTAGTAAAGTCTACCTCGCATTTCAACAATTCCAAAATTCACACTGATGGTAACATTCCACTGATTTTTTAAAATTTTTTATTCTAGAAAACCTAAGAAAAAGTTGCTTCAGTCATGGTTCTGTTCCAGATGAACTGGGAAAGTGTGGTCACTCAAGAACAGCTAGTTATGCCAGCCAGCATTCCAAGTTTTCTGGTCTGTTCATTCACACTAAATGTTTTGCTTTTCTATTATTATTTTATTCTATGACTTTTTGCATTATATATGTGCATATATATATAATATTGATCAGTCTGGACATTCTTGTAGGCTACAGCACGGGTCATTCACGCTCCTCCAGTCTGACGGAGCTCTCTCATAGGAGGAACTTGTCTGTGGGCAGTGCCTCCACTGGGATTGGCAGCCTACCAGAGCCCAGTGAGGACAGAGAGTCCCGCGCACAGGCCTGCACACCTTTACCCCAGCACTTAGCCACACCGTCCCACAGTGGGATCACAGCCAACAGGTAAACACGTGTGCATTAGCTCTTCCTACAAAATCTAGAAAATTCTTTTAGTGCAGTCTTATATTTCTTGTATATGTTTGTATTTCAGGCACCCTGTAAAACAGGACTCGGTTGAGTCTCAGCTAAAGCGAGTGGATGCTACCAGAGTGGATGCTGATGATATCATTGAGACAATCCTACAGGGCCAAGACTTCAGCCGCAGCATACTGGACTCCAGTAATGAAGGTACTATTAGAAAGCACCTTGATGCAACAGTCCAGATGTTTAAAAAAAAGCCATATCATGTAAAAATGGATTTTTTTTCCTTTTTGAAATAGCACAGCTGGATGCATTATGATGACATGCACTATTGCTCAAAAGTTTGGGGTTGGCCAGATTTTTTTATATTTTTGAAAGAAGTCTCTTATGCTCACCATGGCTGCATTTATTAGATCAAAAATACAGTAAAAATACTGAAGTATTTTTACCATTTAAAATAGCTGTTTTCTCTCTGTATATATTTTAAAATGTCAGTTATTCCTGTGATGGCTTCAGTCTTCATGTCATATGATCTTTCAGAAATCATTCTAATATGCTGATTTGCTGCTCAAGAAACATTACTTATTATCATTATTAGTTGTGCTGCGTAACAAAATATATAGTATAAATATAATATAATATAAATGTCGTTTGTGTAGCTTTTGATTATTTTAATGTGTCCAAACTGACAAAACATTTTACTGTATACAGCAGCAAAACAGCCAAGGGTCAAAGAGAGGATGAAAAATGATAATGGAAAACTAAAATACAATTGCTTGTGGTACAAACAAATTGACTAACATTATAAGTGGACTTTTGGGGAAAAAATAAAATGCTATTGTTTCCTTTAAAAATCTACCAGGACTACATTGTGACTCGGCATGGAAAGATACATGCACACATATTATGACATCTGCTTCTACAAGTGTATTTTGAATAGCAACCTCCCTGAAAACAAGTTTAAATTTAAACATCATCTCCATCTCCATAACACCAGGCTATGGTCAACAGCCAACAGATGCACACACATGGAAACATGTCGTATATGACCAGCTCACACAGACCTTCACAGCACACTGTATTCCACTGTCCCATAGCTGGCGCTCAATGCATTCACAAGATGCAAACTCTGGATAAGGAAATTCTGAGTTGTGTTTTACCACAGATGCACTTTAATATGCACCACATTGTGGCCTTGTAAGATGAATGTTTACCATGGTTACTACTACCGTCTCAAACAAACAGATAGTTAAATTTCCCCTCTTCTCTCTCTCTCTCTCTCTCTCTCTCTGACTCATGGATAGACCTCAGAGACAGCAACTTTAAACTTAGTTGCCATAACATCTTTTCCAACATCTTGTTAGTTCATGTTTGCTAACGCTTTTACTCTTTAATGTTAAAAAATGAGACCTTATTGTCAAGTCAAGTCACGTTTATTTATTTAGTGCTTTTAACAATACAGATTATGTCAAAGCATCTTTACAGTATTTAAAAGGAAAATTGTGTCATCATCTGGCTCAGTTCAGTTTAAATAGTATCTGTGCAATCAAGTCGACGATTTCGCTGGAAATGAAGTGTCCCCAACTAAGCAAGCCAGAGGCGACAGCAGCAAGGAACCAAAACTCCATCGGTGACTCAATGGAGAAAAAAAACATTCGGGGGGGGGGCAGTATTGTAAAATGGTACCATTTGTTAACATTAAAAAGTAAATGCATTAGCTTACATGAACTAATAATCAGCCATATATTTTCTAAAGTATTTATTAATCTTTAGTTAGTAAAAATATAATTATAATAGAATTGTTCATTGTTTGCATTGTTTGCATTATTTTAATGTTAACAAATAAAACTTAATTGCAAAAAATTAGTACATGCTGAGAATGATATGAATAATCTTAAAATATTATTATTAGTTTAACTAATGTAATATACCATTTAAAAGTTTGGGATCAGTAAGATTTTTCATGTTTTTTAATAAGTTTCTTATATTCATAAAGGCTGCATTTATTTAATAAAAAATTCTATTTTTATTTCTGAAGGATCATTTGACACTGAAGACTTCAGCTTTGTATCGCAGAAATAACTAATATTTTAAAGTACATTAAAATAGAAAACAGTTGTTTTAAATTGTAATGTTCACAAAATTTTGCTTGTATTTGATCAAATAAATGCAGTCTTGATAAGCATAAGGAACTTCTCATATATGTACTGTATATCATTATGGTATCATTAGGGAAGTTTTTGCCCTTTTTATCATCCACCAGTTTATTTATTTATATATATATTTATTTAAAAATTCCCCTTTAAGCCTTTGCACCAACTGAATGATGTCTAAATATGTATGTGTTGCAGAGGAGGGTCTGCGACTATTTGTTGGGCCAGGAGGCAGCACTGCACTGGGCTCTCAGCACACCAGGTGAGATATATTATGTAACTTTTCCAGCCCCAAGGTCACCACGGCAACTGGCATTGTCCGCTAATGCCGTCCTTGTGTGATACATGGTCATTGTGTTTTGCATTATAAGAAGCAGATTACAGAGAGATATTATGTTACATGAGCTCTGACAATATCATAAAATTGCAGACTGTGGTAATGTAATTCTGTAATGTAATATAATGTAATATAATGCCTTCTGTCTCTCTCTTTCCATCATTCAGGGTTGGTGCAGGAGCTTTTGAACAGGTGGTTATAAAACGCTAGACTGAATGTCCGTGGGGGAAGGTGATGTAATATCCTGTGTCAAACGAGAGGACAGCAGTTGTCTTCGATCACAAGTAGCAGTTCTATACTGGGCTCCTGACACATGGGCTCTAGGAATTTGTGGAATCACTGCTCCCCCTAGTGGTAAAGCTCTGAAGACAGACAGAAGCTCAAAGTAACAGGAAATACTTGGATTGGTATTCTTTTACCAAAAATAGATAGTTATGGTTCTCACAGACACTTTAAAAACATTTGGAACCACTGGTGAAACTGAGAAGACGTGTTACAGATTCAGGACTATTTTTAATATAAAGATCAGCTTTTTTAAATCCACTGACATGGACTGATGCACTTTGGATTGTCTGATATTTCCTTGGTTGGATGCTGCTAATTAAATAAATATATATATATATATATATATATATATATATATATATATATATATATATATATATATATATATATATATATATATATATATTTAAAGTATACTAATTTACTAGTGATTTCAAGTGGACAACTTGAAATCATAGTTCTATCTTTTTGTGAGACCATGCATAATGGTCAAATTAAAATGTTACAGATGTTCTGATTTAAAAGAAAATTGTAGAAATATACAGTAAACTGATGACAGCTAAGATGGTCTGTACTGTAGGTGGCTGTTGGTACAACACCCAGTCAAAGTGACCCACAAACGAGTGAAAGTGACCACAAGTTGCACAGGGATGGATTTTTTGTTGAATTGCCATAATCCAAATTCATTTTACAGGCATTCCTTTCCAGCTAAGGAGAGACATAGTAGACCTATTTAGGATCTGTTTAATGTTGTTGTGTTTTTTGAAACAGGTTTGTAAATGTGGGATATTTTTTTTATAGTTTATTACTGCAAAAATGTGTTTGCAAGAACATGCCAATTTTAAAGGCTAATAAAAAATGGCTGTTTATCAAATTTCATATAGTATATTCATATAATATATTCATATTACAAAACTGTAATATTTTGAAGAATGTATATAAGGCAAAAAGGTGAATTTAATTTATGTGTTCAGGCTTTCTGATAGCGACAACTGTCAAACTGAAAATCTGAAGTCAAAGAAATAAAGATTTACGATATATCTGATGTTTCAAATCATAAAGGTCATGAAGTATATACATAAATTCAACATGCAATATGTGTGCTTCACTGTAATAAGATGCATTTTAAGAATACATTTTGTTTTATTGTGTTATATAATTTAGGTATATGATTTTGTGTTTTTAATTTGTTGCTAACTTGCTATGCTGGGTAGTTGTCTTTGCACATCTGAAATAAATGTTATAATTGAGCTGGTGATGCACAGTTTACATCTATATTATTTATTATATTAAGTTAGAATACATGTCCCATAATCATAATAAACACATCTTAAAAACATGCAGCCTTGGCCTTAAAATAAATTTGGAGCGTTACTTCCACATAACACCAAGAGCACATGGAAAAACATAATATGCGCCTTCAACAATATTTATATGGACTCTGCGAGACATCTGCAGTCAGGTACAAGCCATTATAAACCACGCTGGAGGATCGTGTTGCCAAGTCCTGCGTAAAACATTCACAAGCAATGCAGTTGGCGATTCACTTTTCTCCACCTGTAGACGAACCCTATTTTTATTTTCACACAGAAATACATAGATATTTTATTAAGGATTTTTAAAACAACATCACGGATTATTTGTTCGCGCAGATTCTAAAGCATTTCCTTAATTTCTTCGTTCTAGGGAGAAAATAAGCATTTTACTTTGACAACTTGGCAACCCCAGCCTTGCGTCCCTTTTCGCCGCCCCTCTTCCGCGCGCCATCTTGTCCCCGCAGCTCAGCGTAACGTTAACTGAACGCTTCTCGTGCGTCTTCTAATCGCAGAGAATACGATCAAACGATCCAAAATCAAATTCGAATGAATTAAGAGACGTCGGTCCGTCACTCGCGCACCTCGTTGAACGCGTTGCCGCCATATTCGTTAGGGGCAACGTTCGTTTCCTTTCGTTTAGTAGTTTAATGGCGTTGTGAAGGAACTGCCATGGCGGTTAGTCAGCAGCAACAACAGCAGCAGGCCGTGAGCAAACCGGCCGGCGGGAAACACGGTAACGTCTTGCCGTTATGGGGCAACGAGAAGACTATGAACCTCAACCCCATGATCCTGACAAACGTCCTGTCGTCGCCGTACTTCAAGGTCCAGCTGTACGAGCTCAAGACGTACCACGAGGTGGTGGACGAGATTTACTTCAAGGTGGCGAAATGAACCCGGGCCGACGACCGTGAAGCCCGCGGTTTTCTTATTTGTCTTACATTGGCGTTTCGAGTATTGCTCATTGGATGTTATTTTTCATATTAGGATTAAACAGTTTTTTAAATAATTGCCTTTTGTTTTAAATGTAACGTAGTATTACGTGAGCTGAACTAGGCCGTGTTAGTCCATGGAGGCTAATTGTGCTAACTAGTTCTAAATATGCCTATATGAATGGTTAGTTATCTCAAAAATGAAGTTTTTGTCATCATTAACTCACCCACTCGTTGGTCCAAACCAGTAAGATTAAACTAACATTACTTTAGTAGAACACATAAAGTGTTATGTATACTATAGACAGAATGACAGGTTTAGTCACCATTAGCTTTAATTGTATGGAAAATCATTCAACGAAAGTGAATAGTGACTAATTCCCTAAGATAGGGTTAACGACAGAAAATCACCATAGCAACCGCATTTTCTACAACTAAGGACCGTTCACACTAAGCAATAACTATTGTAATAACTAATGATAATTTTTACATTTGTGTTCTTACTAACGAGCAGGCTGTTTTATTATGAGCACTATGCAGGTATGTCGTGGACACTGTAAATGCTTTAGTAAATTTGGATTGTTCAGTGTCTTTTTGTCGTTCATAAGCTGGAGAATGTGACCCTGGACCACAAAACCCGTCATAAGGGTCTCTCTCTCTTTTTTTTTTTTTTGAAATTTATACATAATCTGAAAGCTGATAAATAAGCTTTCAGTTGATGTACAGTTTGATAGGATAGGACAGAATTTGGCTGAGATACATCTATTTGAAAAGAATCTGAGGGTGCAAAAAAATATTGAGAAAATCACCTTTAAAGTTGTCCACATGAAGTGGACATTAAGTTTTGATATATTTACGGTAAGAAAATATACAAGATGTCTTCATGGAACATGATCTTTACTAAATATCCCAATGATTTTTGGCATAAAAGAAAAATTGATAATTTCACCCATACAGTGTATTGTTGGCTATTGCTACAAATATACCCATGCGACTTATGACTGGTTTTGTGGTCCAGGGTCACAAATAATCGTTAGGAGAGTGATTCCAACAATATCATTACTCTTTGTCGATATAGTTATGGTGCAAACTTCCTTATTCTCATAGAATTATAATGACTAAATTAAAGTTATCATCCTTTGTATGAATGGCGCTTTATTGTTACTATGGAAAATATAGTATCTTTCTGTTAGCCAGTACTGTTGCAAAATAAATAAACAAAATGCAAAAGATCGTGAATTCTTTTCCCACTATTTATGATTTTAAAGTATGAGCTTTAAGTAGCATATTAACAGTAAGTTGTAGAATCTAGGTTTGAAAGATGGTTAGCATGGGATTGAGTTGTATTTTTCCTCTAATCATCTGATTTCCTTCTCAGGTCAACCATATGGAGCCATGGGAAAAAGGCAGCAGGAAGACCGCGGGGCAGACGGGAATGTGCGGAGGGGTAAGTAGAAGTACGTGCCTTGAGACCTCCTCGACTTCATCCTCCCATCCTCTTTGTCATTTTGATTAAATCAAGGGAGAGGTACTAAGAAAGAATTAGGTCTATCTTTAGGGCTCATGATGTTTGTCTTGCAGGTTCGAGGAGTCGGTACGGGTGGGATTGTGTCCACTGCATTTTGTTTGCTGTATAAGCTATTTACACTGAAACTGACCCGCAAACAAGTGATGGGTCTCATCACTCACACAGATTCGCCCTATATCAGGTCACTGGGCTTCATGTACATCAGGTATGACTCAGAACACATGACATTATCTAAATTGTTTTTTTGGAACGGGTTTAGAAGTCACTTCATGTTTGTTTGTTTGTTTTTAACACTGCCATAGAGGTTCATGTGGGTGAACTGCTTTGAATAATCAAATTCTAGCATTGAATTTAGCAAAGGAAAATGAATATGTTGAGCAGATATACCCAAATTGCTGTATATGTGATGGTAATGTCATAAGTATTTAGGTCACGCTACATTGTTTGGATGAATGAATACACATTTATAATGTCAAATCTGTGTATTGTAGGTATACTCAACCTCCTTCTGACTTGGTTGACTGGTATGATGAGTTCCTTGACGACGAGGAGGTATGTCACCACGGGTAATGCCTTCATCTCTCTCTTATTTCTAATGTACCCAGTTGTAAAAGCTTTTAGGCCAAATGCTGATTGTGATGCACATTGCTGTCCTTCAACCTTTGACCTCATTTGGCTTAATGTTCCTCTTGAGACACACAGGTACAACTGTGTGTGTGTGGTGGCAAGTTTACCCACGACTTTAGATGACTGTTTTTTTTATCTCACTGGGTATGTCATGTTTGTTCTGAGATCAGCACAAACTCTTAGCAAATGGTCCTTTGAGCTAGATGTGAAGTTCCATGGTTATTCCTCTGTGGTTAAATGTGTTAAATAGCATGCAATATTCTCTTAGCCCAGATAAGTGTGTATATGGCAGCATGCATCTGTGATTCATAGAGACATTTATGTTTGACCGTAAATATCAGATATCCATTACTGGCTGCTGGCTCTTCTCTTGTGCTCCTGCACGCCCACTCTCACCTGTAAACAAGTTGGTAATATATTATCCATTTTTAAAAAAAGTCCAGAAAAGGAGATCTAATTTGCTTTGAGCAGAAATTGCTGCCAGGCTTTGTGGTGGTTATGTGTGTCTCTGGCTGACTGCCCTGTTCTCTCTCCCAGATGGCCCTTGTGATGCGGGTGGATTGGATATAGGGTGTGCTCCACACTCTTGGCTGGCGTTCGTGAGTGCAGTTAGAAAAGCACCCACCCACTCCACCCCTTCACACGCACCGGTACAGCATGTATTTGTCAGCTGACCTACAACCTCCTCTGCATCGCACCTATTTTCAGTCATTGCGTAAGAGACATTGTGGAAGATAATTATTTTGAAGCTCAGTCATGCAGTGTTTTGATCTATTGAAAATCGATATAATAAACTGTATTTTCCATAAAAAGTAAAGTAGAAAGACAGGAAAGATTTTCACTTATGTTAAAGGTGCACTAAAGGTGAAAATAGCTCCTTTTTTAGCTAGTGATCAAGGCATTTAAATGATGGTATTCCTTTTTTATATATGCTGATTATTTGTTACTATAAAGTCCAAGATGACGATCAGTGGACAAAATTACTTTGTGCACCTGTAAATACTGAATATTAAGTCAGGTGAGAGCAGAGGTGAAGACTCTTTGGTCATCACAAATGAAGCATTTCATTCAGGACAGTGTAAAGTCTAATTATCAGCATTAACCTCTGTACCAGAGGCCATGTGATAAGTGCATGTCTGAGTGTATTCTTCGTTTTAGTAAAATGTAGTTTTAATGGTTTTGCTCCTCTTTGTTTTTTGTGATCAGGAGTTGGATGTGAAGGCTGGAGGAGGGTGCGTAATGACGATCGGAGAGATGCTTCGCTCCTTCCTGACCAAGCTGGAATGGTTTTCAACGTTGTTCCCACGAATACCTGTTCCTGCACAGAAAGCAATCGACCAGCACATGAAGAGCCGACCACGTAAACCCCCGCAAAAAGATGAGCAGGATGAAGAGGAGGCAGCCGATTCGGGAAGGCATGGAGATAGGCGCCGTTCCAGGTACATTCGTTGTGTGTGGGCGGGAAGAGATTATTTGGCTAACCAGATCAGAAGCGATCAGTGTTTGTGATGTTGTGTATGAACTGTAGTGGCGATGTAAGAAGGCAACTTCTTCAGCTTATTTAAATGATCAACCATTTTGAATGAACTATTTAAGGCCAGCCATAATTACTCTTTAATTAAAACAGTTTTTCTACTTTAATGTTTAATTCAATGTGGCACTTGCCATTTCTTTGTAATTGTTTATATATAATGTTGAAGGGGTCATGAATTGCCTTTTTTGTTAATTTTGTACTATTCTCTGAGGTCCACATATGTTATACAGTTTTATACATAAACATTATAATTTAGAAGTAATTGGCTATTTTCTATCCTGTTTTGACACCCCTCATCGGCATGGAAGATTATATACTTGTAAGTAAATGCCCACTGGTATGATTGGCAGTTCAGTTTTGCAGTTTTTCATAGATGGACCCTGCAATGATTTAGGTAAAAAAAACACATAAATACTATATATCAAACAATCTGTAACAACAGACAAAGCAGAAGTGTCAACGTAATTAAAAGTTACTCACACTTGTGTATTGCAACATTACTGTCATATCCAATATAGTCGCACAGCATCGTATTTTAGACAATCTTTCTGAAAATTCTGTTGAATCGTGCCTTGTTTGTAAACGTATCCTGTTGGTTCTAGTGTATTTGTATATGCTGTGTTTAATATTTTTATTTGTGTGTGTTCAGGACACCTAGGAAAAGTCCCAGTCCCAGGATATCCCAAAATCGTTCACGGAGTCGCAGCCATCACAGAGAAAAACAAAGCGCCGGCTTCGACCGCGAACTGGAGAGAGAACGAGATCGGCAGCGTAAAGAACGGGAGGGAAAGGACCGGGATAGAGAGAGGGACAGGGATAGAGACAGAGATAGACGACGCTCCAGAACACCAGACCGAACCAGGGAACGACGCCGGAGTCGCAGCGCCAGTCGAGAGAAGCGGAAAGAGAGGGATGCAGAGAGTGAAAGAGAGCGTAGTCGCAGGAAAGACAGAGAGCACCATAAAGATCATGAGAGGTCCAAAGACAAGAGGAGTAAAGGAGAGGGGGAAGAGAGGAGGCACAAGGAAGATAAGGAGGATAGAAAACACAGGGAAGAAAAGAGAAGTAAACGATCAAGGAGCAGAAGCAGAGACAGGAAACACAAAACTGAACGATCTAGCAAGAGGCGCTCCCGCTCGGGCAGCAGGAGCAGGCAGGAAGCAGGGGAGGAGAGGAACAGGAAAAGGGAACGCAGCCATAGTAAGGAACGCTCACACAAACGCAGTCGGAGCAAAGAGCGCTCGCACCGACGAGAATCCAGCAATGGACGAGAACATGTAAAACACGAGCGTCCCAGTCCTGAAAAAGGAGAAAGAACAAACAGTGTTCGAGTGGAGTCTCCCTGATCCAAGTCTGTCTCTATCTCCCCCTCCTCCTCTCTTAAATTCCCTCTGTTCCTTTATTCCAGTCCCTCTCTTATTACTTCGTCTTTATCTTTAGTCCTCTTGTGCACCACTTGTGTTGAAGTAAACATATGGAAAAGGCTGGATTTTTTTTCTGCACTTTTAAATGCCACTTGTGTAGATATATAAAAAAAAAAGTAACTTTTTCTCAGTTGCCCATTACTGATCTCTAGAATGAAAAGGGCATTTTAAAACTTTTTTTTATCCCCTTTCTCTCCCAATTTGTTTTCTGGATTTTCACAAATGGCTTTGTACATAGAGCTCAGAGAATGTTTTAAATTTCAGCAGAGCTGCCACAGAGTTGAGTTTGTGGCACAGGCTGCTGAAATCTGTGCTGACATTGTGCTGTTTCATTGCTCTGTTGCATTTCGTTTTCTAATAAAATTCTTGTATGGAACACAATTGCTCAGTTGTATATTTTTGATGTCATTAAGCAAAACTGCTGGGTTCTATAAGTAAAAGTGTCACATTTTCTTCAAAGAGGTTAATAGTTTGTGCTGACAAACCTTTCAAGGCAAAACTGCCATGAGATTTTAGGTTATTAACTTAAGACGTCCTGTTAGATGATTTCAACTTTATTTTTGCAGTACAATATTATCCATAATTTTAAAAAGAGATCTGAGAAGTTGCTGTTACTGTGTAGGTGAGAAAAGTAGCGGCTACCTATTCCCATGAAGCATGATGTTGTAATTTAGTCAGTCATTCTCTCAAATTGTACAAGTATTAATATTTTAGAATAAATTGTAATGAATATATTTTAAAAAAGATAAAATGCAGATTGTTTTAAATGTAAAATTATTTGTAGGCAATATAGACCATAGATGGTTCATGGGATGAGTAGTTCATTTACTCTAAGATGTTAAATACAGTCTTTTAAAGTGATGTTTTGCTTTGAATAGGTCACTGTTGTGCCTTTGTCAGTTTCTTGTAAGAACATTCATTTTATAAGAACAGCAGGTGTTTTGTGTATGGTTAATTTATTTAACGTGCTTTACATAATTTATAAGACTGATCACATGGAGAAATGCTCTTTGTATTTAATATAACTACTCATATACAACAACATAGCAATACATATTTATATAAGACATTTATATATATTTGTAATTGCATGAAAGTAAATCCTACAGCCAGAAACAACAGATTTTGGAAAACATTTTAAAAGAAATAATGTTAATATTTTACCCAGTTAATCTATTCCACCCTTAAATATTGTTTTTTAAAAAAAAGTGAACCTTGAACCAGAATATATGTAACATGCAAAAGTTAAATATCACAGCGTTTCAAGAATTCTTAGATAAGTGCAGGAATTCACAGAGGCATGAGTTTGAGTGCGATGAGAGACGAGCATTTTCTCAGGGTCGGTCAGGCCTGGTGTAGAGGGAGTCAAGGGTTAATACTTTAAACCATTTTAAGACGGAAAATATTTCTGTGGCTTGTAAATATGTTAAGGAAAGGAGCTGTTGTGGATGAATCTTTAAAAGCAAAGAAAAAGTGGCATCATTTAATTGCATGTGGAATGAGGCAGAGTCAGACAGAAATAGGGTTTTTTGGTCCACTGGAGAAGATATTTTCATAGTTTCTTCAACACCAATGTTGGTCTCATCTTTTTTTTTGTGTATGTGTGTGTGTGTGTGTGTGTGTTAAGTTCAATAAACCATTTACCCTAACTAAAGTATATTTCTCCATTTTGAGAATTAATCTGAAAAAAAAAAAAAAAATCTCATGAATTTTCATAACTTGTTCTTTATTTTCTGCTGTTGAGCATCAACTCACCTTTCTCAAACCTGTCAGGTTTCACCTCCTCCTGCGACCTGCTGTCACTGCCAAAGGATGGACATGATTAAAGGTTACAGGACTTTCACCAAAGCAAGATACATATTGACAAATATGTTTTCATGGAAATTACCACTGATCTGATGTTTGATTCTTGTTCTCTAAAATCACCTTCTTACCTACAACAGGCACCGAGTCTTCACTCTCCCCGGCAGAGTTTTGGGCAGTTACGACAATGTGACCACTGCTGAAATTGGTAACAGAGCAGAGGAGCTGTGAGGTCTTGCAGAGATTCGTCCTACCAGAGGAAGCAACCCCATACACAGTGTAGTTTTTAGCAAATAGAGACTCGTTCCATGCCACTACCGCTGATGATGCAGAGAACGTCACATTTAGAGGGGCACAAGGCACTGGGGGAAGGAAACATGAACAGATGAGTTATGGATGTTTTTGCATTTTAAGAATCTTCATTTCCCATTTAAGTATGGTAAGAAGATGGTACTGTGGTGACTGAACATTATGCACCTGTGGTTCCAGTGACAGCAGGAGACTTGTCACTTGTGGCGGCAGAGTTCCTCGCACTGATGGTTGCGCTGTAGGTGGAGCCACATGGGAGAGGCACTTCGAAGAATGTGCGACTTGTCCAATAGGAGGTGATGTCAAAGAGTGCTTGGTCGTTGCCCTGAATGCTGCCCGTGAGTGCCAGGAGGTATTCAGAATTAGGACAATTCACAGTAGACCAAGACGCCCTCAAGATCTGAGTATCATTTACTACTGTACGAGGGACAACCCTAAATCCAGCTGGAGGACATGGAGCTGAGGGAAAGAGGTGAACAAGACTTAAAACCTGTTTTCCCAGTTGGGATCCAAAAGCAGCAGAACCAAAATGTCACTTATATCGGTCTTCACAATGAATTTGCCAACACCAAATACTAGGGATGGACAAATCTCACTGTCCAGCCTTAACCCTAATCAAATGCACCTAACCCAGCTCATCATTGTCTTCAGGATTACTAGAAAGCTACAGGCACTTGTTAGGCTTTCATGTTTGATCTGAAGCCAAGTTGGATTCTCTTCTTCTAGATGCCCTTTTTCATGTTATATCCGATTCGTAGACACATTCTTAATGCAAGTAACTGCTAACCAAATTGATGAAGTAGTGATTCGGATCTGCAAATTGGGTCAAATTTCTTACTAATGGACAACCATACAAGAGTGGACTTGAACTGTTCTCTAGACCTTTGTTTTAAAGCAAATTGAGGTGTGGTTCTTTTGGTACAGAAAACGTGCCAATAAATTGAACCAAAATTTTAAGTCCACTCCAAAAGCAGTAGTTTGAAACGCCCTTGGTTAGCATGTGAAATACAAGCAGATCAGTTCAAAGGAAGCAGATTATTGTGACGTGAGGATGACTGTACCTGCTCCCTTAGTTTGAGGTTCACTCAAGGAGCTGTTGCAGAAGCCATCTGTTGCCTGCACTGTAAAGTTGTACACAGTGCCGCACACTAAGCCCTCCAGAGTACAAGATGTGTGTGTGGTTTCACAGTAGGCTGTTGTGCCGGTTTCTGACTGAGCAAGTCCCATGTAGGCCACCGTCCCTGTACTCCCCACCCAGGACAAAGAGGCACTACTACTGTTCCCGCACTGTACGGTTGCAGTTAAGTTGGCTGGACCACACGGCACCAGAATAAACACATGGCAATAATTATTTACACAATTTATAAACCTTGCTCACAGAATTTAAAGGAAAATAGTTTGTGTTCTCTTACCTGTTTTGATGGTGACGTTAGCACTGGGCAGGCTGGTGCAGTTCTCATTACTGGCTAAAATGGACACTTCATAGATGTTGCTGCAATGCAGATCGGTTAGCGTGCAGTTATTGTCCGAGGTATTGCACGTCTTCAAGTCTCCATTTCTGCCAACTGCAGTAAGCAGGTACGACTGTGCCACATATGATGGGTTCCATGACACAAACACATCCTTTGACTGACAGTCTGTATCGGCCTGTACTGATGAGGGCTGACAGGGTGCTGCAGATGATCAAATGAAGAAATGAGAACAACCTGAATATTAATGTAATGAAAGCAAATCTAACATGGATAGATCTGTAGATCAGGGGTATCCAGTCCTGCTCCTGGAGGTCTACCTTCCTTTGAGTTTAGCTAACCTTATATCATCAAGGTCTGTGTGATTACTAGGAACTTCCAGGCAGAAACTAAACTCCACTGGAAGGTTGTCCTCCATGAGATTGTACAACTCATGAATGGTGTGTATGCACAAATTGGGCATAAAAATGTGCGTACACTGTTTTCCCCGCACATATCTGGATTTATCTAAAAAAATGACGTCTGTCTATGGAGGGTCAGAAAGCTCTCAGATTTCATCAAAAATATCTTGTGTTCTGAAAATTAACAAAGGTCTTACAGGTTTGGAATGACATGAGGGTGACTAATTAATGACACAATTTTCATTTTTTGGTGAATTAACCCTTTAACTAGAAAAGTCCCACAATGCAGATGTTGTAGTGTATAGTACTGTTGTTAGAATTAGTGTTTCTGGGCGGTTGCTAAGTGACTAGAAAATAAGTCAAAAAAGCCTATCCCCAGGTGTCCATGATATCGTGGTCCCTAGGTTTGACCCAAGTCCCTTCTTAAATTCGAAGAAAATAGTTTTGTTTTGTTTTTTTATCTACTGGGTAAAAATTTTAAGTCACATCACCTAAGAAAGTAATAGCGGACCTCTTTAAAGGGCGAATTCCCAACCCCAAGTTGGAGCAATAAAAATAGTAATGGTTGCTTATGTATAGTTATTGATTTCTAATGGATTGCTTTCTAAAATAAACATCATATTGGTATAATATTAATGATTGGCGTAATATCAATGATTGTACCAGTTCTGATCTTGTAGGGTGGGCTGCGGAGGCTGCTGCATTTGTTGGCCGAAGCAGCCACAATGATAGTGTACTCCTTGTCGCACTGCACATTGGTTAGGTTGCAGGAAGAAGCGGAGCTATTGCAGGAAAGGATGGAAAGGTCTTGATCCTCTGCTGTGGCAAAGTAGAGAGAATTTCCTCTCCAAGCTTTTTGCCATTGTACCATGATAACAGAACTGTGGCATTCAGCCACCACCACGATGGATGACAAGGCACAAGGTGCTGGAGAGAGATATAATACATACTTTAAGGCTGAGATACACTTAGTCTCAGATAAAAGGGCTAAACCTGTCTACCGCTGGTGTACTTACCTGTCTCCAGCTGAAAGCTGCTGCTGGGTGGGCTCACGCATGCAGCATTTGAGGCAGTGACGTGAAAGGTGTAGCTCCTTCCACAGCCTAGGTCAGGTACATTACAGGTGGAGTTTGAGCTGCTACAGGTGGAATTGAGACCGTCCTCCCCTACAGCCAGCACTGTGTAAGACTCTGCACCATTAGCTACATCCCATGATACCCATGCAGAGTTAGTGACACAGTCCACAGTACCGTTGACCCCCTGCGGAATACATGGAGCTGTAAAGAGAAGAAGTCAGACATGAAGTGCATTAGGTTAATATAGCTATTGAAATCTGTTTGAGAATGTATTCTTGTGTTAGTGTCCAACCTGAGGCGATGGAATGGTCACTGCTTGGTTGACTCTGACAGCCGCCTCTCAGTGCCACCACACTGAGGTTGAATCTCTCTCCACAGGGCAGATGGGTGATGGAGCACTGAGTGTTTGTGCTGTTACATGAGGAGATCACACCAGTGCTCTCAGACTCAAGTTCAACTTTGAACAGGCTGGCGTCCACTGCTGGGTTCCAACTCACCAGCACAGACCCTGAATCACACTGCACAATGGCAGATACGTTCTGGGGGGCACATGGAGCTGAGAAAAGAGAAAGAAGGAACCAGGATGTTATTGAAGGGTGGGGCTGTACTAACTACATCAGCAGGAAACTATAAGGTAAGCCAGTATAGCAACGATGGTGTGCTTCTTGCCACAATGCTACATCAAGTTAGCATGCCGCTCATGTCACGTGCAAAAAGTTAGTCATAGAAGTCTTAAACATATAGTAGCTTATTTATTTCTAAAGAAGGTTGAATCTTACAAAACATTTCCTTTTCATATTTTGCCTCAGAAATAAGACAATAAAATTAAATTTTCAAAACTTTTGCATGGTGGCATTTTAACTAAGGAGAATTTCTTTTAAAATTAATGTACAAAAAATTCCTGTTCGCATAATGCGATGTTTTACTTTCAACAGATTATTTTGTGGTTCCCCTAACTATATTATTAAACCTTTTTAATCATATAACATATTTAACAATAAAATATAGATACTTAACCATTTAAATAATGTTATATTTTCGTATTTTCTTCTTTGATTTTGGTGTGAGAAGTGTTTTGCATATGGTCTTTAAATACTTCATTAGATTTACCTTTATGTCAGAGAGTGGATGGAAAATGATCAAATTAAATTACAACTGCTGTTGCTGACAGAAACCTCCAGTGAAATATATATGACAACAAAAAATACAATATGGTGCTTTTATATATTTGATGGTTAATTAAGTTGAACTGAAGTGTTCAGATCTCTTATGTAATTATCTGCTTCAAGATGAGACTACTGGTTTTGAATAGGACTAAAACATTAAATACCAAGACATACAGTTGTCTTTTCTTGATAAAGTAAGTAAAATCTTCACACACATACCTGTCTGCACCTGAGACATAGTGCTCTTCACGCCTCCACAGCCATGGGCCAGTGAGTAGACAGAGACGTTATAAATCTGGCCACACTGCAGCTCCTGCAGATCACAGGAGGCAGTGGTGGTGTTACAAGAGTAGGAATGACCATCATTAGACACGGCCACAGCCATGTAAGACTCCGCCCCGTTTGCTTGCACCCATGACACAGACACAACACCACCACTGATGTCGCAATGCAAAGACGTCTGCACATTACTAGGTGCACATGGAGCTGAAAGAGAGCAAGAACAGCAAGGACATTTGTTATTAGTGTTAATAATCATACACATTTGTTATTAGTGTTAATAATCATACACCTGCATGGTCATTGGAATATCCCACATTCGACTTGAAATCAGATACAGGATTAAATCTTGGCTTTTCTGTGATCAGCTGCACAATAGAATCAGCAGACTCACCTGACTTCAGCATGAGGTGTGTGTTGATGTTGTCACATACTCCATCCAAGGCAGTGACAGTAACGTTATAGCTCTGGCCACAGCGCATGCCAGCTAATGCACAACTTTGGTCGGAGCTGGTGCAGTCGATGCGATGTCCATCAGAACCAACAGCCTGGACTGTGTGACGTGTGACGTTATCACTGAGCTCCCAACTTACAACAGCAGAGTTGGTGTCACAGTCGAGCTGGGCGCTAGCATTCTGTGGCTTACAGGGCACTGAAGTGAAATTAAATATTAACAGTTATCATAATTAACAAAATAATAAATTTAGTACTTAAGGCCAGTAAAAGTAACTGCTACGAATTTAATTAAACATTAATTTCAGTAATTTTGGGAACCACATTTCTAAATAATGAACATCAAAAAAATTCTTTCACCCTAAAAATAAAAAAAAAATTAAAAATTAATACATTCATTCCTACAAATTTAATAAAACACTATCTAGATGTGTTTTTTACCATTAAGAACAAAAAAATATAATTTAAATTCATTTTTTTTACCCTTAAGAACAAAAAATAATTAATAATTAAAATAATAAACAAAGTCATATATGTATCATTGTACTAAAATACACTGTTCAAAGGTTTGGGGTCAGATCTGTTTGGGCAAATTTCTTTTCAAAAGTGACAATTATATTTCACATGAATACAGAACTTTCTAACCATCAAAAAAAAATAATAAAAATAAAAATAAACAAAAACATTTGCTAATCATCATAATAAAAATATTAGAATGGTTTCTAACAGATCATGTAGCACTGAAGGCTGGAGTAATGGCAGCTTTGCTATCATAGGATTAAATTACATTTTAGAATATATTAAAATAGAAAGTGTTAAGTTATTTTAAATCTTAATAATATTTCACAATGTTATGATTTTTACTGTATTTTTGATCAAATAAATGCAGCCTTAGTGAGCATAAGGGACTTCTTTCAAAAGCATAAAATGGTACTGACCCCAAACTGTTGAGCTGCATTTATGGTGGATGGTATTTTTTGTTTTTCAGGTACAGGTACCTGTACTCAGCATGACTGGTTGACTCGGTGCAGTGCTGCAGGTCCCGTCAGTGCCGCTGACAGTTAGACTATAGTTCATCCCACAGAGCAGATCTGAGAAGACACATGCTGTTCCAGTGCTGTTACACACTGAGGCGTAGCCACCACTAGTCTGAGCAACCGCAGCATAGGAAATGGCCCCTAAGCTTGGGGCCCAGGAGATGGATACAGCTCCAGTCGTACAGTTAACACTGCCCTGCACGTGAGTAGGTACACATGGCACTGCAAAGAAAAAAGGTTGGAGAAAGACTAAATTAAATCGTTTAAACTTTAACACTAGGTATTAAACTTCTGCATATAATTCAGAATTATTTATAGAATTTATAATTCATTATATATCAAATCTATTTAAAGGAAATTTAAGATTAAAGTTTGAAAATCCCCAATTAAAAAAAAATAAAAAATCTCACTGAATTTCTGACTTAATAATATTTGCATAATGAATTGTAATTTGTTTTCTATCTTACATCTATTTGCATGCTTAGTTGTAATTAATCTTTTTTTTTCAAACAGAGATAAAGGCAGAGAGCAGAGGATATGAAACTGGAGACTATACCGGTGTTTATTGGTAAGATGGAGCTTCCTGACGTGTTGCATTGTTGGTTTACTGCAATAACGCTGACATTGTACGAGGAGCTGCAGTGCAGTGTTTGCAGTCTGCACTCCTGCGCTGTTGTGTTACAGGCAGTCACTGGACCCTCAGGTCCCTTGGCGACCACCAGGTAAGACGCCGCCCCGCGGCTGATGTTCCACCTTATATTTATGAAGTTAAACATACAGTCCAGCTCAGATACGACGTTCTGAGGAACACATGGAACTAGAGGAGAACAGAACAGGAAAAGCATTTGAGATCTGTGATATGGGTCATTCTCAACAGACTGTATAAAGAGTCAAGCCATCAGTGTTTCTGTATTACCTGAAGACAGGTAAGCAGGTGAACTCGGTACACTTCTGCATTGTCTGTTGATTGCTCTGACTGTGACCTGGTACTGTTTACCGCAGAACAGCTCTGATAAGTGGCCACTGGTGATGTTGGTACTGAATGCCAGCGTGTTCCCGTCTTCATTCACTGCTACCACCTCATATGTCTCAGCTCCAGCACTGGAAGCCCAGCTCAGAGAGCCCACCCCTGTGCCACAGTCCAGGATGGACGACAAAGCTTGAGGAACACATGGGGCTAAAGAGGCAGAAAACATAGCACAGATTTAAAAACTCCCCTGACGTTTGTTTGCAAACACAATAATGGAATATGCCAGAGTATTGTGAAAGATCATAAAGTGCCTTTTATTTCAAATAATATTTAGTTTGTAACCCTAACCCTAACTTGAGGAAATGTGTTTACTAAAAATATTAATTGAAAATGCATAGTTTGTGTGGTTTAAATGAGTTGATTTATCACACATGAATATATAAATTTAGATAGATAGATAGATAGATAGACAGATAGACAGATAGATAGATAGATAGATAGATAGATAGATAGATAGATAGATAGATAGATAGATAGATAGATAGATAGATAGAACAGTACATATATAAATGCAAGTGTCAGGTGAATGCTTCTTGCTTTGATCTTTTCTTATTTTTTTATCTAATGCAATCTTCTATCTAATACATAGTCATACATTTGTTTTAGTTTTTTTTAATTTAACTATCATGAAATGATAAGTATGTAATGTTAGTCTTAAACTACTTAAATTCATCCTACAGAATAGATGCAGACTGCTGGTACATTCATCTATAGAGTGTCTGGTCTTACCCATGTGTATGGTGGTGCTGTTGCTGCGTGCGCTCGTGCAGCGGCTATCATTGGCAGTGACTGTAACGTTATAGATTTCACCGCAGTGCAGGTCCTCCCAGGTGCAGCTGGTCCCATTAGTAACACACAGGTGTGTGTGTCCATCCTCACCCACTGCTGTGGCAGTGTACATGTTCGCCCCATCACTTGGGCCCCAGCTGACAGAACCCAACTGATTGTCACACTCGAAATATGTCACGAGATTAAGGGGCGTGCAGGGCGCTGGATCACAACACACATTACAAAGGAAGGTTAACTCATTTCCTACCATTCTCATTCAAATAACAGAATTATTTGCAATGAATTCTCTTTTTTATAATAACAGGAAATTGCATACTGCCTTTGTGTGTTTAAGGATGTGGATTTTTGTTTAGTGCACAGCAGGTTTATGTCTAATTTCAGGGACATACCGAGTCTGAAAACCGCAGGAATGCTCAGTGGGCTGTCGCAGGTATCGCTATTTGCTTGGACAGACACGTTGTAGCTTTGTCCACAGAGCAGTGACACAGACAGGTTAGTAGAAGTAGTGTTAAAGTCGACGAAATATCCCAGACTCCCTGTTGCCATCACAATGTAGAATGACGCTCCTTTGGCTTTTGACCAGTCAAGCGCCACCGTCTCGCTGTCACATGACACGTGAGCAGACACATTCTCTGGTTTGCAAGGATCTGGAGAAGTTCAGGGCGATTGTTATTTTGCAGCATTGTATAAAGTTATTTTTTAATCATTTAAATAAATAAAATATTAGAAGTAAAAGATATTAACAATAAAAATAAATATACAAACATGTTGTTATTATATATATATTATTATATGTTTAATGATAACAATATTTAAATAAAATATGAATTAGAAAAATAAAAAGTATTAACAATAAAAAATTAATATACAAATGATATAATTATTTATAATAATTTTAAATACTGGGTAATAAGGCACAGAGAGTGAGAAGGGGTGTGTCTAAAAATATTAACAATAAAATACAAAAATTATAACTAACTAATAAAAATAAATATATCAACTTCTTCATATTATTATTATTATTATATCTGTAATAATATTAATATTGGTAATACTTTATATTATTAATAACAATAATTAAATAAAATATTAATTATAAAAATATGAACGTAAAATATATACAACCATTATTATTATATCTATTGTAATAATTATTCGTTATTTATATAATATATTATTATTAATTATAATAACAGTTAAAATGAATTGTAAAAATTAAATATTAACAAATTAAATAAATATGCAAATGCATTTTATTATTATTATTAATAGTAATAAAATACATGTTAAATAAATTATTAAAATACATTTTTATTAGCATTATTATAAGTAGTATTAATAATAATTATTATCATCATCATCATTAATAATAATAATAATAATAATTTTCTGATTAAAGACCCAAGATGAGATATCTGAGGATTTTTTACTCTGCATACTGCTGTACCTGTAGTGAGGTATACAGGTGCGCTGGCGTCGCTTTGGCAGTGGCCTCTGTAGGCGGTGACAGTGAATGTGAAGGTCTCTCCACAGCCCAGAGTAGGGAAGGAACAAACAGAGCTTGTGGAGTTACAGAGCTGGTATTCTCCTGCTGCACTGATGGCTCGGGCGACGTAGTAATCAACTACTTCTCTCTCTTCCCAAGACATCACAGACATTTTGTTACCACACAGTTTATCGACGACTGGCTGCAGTGGTACACAGGGTCCTGCAGGGTGGTCACAGAAAAGTTGGACCCTAATTAGTATACTTCATCTTTTAACGCTTTCTACACATTATGCTTTGCAAACTCACTGGACAGGAATGTGACATTGGTGGTGGAGGTCGTTTGGCACTGCTGGTTCGTAGAGCTGAAGGTGAGGTTAAATTGCTGTCCACACTGCAGGGAGGAGATGTTACAGTGGTTCTGACTGGTTGAGCAGGAGACTGTTTGACCTTCTGACCCCAAAGCGGTCACAGAGTAATTCTCCGCACCAGCAATAGCACTCCAAGACACTAGAACTGAATCTGTGCAGTCCATCATGGCAGACACACTGGTGGACAGACATGGTGCTGAAAAATACAGAAGTATAATTAATAAATTGTATTTTAAAGTATAATATAATAGTAATAGTATATTTGAAAAACATAATACCAGTCAAAAGTTTGGAATTATATATATATATATATATATAAACACACACACACATAATTTTTTATTCTGGTAATGGCAAAGTAGAATTCTCAGCTTCAGAATTCTTCAGAAATCCCCTCAATATGCTGATTTGGTGATCAGTTATTAATAATGGTTCTTATTAACCATACATACACTACCATTAAGAACTTTGAAGTAAGTAAGACTTTTAAAAAATGTATACATTTCAGCAAGGATGCATTAAATTGATCAAAAGTCTCAGGAAAGACATTTATAATATTAAAAGGTTTCTATTTCAAATAAAGGATGTTCATCTAACTTTTTTCTTCATCAAAATGGTTTTCACAAAAAATATTAAGCAGCAAAAATGGTTTTCAACATTGATAATAAGAAGAAATGTTTTTGAGCAACAAATCAACATATCAGGATGATTTCTGAAAAATCATGTGACACTGAAGACTGGAGTAATGATGTTGAAAATTCAGCTTTGCATCACAGGAATAACATGTTAAAACATATTCCAATAGAAAACTGTTATTTTTAAATTGTAATAATAATTGTAATTTTACTGTGTTTTTGATTAAAGGATTCTTCTTTCAAAAAATTTATATATATATATATATAATATATAGATATATATATATATATATATATCATTAAAGTGGATTTTTCAATATATATATAAATATATATTCCAAACTGTAGTCTAGTAGTGTCTTTAGTCTTTTAACACAGTTATATAATATTAAAGTGGATTTTTCATGAAATATATGGTTCTAAATAAAACATATTTAAACAATGTACACATGCAATAAATCATGAAAAATAAGACCAGAAACATGGTTAGTTCTGGTATAAGTTAGACTTCAGCCTTTGGTACTAGAGAAATCTGCTGTGACAGGAAAAATTATTTTTGTTTCATCACAATATTGTTTGTTTTTATTAGTTTTTTTACAGACCTGATGTCATGTTGACCCCAGTGCTGTCAGAGCTGTTGAACACCTCACCAATGGCACGGACTCTGACATAGTACACTGTTCCACAGGTGAGATCAGGTACACTGCAGTATGTATGATTTGTCCAACAGGAAGTGGAATGACCATTTCCGCCTTCCAGGAATGCAACATATCCCACTGCCAGCTGACTAGGCTCCCAGGAGACAGCAGCACTGAGGGTTGCGCAGTTTAGGCTAGCTTTGACATTTTGAGGAGGACAGGGTTCTGGAACGACATGAAGTAAATGACACTGATTCAAGATGCACATCATGCAGTTTTTGAATGACATGAGGGTGAGTAAATAATGACAGATTTTCATTTTGGGTGAACATTCCTTTGAAATCAGTGGTCACATGACTGACCTGTCTTGATAGGATCAGAGGTCACAGTGTCACTGCAGACACTGTTGTGAGCCGTCACACTGATGTTGTAGATCTGGTCACAGTCCAGGTGTGGGAAGGTGCAGCTCGTGTTAGAGGTCTCACAGGTCACTGTTAGGCCCTCGAGGGTCACAGCGTCTGCTGTGAAGTTGGGGCCACCTTTAGTGACGTCCCAGGACAGCAGAGCAGTGGAAGGACTGTAGTGCACTGTCAGATGCTGAGGAACACATGGACCTGTAGTGATATGATCACTGATATGAGTTTTATACATTTATGTAGAAGATGTACATATGTACAAGATACATATTTTATCTAAAAAACATATAATGCATATTGTGTCACATTTCTAGATAATCTCAATATCCTGTTATAAATTGTAATTTAAATTGTTTTCAATTTAAATTTATTTACAGTTAAGTAAAATTAATACAAAAAAATATGATGGGAGATTACCATGTTTATTCAAAAAGTTAAACTATAGCCTTATGTGCACATTCTGTAGTACAATTATGTCTGACTTTAATATATGTAATGTTTTAAATTATTTTTATATTAAAAATTATATTTTATTATATAATTATTTTTATTTTATATTAACATTATATAAATATATTTTATATTGAGTAAAATTATTTTTAAAAATGTTCAGCTATGAATGATATATACACTACCAGTCAAAAGTTTTTGTACAGTAATATTTTTAATGTTTTTAAAGAATTCTCTTCAGCTCACCAAGCCTGCATTTATTTAATCCAAAATACTGCAAAATAAGTAATATTGTGTCATATTTTTACCATTTAAAATGTTTTCTGTTTGAATATATTTAACGTAATTTATTCCTGTGATCAAAACTACATTTTCAGCATCATTACTCCAGGCTTAAGTGTCACATGATCCTTCAGAAATCATTCTAATATGCTGATTTGCTGTTTAAGAAACATTTTTTTCAGGACTCTTGATGAATAATATTATATCACAATATTATTTCACAATAATATTGTTTTTTTCTGTATTTTGGATCAAATTAATTTTGATCTTGGTTTGGTGAGCAGAAGAGAATTCTTTAAAAATCTTACTGTTCAAAAACTTTTGACTGGTAGTGTACATAAAATGGTTGAATGGAGCAGTCTATTTCAATCAAGCAGAAATACGCTGGCAGAACCAAATCGTTTACAAAACCGATTTAACAGTCTCAGCTAAAAAACTTCAATCACAAGCAAATCAGATTGACTAAACCTCACCTGTGATCAGGGAGCCAGTCATCTGTGCACTGGCATTGCACGTGTATCCCAAACTCTGTACTTTCACCGTATACTCATTGCCACACTGCAGGTCGCTCAGCTCACAGTGCGTGATGGAGCTGTTGGATGTGCAGCTAGCCCTGTTGTCCACCGGTGCCAAGGCAGAGACAGCGTATCCCTGAGAACCTGCACCGTACTGCCATGACACAGTGGCTGTACCCAGCTGACAATCCAACACTGCCCTGATGGAGCTGGCTGCGCAGGGAACTATGGGTAAAAGCAGGAGAGACTCTGAGAATCTATTTTACATTATATATATATATATATATATATATATACACACACACATATTTTGCAGTGTATATAAAATATAGAGTATATAGACAAGTATTTGTATGTGTTTCTATGTACCTGAGTCAGTGTTCACAGTAGCACTGGGAGGGCTGCTGCACAGACTGTCTGACGCTGTCACATTGACGTGGTACAGCTGACCACAGCTGAGACCTGTCACGTTACACTGTGAGCCTGTAGACTGGCAGGTGGTGGACAGTCCATTGCTGTCCTGCAAGGTGGCTGTGTAGTACTGTCCTCCTGCACTAGGTGTCCATGATACAACTAAAGATTTTGTGACACAGTCCACGGTGGGCAGGACATTACTTGGGGTGCAGGGCACTAGAACACAAGAAGCGAGGTAAAACTTAAGTGTTAATTAATTCAGTGCCTTTCTTTTGCAGTTTATGGTTTTTATTAGACTTTATTGAATTTGATAAACTAAAGTGTTTAACTAAATAAATACAATCTTCAGCTTTAAAAAGAATCATGATATGAAATATGAAACAAACCTGCTTGAACTTGAACAGGCGCACTGTTCCCACTGCTGCAGTTGCTGCCTTTTGCCTTCACTGTGATCGTGTAAGACTCTCCACAGGTCAAAGTTGACAGGTCACAGGAAGTGGATGGTGAGGTGCAGTTAGCTGAAAGGCCATTAGCACTGCTGGCTGTCACTGTGTAAAGCTCCGCCCCTTGGCTGCTCCCCCAGGTTACTGTTGCTATGTTGCTGCTGCAGCTTACAGTGGCCGAAACATTTTGTGGTACACAAGGACCTGGAGAAATTATAGAAAACAAAATGAGTACATGGTTGACTTGTTATTTTAAAGGAATATTCAGAGACCTGCTTGCATGCTAGATAAGTAGTGCTGTTAAATGATTAATCGCATCCAAAATAATCATGCTCGATAATTATTTCTTCTTATTATTAATGTTGTAAATGGTTGTTCTGCTTGATAATTTTGTGGAAATTATGTTTAAAGTAGCATTTAATTAAAATATAATTTTTTGGTAACATTATAAATGTCTTTACTGTCACTTCAATGTCTGTAAATTTAATGCATCCTTGCTTGATAAAAGTATGCATTTTTCTGACCCCAGATTTTTGAATGATTATGTTCAAAATGACAGGAATTCATTTCTCTTACCTGTTATGACAGGTGATCCAGTGCCTGCAGAGCTGTTGCAGGAATGTCCCTTTGCCACTACTTTAACGGTGCATGTCTGTCCACATGCCATGTTAGTGATGTCACATCCTGTTTCATTGGTACTGCAGATGTACGTCTGTCCATTAGAGCATTCCATTGTCGTCATAAAGGACAGAGCTCCATTGCCGCCGGACCAAGACACACTCGCTGTGTTGCTGCCACAGTTCATTATGGACTGGATATTCAGTGGAGGGCATGGGGCTGAAGAGAAGAGAAAATAATGCCATTTAAAGGTGAATGTTAAGTATATAATTTCTGCAACACTAGAAGCATTAAACACATTTTTAAAAGTAACTAGATTTTAATCAGTTTTATTTATTTATTTTTTATCTGGGTAGTGCTGTGGTGTTGCTATATGGCATTCATGAAATACAAACAATAATAGCATTTTGACATCATCATGTGGCATGACAGATCGCTGTAGCCGCTGCGTTCATGTGGCAAGTGTGAAAGCAATCATGCCTTCCTCTTTACCTCTAGTTATAAGCATGAAATAAACAAGAATGATAATCAGAAAATATGTTGAAAAAAAAATACAGATTTCTAAAATATACCAGTGTTTCGAACTGCAAAAAATAAAGCCGCTTGAAAACATAGTGTAATGTTACCTTAGCAAAGTCATTCAGTGTCTGTAGCTTGATAGTTTGCAAGAAAAAAACTCTAGAGAAGAGCATTGTGTGAAATATGTGTACTCTATATTATATATTCATTGTATATTACCTGTTAGTGATGTCATAATTACTTTAACAGATTAATTTAAGACATAAATTATGTCATGCAACAAGCTGTTATGATAGCCATGTTTAAATGATTGTATTTAAACAAGGGATTTGAGTAAAAAAAATGTTATGTAATTATATTATTGGAAAGTTGCCTTATGTACAATTTAAATGTTTGAGTACAACTCAGATTTGAGTGTTGATCATTATATCTATAAATGAATAGCAATCCAATTTAATAATTTGTTACATTTTTGTTGTTAATTTTAATATTAAACATTTTAGTGATGTACCAAGTGAAAGTGTTCCCTGCATAGTTTACAGCTTTATTTGAGAGAAAATTTTGAATATTTCAAATTAACCTGATATCAAAGCAGAATCTGTATTAAATTGAATTGAGCGCTTGTGAATAAGAATCTAATTATGAAATCTGTGTCAATATCCAGCCCTACACTCAAATAGAAATATCTGCTAGCAACTAATAGTGATTAAGCTGTGATTTAGTAAAAAAAAAGATTATTTCTTTGTTTTACGAAAGTATCTTTCCAAAGAATCTGTCTTTCCTTCTTTACAGTGTCTTCCATTGTATGGATAAACTAGGTTTTGTTACCTGTCTCTCTCTGCAGTGTGTTACTAGCAGCACTTGTGCATTGGCCTTGCGTTGCATTCACAGTGAACGTGTACGTCTGTCCACACTGCAGTCCATCCACCACACATGCACCATTGTTGAAGACACCACAGCCCAGCTGTTCACCTTGAGTGCTCACTGCGCTGACCGAAAATGCACCTAGACTCAACCCTGAACTAGACCAGTTCACCACAGCAGACCTTGAGCTACAGTTCAGAGCCACATCATTCAGAACTGGCACACATGGAGCTGAAAGTGAGGGTAAAGAAGGGTGAAAGGAAACAGATTATTAAATATGAAAGTGCATTAGCAAAAATTGAGTTTAATGACTATCATTATGGTAATATTATTTTTAATACAATTCCTGATTCCTAACCTGTAATGAAGGAGTACTCTGTGCTGGATTTGCTAGTACAGTTGTTTTGGGTAGCAGTGATAGTGACGTTGTATTGGCTGCCACATTGCAGGTGGGCAAGAGTGCAGTTCAAGTTTGTTGTGTTACACTCCACACCACTAGAGGGCCCCAATGGGCCAATGGCCTTTGCTGTGTAATGAACCCCGGAAATGGCCAAGGAGCTCCAAGACACCAAGATTGTGTTAGTAGAGCAATCCAAAACAGCAGCGACAGAAGTAGGTGGACAGGGGGCTAAAGAGGAAACAGAAACACATATGCTGAGAATATTATTCTGCATGTCTCCAGTAGTAAGCATTTCACTCTTAAAGGGATAGTTCACTCCAAAATGAAAGTTACCCCATGAATTACTCACCCTCAAGCCATCCTAGGTGAATTTGACTTTCTGCTTTCAGATGAATTCATTAATTCATATTGGCTCTTCCAAGCTTTATAATGGCAGTGAATGGGGGGGGGGGGGGGGGTCGAGATTTTAAATGCCCAAAAAAGTGCATCCATCCATCATAAAAAGTACTCCACGTGATTCCGATGGGGTTGCGTTTGTGTAAGAAAAATATCTATATTTATAACTTAAGCCATTAACTGTCGTACGCATTTACAAGATAGTGGCATTCCAGCGGATGATGTAGGATGAAAGTAGCATAAGCTCCAGTGGGAAGTGATTAAAGCGGAAGCGCAGGGGAGAGAGCTAAACAAAATGTACAAAAGTACAAAATGAGGATATGTAAATAAAAATGTCAGAGGATTTCGATAGAAGCCAAGAGGAGACTGGTTTTCCTTTGCTGTAAACAAAACTTGGTTCTCGCAGGACTAACATATTCTCACTGGAGCTTAAGCTATGCCTATGTCATCTGCTGCAACACCACTCTCTCGATAATACGCATTTGACAGTTAGCGTAAACTAGAGATTAAGGTTTATAAAGTTTTAAATATGAATATTTTTCTTATCAACCCCCATTCACTGTCTAAAGCTTGTAAGAGCCAGGACATTTTTTAATATAACTATGGCTTGACGGATGGCTTGAGGGTGAGTAAATCATGGGTAATTTTCATTTTTGGGTGAACTATCCCTTAAAGTCAACATGAAACTGTATTTGCAAACCGTTTCACTTCAGTATTGTGACATAACCTAAAGTTTAAGAAATGTAGAGTGTGGCTTTTGATATGAGGAACAAGGTGCTGGAACCACCATGAATATTGAGGGTACAACATCCCCTCCAAAAATTAGATATGGCTAGATTGTTCCTCACAATATTTGATGTTCTTGATGCTGCTCTGCGGCACTCCATTATGCATACTGTTCTTTTGTCAAATTCTGCTGTTTTAAATTGAAAATATTGTGATTCATGTAAATCGTAATTAAATTTGATGTGACAAGAAAGATTAATGGAGCTGTTTTTGACATATTAGACGTATGATTGAGAGCAATTGTGTGCATATTTATTTAGAATGGAGGCCTTCAGTTTGTTCAAATGTTACTGTACCTGCTGTGACCTGACTGATCGCACTGACATTGGAGCTACAGCCGTTGGCCTCTGCAACCACAGTGATATTGTACGTCTGCCCACAGCCGAGTGCAGGGATGGTGCAGGAGGTGGAGGTGGAGTTACACACCAGGGTCTTGTCTGTAGATTTTGCTTGAGCATAGTAGATCTGCGCCCCTTTACTCGACTGCCAGCTAATTTGAACATCACCTGTTTGACAGTCTAAGTGCTGACTGACCACAGACTGAGGAGCACAGGGTGCTGGGAGACAAAGTATCACTTTAGCATGTTTAAAAGAATATTCTAGGTTAAAAACAAATCTTTCTCGGCAGAATCTTTTGTGTGCTGTCAAGTACATTTAATATGTGAAGTACTGTCGTCAAAGCACTTGAATTATTCAGTAAAAATGTTCTTTTTTTTAGCAACATTCAAATTTCAAGTGCTATAGAGAATAATATTGTGAACTATAGTTTAAACGGTTTGGATTTAAACACTACAAACTTGCAGTATGCAAAATACAATTTTAGAGAAAATACTTACCAGTATTGATGCGACGCACTTCACTACGTTGCCCAGTGCAGTCCACACTCATAGCTGTGACTGACACGTTGTACGCCTGACCACATGCCAGGCCTCTGATGTCACAGGAAGTGCTGCTGGAGTTACAGGTTAGCGTATGTCCAATATCATCTACTGCTGTTACTGTATAGTATGAAACAATGCCACTAGATGCTGCCCAGGAAACAGATGCAGTGTCCGACCCACAGGATAATGACACATTGACTTGAGTGGGAACACATGGAGCTGGAAAGGAAAAGATGCATGCACAAAATCAGAACATTTTAGCACAATGGATCATTTGATGCCAGAAGAATCACCAAATTAGAGTTTAATCTAAATGCACTATGTGTTGTTATTTTATGTTATACCTGAGTCAAGAGTGACCAAGGTTTTAGAAGAGGTTGAACAGGTCTGGCCGTGTCCTGTAACACTGATGTTATAGTGCTGACCACACGGCAGTGAACTGATGCTGCAGGAGGAGCCGTTGGTGAAGCAGCTGTGCTGTTGGGTGTCCTGAAAAGACTGCAGTGTTGCATCGAAACTTAGTGACCCATTGCCTGGTGTCCAAGAAATGAGTGCTGAGTTGGAGCTGCAGTCTAGACTGGCTTGAATGCCAGTGTTGTTGCATGGTGCTGCAACATGACAAAAATGTTAACACCTCAAACTGCAGTATATCTTTTTACATTTACTGAATGGTGCTTGCCATGCAAAAACTGCTAAGATGTTGTTATATGGTTGCTAGGATGTTCTGGGTGGTTGCTAATAGTTCTGGAAAACTATTTTGTTGCTGCAATCTTTAATTATCACTTATGAGCTAGAGTTCAATACCTGAGGCAAGTTTGACAAGCTGGCTAGCCGGGCCCATGCAGTCACCATTCATGCCCATGACTGTGATGGAATATTCCTGGCCGCACTGCAGGTTTGGGATATCACAGCTTGTGACAGTGTTGTTGCAGGATGTCTTGTACCCTTGGTTGCCTTCTGCCTTTACCAAGTACCAAGTGGCACCAAGGGCACTGTGCCAGGTGATGGAAGCAATGTTGGATGTACAGTTTAGAGCAGCAGCGACATTGGTGGGAATGCAGGGAGCGAGAAGAGAAGAGGGAGTAATATGAAAATATAGGCTATATAAAAATTATTTATATAAAAATACACTACTCTTCAAAACTTTAAGGGTTAGTAAAATGTTTCTGAAAGAAGTTTATGCTTATGCTCCCCAAGGCTGAATTAATTTAATGAAAACCACAATTTAAAAAATGTGATATTGTGAAATATTATTTAGTTAATTTAAAATAACTGTTTTCTATTTGAATATATTTTAAAATTACATGTATTCCTGTGATGTCAAAGCAGAGTTTTCAGCTGCCATTATTCTTTCAATGTCACATTATCCTTCAGATATCATTCTAATATGCTGATTTGGTACACAAGAAAAATGTCTCATCAGTTTTAAAAACAGTTGTTCTGCTCAATATTTTTGCAGAAACAAAGGTACAATTTTTCAGAAATTTCTTTCAGATGAGTAGAAAATTCATAAGGTCATTTATTCAGTGTTGTGTCCTTACTTAATAATTATTGATTTCTTTCCTTAAAATCTTACTGACCCTAAACGTTTGAACGGTAGTGTATTATTATAATTCTTTTATTATTTATTATTGCAATACATGTGGATCCCGTATATATATACATACATATATATATATGTGTGTGTGTGTGTGTGTGTGTGTGTGTGTGTGTGTGTATTATGTATAGAATTGGATAAAATAAACCACCAAATGCCTTTTTTTCTATCTATGCATTGAAATTCATATATCTAATGTATTTAAGGACCACATTTTCTGTACATGTTGTTATGAATCACTGAAATTAGCAAATGTTAATGAGAGCTGACACCTGTTTCCACTACAGCTTTAGGTTGAGAGCTGCTGTTGCAGGTGGCACCATCAGCTTGGACAGTCACATTTAGTCTCATCCCACACGGCAGAGAGGTCAGCTGACAGGAAGTCCCCAAAGAGTGACAAGAAGCTAAGCGTTGCTGCTGCCCATCTGTTGCCATTGCTGTGTACCCATTAGCTCCCGCACTAGCAGCCCATGTCACGTTGGCCGAGTTGGTGTCACACTGGAGCACAGTTGTGATGTTTTGAGGGTCGCAGGGAGCTAAAGGAGATACATAGTCAGTTTCAAAGGTCTGTTATTTCTGTGCAAACACGCATGCATGCTCACATGACTGTTACCTGACTGTATCTGAATGGGTGTGGATGGCAGACTTCCACATTGACCATCATCCCTTGTGACTGTGACGCTGTAGTTCATTCCGCAGAGCAGGTTTGCGAATGTGCAGTTGTTAGAGCTGGAGCTGCAATTAACTGTGGGCCCATGTTCATCCTGCAGTACTGCTGTGTACAGACTCCCAGTCTGAAGGGCCTGCCAACTTACGATTGCGTGATTTGCTGCACAGTCTCTAGTGACCCCCACGCTGACCGGAGCACATGGAGCTACAATGGAGAATGTATCAGATTTACTTGGTATATAGCAAAAATTAATTTGTTTTTACTTTTATATAAAAGTATAAAAACAGTAAAACACTTTTGTCAAATATTTTAGAGAAATGAATTTGCTAGTGAAATATGCAATTCCTTTTTGGCTTAAAGGGACAGTTTAAACCAAATTTAAATTCATATTAATATATAAAATGTTAAGTATGAGATTTTTTAAAAAGATAAAATTACCATTTTGTAACATTTTTTTGTTGTCATGTTATTTTTATATTTTAAACATCTGGGCCCCTTTATTCATCCTCTCTTATTGTTTTATTTTACATTTTGAAAGTATGTCCCTTTTTCTTTATCCTTTTTTATACATTTTAAATATCTGGCCACTTTTATTCATCCCATTTTATTTTTTGATTTTAATTATTTGTTATATTACATTTTAAATATCTCATCTCTTTTAATTGTCCTGTTTTATTTTTTATTTTACTTTTTTATCTGGGCCTTTGTATTAATTATTTTAAACTTTATATATCTAACCTTTTATTCATACCATTTTATTTTTTATTTTATAATATTATTTTTTACATTTTAAATATCTGGCTTCTTTTATTCATCCCCTTTTATGTTTTATTTTACGTATTATTTAATTTTACATTTTAGATGTCCGTTGTCATTTAATACCTACCTTTTTTGTGTGTGTGTTTTTTTTTACACATAATACATTTATATAATAAAAACTTTACACAGTTTTTATTATATAAATATATTGTACACGTTTATAAATGTATTTTTGTATTTTTAAATATGTGGCCCTTTTTATTTATTCCTTTTCATCATCATTATTACACTTTTTTTATTTAATTATTTGTTCCCTTTTATTTTTTGCTTTAGATCTTTTTTTTAGTCTCTGGTCCCTTTTGCTCATCCCTTTTTATTTTTAACTTTTTGTTTTACATTTTAAATGTAAGTCCCCTTTTCATCATCCTCTTTTCTTTTTGGTTATTTGCATTTTAAATATTTGACCCCTTTTATTTATTTATTTATTTATTTATGTTTTATTATCTGGCCCCCGTTCCCCCTTTTTTATTTTAGATTTCACATTATTTTATAAATAATATTAGATAAAGAAATTAATTTTAAATATCTAGCAATTTCTATTCATACAACTTTTTGTATTTTACTTGATCAATAATTTTGCATTTTAAATATCTGGCCCATTTTATTCATTCTTTTTGATCATCTGTGCAGCTACCTGTCTGCAGGGTGATATGTTGACTCTCAGAACTGTTGCATTTCAGGTTAGTTGACAAGACAAACACATCATACTCCTCGCCGCATCGCAGGTCTGGAAATGTGCATTCTGCCGCCATTGCAGCACAGGTGTGAACTGTGCCATCCACGTGCGTCGCCATTCCGATGTAGAAGATCGCACCATTGGCATAGTTCCATGTAAGAGAGGCGGAGTCTGAACTACAGGTCTCCACAGCAGACACGTTCTGAGGTATGCAGGGAACTACAGTGGGAGGATAAAGAGACATCGTGTATAGTATCATCATCTAATACTATGCCACAGTACTTTGTTGTAAGTGCATATTCTTATACCACTATATATACTGCAATTTAAAGAATACCATTGTATTACCACAATACCCAGAATCACTCACCTGTCTCTGCCACATCTCCCAGCACAGAATCAGTAGTGCATTCACTATTTTTAGCAACAATCCACACGCTCAGGCTCTCTCCGCAATCCAGATCTGTTAGCGTGCAGCTTGTGTTTGCAGACGTACAGTTGTAGAAATCTTTACGATTACCGCGCGCCTCCACAATGTAGGCCTCGGCTCCTGTGGCCTCATCCCAAGTAATGATGGCACTGCTGATGCTATTACAGTTTGCAATCGTGTAGATGTTCTGCGGCAAACATGGGGCTCATGGGTAAGGAGACAGAGGGGGCCAAAATTAAGATTTATATTTAAAACAAGTCAAGACACTTTATATAGTGCTTCAAACAATACAGATTGTTTCAAATGAGCTTCAGATTAATAAACAGGAAAATAACAGTTAATGTTGTAGTTTAATCCAGCTCCGAAGTAGCAAATTTTTTCACCTAAAGTCAGTTCAAAGTTGATTCAGTTCAGTTCAATAACAGTGTTGATATTGGAGAGTTGGTGTCATAATCCACTTTAATTCAATTCAAATAATGTTCCCATCCAATAGTGTTAGTGCTGTTAAATTGATAATATAATTGTCTTTTAAATTGCTTCTAAACCCAAACAAACACACAAACACGAACAACTGCAAAATTTTGTGTCCCATGGAAAATCTTTTTTTTTTTTTTACCAAAATGACCAACTCACCTGTTTTGACCACTACACCCTCTGTGTTTCCACTGTTGCAGTCTAGTCCTCCGGAGTAGATGGCGCTGACGTAGAAGCTGTAGGTTTGACCACAGACAGTGTCTGTGAAATAACAGGAGGTTTCCACAGTGACGCATTCAGTTACCAGGCCATCCGAGTCCACAGCAATGGCGAAGTAATAAGCCGTGTTGTTGGTGGGCTCCCACGAGAACAAGATGACATTAGTGGAGCACTCGCGGTACACTTTTGCCGCTTTGGGTGGGCATGGTGCTGTTAGTTTGAGAGAAGGGGAAAAGAAATGCATTTGCTGATGAAATATACAATTCCTTTTTGGTTTTAAGGGACAGTTCACCCAGAAATGAAAGCCCTTATCATTTACTCACCCTCGTATTGTTTGAAACCTGTTTGACTTATTTTCTTCAAATGCAAAAGGAGATACTTTCAAAAATAACCGCTGTTCTGTCTACGCAATGAAAGTAAATAGGGTCTAAAACAAACAACACTGGACCCCATTGACTCATTTTATGGACAAAATCACTCCAAAATATCTTCTGCAGAAGAAAGACGTGATAGACATGAGGTTGATTAATGATGACAGAGTTTTCATTTTTGGGTGGAGAGTAGATAAAAACAACCTGAGAAAGATAACCTTAGAGAAGGCAGGTAGATTTACTAACTTAAGGGCTTAGTAAGGACTCTGCCACCTGATACTGCATGACCTTCCAGAAAAATATCTGCCTCAATAGAACGTAAAGCCCATTTAATCTACATGACAGGAATTCCTGGATGTGCTCCCCCTCAGACTTGCTACACCACGACAGGATTTCCTGCTCACCTCCCAGAGGACTGGATCAGGTGTGAGCATTACCACTGAGAAAAGACATTTTTACCTGTCTCAAAGATGTAGCTGCCGTTGGAAGTGCTTTCACAGGTATTGATGGCTGTAATCCATACGGCGAACCGTTCTCCACAGATCAGATTCGAGATCTGGCAGGTGGTGTTGGTGGAGGTGCAGTTGAGTGACCGGCCTTGACCATCTGTAATGACGGCACGGTACGACGTGGCACCAAATACCGCACCCCAACTAACCGTTGCCGTAGAAGTAATACAGCTGTACTCCGCAGAGATGGAGGAAACTGTTGCAATGGCTGAGATAAACAAGAAGTCATATGTTATAGATCTGCATATCCAGATGCTGCAAAAACCAGCATTGGTTTCTAGGCTTGGTTTATGCTTAGTATTTATTCTGGACTAGAATCTGGCCTTTTTTTTTTAAAGGAAGTCTTGGTTATGCAAGTCTAGAAGCATCCGAAACACATCAAGGCATAAATCTACTGCTTTATGATTTCATTCAAAGGTTTCACTCTGAAATGTTCTATTTCTTCTTGACTTACTGGAAGTTGTGTAGGTGACATTATTGAACTCTCCTGGTTCAAGGAACATGTTGATAGATGCAACCCCTATTGTGTATGTTGTACACGGCTCCAGGTTTAAGATATTCACAGCGGTACCAGTGACGTTCTTAAGAACCGGGGGAAATCCCGGCTTGTTATTGGCCATCACTGAAAGCTGGTAAAGCAGGACACCTGAGACGGTGTTCCATGTTACGCGAGCCGAGCTCTGTGTTAATTCGCTCACGGCCACATTATCTGGTGGCTGCACCACTGTGGAACAATAATATTTTCTAATAGTCAATTATAGAAAGGCAAGATTACATTGACAGGTTAGCAGAGCTGCTGTAATGAAAATAGCACAAAACTGGAAAGAACTGAGTAGACTTACATGTTCTGATGGTTCTGACAAGGCTCTTGGCGCCAAGTCCTGCGGAATTGGCGGAATAAATGTAACAGCTGTACGAGGTGGCTTGCTGGAGGTTGTCTATCTGTCCACTTAGCGAGGTGAATGTGAGGTTATGAGTCTCAGGATGGAAAGTTCCATTCACCACCAAAATGTATTTGTCAGCTCCTTGCGCACTGGCCCACTCAAACCTGATCGAGGTGCTTGATATTGCCTTTGAATATGTTATTTGTGAGGTGGCAGGAACTGCACGCACAAATTAAATTAATTTAATTAAAAATGTAACAAGTTCAGAAATTGAATAAGATCTGTGTGGGTCAATTACTTACTTGTCTGTGCTGTCTGGGAGTCGATGCATGCTACATAATCGAGCACAAACACTTTAAAAGTCACTAGATAAATTTGTCCCGGTCTTAAGCCTTGGACCAGTCGCTCCACAGTGGACACAGGGAGTGTAATAGTGATAGGTGCTGTGTTGTTTGCATTCACAGCCCTGACATCCAGAATATAGTTTGTCGCTCCTGTAAAATAGTTCCATTTTACAAGGAGAGATGATGCAGTTGGTGATGATACTGATGTTATGTTACAGCCTGGAGGAGACAAAAACATTTTTTTTTAGGTATTTTATAATACTTTAATATAGTCACTTTAAATTCTAATAGTGTGTATTAATACTATATATTTAAGTTAATACATTTCTAAAGATTTTATTGGTTAATTTTGCTATTTAGTTAAAAAAAATCTCTGTAAATTAAAACCATTTAATGAACTGTGGTACATAATTTTACATAGTATTAATATTCTTAATACTACTACTTATTACTAAAATAAATATTAAATACTTACTTGCAGCAGCTTCTTTAACCTTAGGACAAATACAAATATGATAGACAACTTAATCATAAGTGAACAATAAATCAATAATAATAAAACATATTTTTTGACAGATTAATAAATACCTGTGTCACTGAAAATAGCGTTACAAAGATGCACAGTGTCCCTGGAAGATGCATCTCTGATTTGATGTGTAAGGTGCTAATAAGTTACAGGTAAGTTATGAGACATACACTTGCTAATATGGAGAGAATCTGAAATCTTTTGTGGTACGGTGCAAGTATACCTGCTCTGTGAGAACCAATCAGTGCATCCAGAATGAGGGCAGGTGGATGCCTCTGGGCTGAAGACATCATCTGAGTATCTGTGTTTTAATAGGTAAAGTGTAGGCTGGGGGTCTAGTGGTTATTGTGTGTGTTGTTGTGTGTGTGTGTGTTGTTGTGTGTGTGTGTGTGTGTGTGTGTGTGTGTGTGTGTGTTTTAATAGGTAAAGGGTAGGCTGGGGATCTAGTGGTTATTGTTTGACAAATTAAGACCACAAACTTTGACACTAGTTCTTTCTAGATATACACCATATTTTTAATAATTATTTTAAAATTATAATTTGTTTAAATGAAGAGCATACTGGTATTTTAGGATTATTTTTGACTGGTAAGTGATATAGGATAGGTTGTTAGTCATTAGGTTTCAGGAAAACAGGCTCAGGATAATGGAAAGAGTAAAATTCCCATCCTTGTACTGGCTTGCCTCAAGCAGTCTGGTGTACTGTAAAAGAAAGATTAAATTACTGGATGAACATATTTCCCCTATTATTTCACTTTAATACTGGTTTAATATTGTCTTAATATATTGGATTTGTGAATGAGTTGGTCTTTTGAATTTGTTTTCCCAATAATTGACATGAATACTGATTGAAACCAATAAGCATATTTGACTCTTGTAAGGTTGCAAGTGAATTGAATCAGTTCAGCTGGATTGATGACTGTTTTCAGTAAAGCATTTATTATAAAGTTATTCATTTACCTTTCACTGAATTCACAATGGTACATTAACTGAAAAGCAGTTAATACTGTAAATGGAGATTTTTTTAGTGTAATGGAGGGGAGTTTTTTAGCGTTATTCGTTTAACGCCATTGTTTTTAACAATTTTTATTTATTTATTTATTTATTTATTTTTTTACATTTTTTAATTCTTTAATCTGCATCTTAAGCTGAATATTGGCTAATATAATGATAGAAATTACAAACTAGTGGCCAAAGATCATACATGTGAAGTTAATTTGCCAATAAAAGTTAAACAGATGCAAAACTAAAAAAAGCTATTTAGCTTTCTTTTTTCTTTTTCTTTTTTTACCAAATCATATAGAGAGAGCAAGAGAGAGAGATACATTTTGAAAGAATTTCAGATCTATTCTGTAAGTCATTAACATTTTTTCCCCCTTCTCTTCCATCAGGATTATTTCAGCTTACAATTTCCTGTAAGGAAGTGGCCGTAGGTCACACCTGTCTAATACATAACTGCTAATGCTATATCTTATTTCTTCTAATATAATATATAGTCTAGAGCCTCATCACTTCAAAATATGAGAGGTATTGCTTCCTGAGCTGCACTGGGGATGCCGAAAGCACTAGAATGTTACGCTATCAAAATTCATCATTGTGCCTAAAACAGTGTGTGCTGGTACTTTAAAGAGAAAGATAATGAAGGAATAGTGTCTTTGTCTCGGTCTCACTGATCCCATTAAGAAGAAGCTATAAGGGAAAGCAGATCTGCCTCTTCGATTAAGAGCCTGAAACATACACCCAACTCTGTGTCCAGCCAGCTCAAATGGTTTTGTATGGTGGTTAAGATCAGTGTCTTTAATGTTATAGTTTATTTTACTTTAACACAGGTGGAGTCCAGGTCTGATCCAAAAAAAAATAACGGTTTGCTTTGAACAAGCCCACACATGATGCACTGAAGTATTGACTGAATTCACTTAAGACATTTCTCATCACACTCACAAAAAAAAAATTAAAACAAATCAGACATATCAAATTGTGAAAAAAATTTTTAAATTTGAAAAAATTGAGTCCAGTGCTGGTCATATAATTAGAATATCATCAAAAAGTTGATTATTTTCATTAATTCCATTCAAAAATTATAACTGACAACTATTAACAACAAAAGAAAATTTATCTATTAAAAAAATAAAAATAACATAAAAACTAACAAAAAAGAAAATCACAACAATCAGTACGCTCAGAAAATTAAAATATAACTTAAGACCAGATACACGAAGAAAGGATTTTTAGAAATCTTGGCCAACTAAGTATGAACATGAAAGTATTTCAGCAACATAATACTTAGTGTCCTTTTGACTGACTGATTCTGCAGCAAATGCGGCGTGGCATGGAGTCGATCAGTCTGTTTGCACTGCTCAGGTGTTATGAGAGCCCGGTTAAAGTGGCCTTCAGCTCTTCTGCATTGTTGGGTCTGGCATATCGCAATAGATTTCTATTTTCTATTTGCTGGCCAATTAAGAACAGTACTGGCCTTTAACCAGTACCTGTGTGCAGGTTCCAAGTTCAAAAAATCTGCATTCTATTAAAGTTGGTCATTCAGCAGGAGCATGACAGTGCTCTAAAACTTCCGGTATACGGCTGCGTTGAACCTCAGAAAACACAGTGGACCAACACCAGCGGTCACACCCCACCCATTACACTGTGGAAACTTTGGGACCGCAAGAAATGTGGATTGTGTGCCCTCTCTTCCTCCAACTCTGGGACCCTGATCACCGGAATTGCAAAATTTACTTTCATCAAAGAACATAACTTTGGACCACTCAGCAGCAGTCTAATGTTGAAGCGAGACACTTCTGACGCTGTCTGATTGTTCAAGAGTTTACACAAGGAATGCGACAGCTGAAACCCATGTCTTGTATACCTCTTTGTGTAGGGTTCTTGAGCACTGACTCCACTGCAGTCCACTCTTTGAAGTTTTTTGAATGGTTTTTGTTTCACAGTGCGGTTATCCCTATTCTGTACACTTTTTTTCCTCAGATACCTGAATTCGGGATTTTCCTGAGTAAAACAAAAATTAAAAGAAAGAAACATTTGAAATATATCAGTCAGTGTGATAATGAATAAATATAATAGACAAGAAACAAATGAGACAGAGTAAAGGCCTATAATATTAATGTGTTAATACACTACACAGCTTTTAGTCTCACTTTATATTCCTATTTTTTAAATACTAAATAACACAGCTTTTAGTCTCACTTTATATTTGGTATTTTTAAATATTATATACTTAATAATGAATTGTTGTGTGCCTATTGTGTTCATGTTTAATTGCCAAACACTTGGGGTGGGATACAGGTAAGTTTAGGGACAGGTTTGGTGGTAGTGTAATTATAGATGAACTACCGAAATTGATTACAGGTGTAAATACAGGATGGTATTTTCAAATACAAGTACAATGTAAAAACTTTTATGTAGGCTAGACAATAAGTGCATTGTATCAAATGATTAATTTAAATTGTAAGAACATTTTAGTTAACGACACCTATAAAGTGGGTCCCAACTTTTCAAATCTGAACACATATTAAAACACTAGGCTTCACACATTTTGCTTTATACAACTTTATAAGAGTAGACATGCAAAAACATATGGAAGCCCGTTTCCGCCAAGGATAGGTCTCACGATTGTGACCCTTTTATCTTAAAGTTATCTTAGAGTTATTTCTCACAAGTGTTAACTACTTCTCTTCCCAATTTTTTTCTCACAATTCTGAGAAAAGCCCGAGCTGTGAGATATCAACTCGCAGTTCGGACCTTTTATCTCACAGTTCTGATACTCTTTTCTCACAATTTCGAGTTTATATCTCACAAGTCAGACTTTTTTTTTTCTCAGAACTGCGAGTTTGTCTAACAATTCTAACTCATAACTCAGAATTGCAACAAATAAACTCACAGTTGGGAGTTTGAGTCGAAATTGCAATATGCAAAGTCACAATTTTAAGAAGAAAAGTCAGAATTCTGAGATGTAGCCTTGCAATTGCGAGAGAAAAAAAATCTGAATTGTGAGATAAAAAGTCAATGTCAAAATAGCAAATGTTTCATCTCCTCCAAATGGATGGATTCATAGTCTGATGCTAAAATAAATAGAGTCTGTGTCCATCATACATTATGTGATATTCTGTGAAATCTAGCACTGACTTTCGGAAACTAGCGTCGACTCATGCAGTAAATTGGCTCAAAAAATCTTGGCAAAAGTTGTAGGCATAATAGTATATTCCAGAGACGAATGTGAGATTACTTGGGTATGTTGCATAGAAGAAAAATATTAGAATCAGGAGATTTCATGTATTGCAGTAGAAACCAAATCTATTATTTGCCTGGTATAAGCATCATCCCTAATCTTTCCCACAGGATGAATGATCAGTGGCTTTGTATGGCACGTGTTTTTGAGGCACATTTTTTCTCTCAGAAGCTACACATTGCTCACATTTTAGGCACCTTGTGTTCATGCAAGATAATGACAGTTCTGTCTCACGTTCTACCCGCATGCTGTACTGTAGGTGCAGTATCTCTCTGTCATATCAGTGCATCTGTCAGCAATGTTATTGTTATATTTATGCATTTTGCTGACACTTACACAAAGCTACTTAGAGTGCACTCACAGTACTGTGTATGATATATCAAAATATGAGATCTTTGGCTATAGTTAAGTATTAAACTTTAATGTTTGTGCTACATGTGGACATGAATGATGCTTCAATACGTGACTTTTGAGAAGTTGTGTGCTATTACTTCTTTAAGTGGTTAGACTTAATTGTAACTAAATAAATAAATAAAATTCCCTGATGGACAATAAATAGACCAAAACAATTTTTTTTTTGATTGCAGCACTTTTTAAAAAAAATTCAAATCTAAAGAAAATGTCAGTGGTCCTTGCCAATGCAAAACCAATGGCCACATCGATAGCATGTTGTGGGTACTTGCTGTAACATTGCTATTATGGTTGCTGTGATGTTACTAAATGTTTGTGAATATATTATGTGGTATCTGGGTGGTTACTAGTTGGCTTCAAGTCTCTGGTTTGCAGTGTAAATCTGTGGAAGGTTTTCATCTGATTTGTGGTGTTGCTCACACAGATGGTGCAAGATGAGTTACTGAAGTTTAATATTTATTGTACACGGTGTGTTGAAATCCAGTATTGATAACAGTGATGCTTATCTTAGCAAATGCCACTAAATATGATGTCATGTAAAAGAACATAATATCTTCTGGTGGGTTGGTTTTCATGATAACACAGCTCAGGAAATCTGAGGATTTGTTTCTTTTGTTTGTCATGCCATGTCTTTGAGGTATTTTGCAGCTTGAAATGATAATGTTTCCCATCTGGGTTTCATTTATCAATACTTGAGCCATTAGATAGATAGAAAAATATGCATATGAGCCATGAGTCGTGTGCTGATCTTCATGAAAAGGTAGAGGAAAGAGAAAGTTTCTATTATCAACATGATACATGTGTGGTTTGCGACTTTTGTAACTCTTCTGCATTTGAGATGGAAACCTTTTGCAAAGTTTTGACTGTTAACACCAGTTATTAGAAACAGAACAGTGTTGTCAAATGATGCAAATAAAATTGTCAAACATGTAGACAGTCTAAAGAATTAATGTGTTAACTTTAGCAGCCCTAAAACATGTACATAAAATAAATATATAAATAGCAAATAGTGTGAAAAATATGTTCAAAAATATTTAAGAAATCTGAAAAGTTCATTAAAAAAATACATTCTCCATATGTAATGCTTCATGCTGTTTATTAAGACTACTAAAGGTTGCTATTGTATTGAGGTTCACAGGCTGTAGGTCATTAGTAAACATACATATTTTGCAAATTCAATGTTATATATCATCCAAAGTACACATATGACCTGGGGTGGACACTGAACATAACACTTGCGCTGCATGTTCAAATTTCCCATCCTAGTTCAGAAGAGTATAAAGCACACTGGTCCACTTCCTTTGGAGGCTTGCTGCTTAGGGGAATTCCTACAAATGCTTCTATTGTTGTTCCAATCATTACACTACATTAACATAGTAATTTTTCTTGTGACATCATGATATTACTTATTCTTTTTTGGACATGCGAATAAACATTTGGGCTTCATGACATGCTTTGAATATCAGAAAATTACAGTATAAATGCAAACTTCATAATACAAAGGACATGTATGTATAAAATATCACATTTAGAAATGGTTAACAATTTGATTGAATTTTTTTTTTTTCCATGTTTAAAAGATCTTAATGATACACATACATTTCACTGAGCCAATTGTTATAGGTATTGCTGGCAATACAGAGAAATCCCTGTTGTCTCTGTTGATGACGTCAGAGCTCAATCTTCTTTCATTTGTGCCCTTTGACAGAAGACAAAAAGACGTGAGAACCGGACATTTGTGGGCGGTCCAACTTTGATCATATACACACTGAAATGTATATGGTCTATACATCATTCATGTCATGTCAAAGACAAGATCCTGCAACATTCTCATAATAGTTTTGTCTTTTTTTTTTCATACCATCTCATCACACACACACACACACACACACACACACACACACACACACACACATGCACCTGCACCTGTGTGTGTGTGTGCGTGCGTGTGTGTGTGTGTGTGTGTGTGTGATTTTGCATAGGGGAAGTGCTTAATTGTCATAAAAATAATGTCTTAAAGTCAGACTATCTCACAAGTCAGACTTTTTTTTTTCTCACACTGCGAGTTTGTCTAACAATTCTAACTCATAACTCAGAATTGCAACAAATAAACTCACAGTTGGGAGTTTGAGTCGAAATTGCAATATGCAAAGTCACAATTTTAAGAAGAAAAGTCAGAATTCTCATACAAATCCTAGAAAAAAAAAAACAAAAAAAAAACATAAAAATTCAATAAAAAGTCAATGTCAAAATAGTGTGTGTGTGTGTGTGTGTGTGTGTATCATTTTGCATAGGGGAAGTGCTTAATTGACATAAAAATAATGTCTTAAGTAGAATTTCGTTTAAAATATGATTAGATTTTGTTCCAGGTGACTTTTAGACAGACTTTATAAGATTTATTTTTATTCCTAAATGTGTTAAGACGAGTAACAAGACACTTTATCATTTATCATATCTGAATACATTTTGACTGAGATGCACATCTGGAGTCCCAAGAGCACAAGTGTCATATTTTATTGTCACAGGCTGTAAAGCAATAAACATGTCCACATATTGACATGATACACTTTATCTTATGGTGGACACAAAGGCCTCCAGTTTCAGATGCTCTGGGTAAATCTGTCCCGTGAGACGCCGCATCTGTGTGTGATGACAGCAAATGTAAACATTCAGTCATAATTTATGTGCAATTACTCACAAAAAGGTTTTAGTCCACACTCCTCCGGCCTCGATAGATCACTGCAGACACACAGAAAAGCAGTTATATAGCACTGAGTCATAGGGAATGCGCTTGGAAGAGCTTGTCATTTTTAAATGTCTATTTTTTGACGTGTATATTTTTTAAAAGAATACTATATAATATTCAATTTATGTAATATTATATTAATAGATATTATAAATATTTAAAAGTGTATGATTGAAGATGAGTTTCAATAAGAATACGTACCCATTCCCACAGTGTTTCCAGAACAGGAGACTGAAAAAAATAAAGAAACGTCATTTTACAAGATTAAAATGTGATATTTTTTTTCTTGTTTTATTTATAATTATAACATCATTGTGTACCTGAGTAGAGTCTTCTGGGGCAGTATGTGACCTTTGAACCCTCTTGTGTTAAGGGAGCAACCACGACGGTGTACACTTCCCCACACAGGATCTCAGAGATGTCACATCCATGAGCCCCATTTGTGGCACTGCAGGTGTAGTTGGATCTGGTACCGTGCAGGTCGGCTGTGTAGTTGTACAGACCAGGAGAAGAGCGCCAGTACACCCGAAGAGTGTTGTTATCCATCCGGTACAGTCTCACGCTGGACGGACAACATGCACCTGAGAGAGGTTACAGATAAAGAAAATGAAATAGATTCAATTTTTCATTGATTTATTCAAATATTTGTGTAAATCATTCTTACAACCTTTAGTAAGTATGGTTTTATTGAATCTATGCAAAAACTGGTTTTATAGCTGATTTACACATTTTGCTTGTTTCTTTATTTCAAACTGTCATTTATTTTCATTCAATTTAAATATATTTTTAAATTAGACATCAGATAAACAAAATGTCACATTGTCATTTATTAGATTTTCATTTTTTATTTCTCAGTCATTTGATGTTGTTTTAATGAAACCCTTTACTTGACTGCTTTGATGTTGTGTTTTGTTTTATTATTAATCATTTCACTTTTTTATTTGTAATTATTCTTCATTTTTACACTCATATGTTGTTTTTGTCTTTGTTTTCTTAAGTACATTGAGAAGCTACCTTTAAATCTACAAGTATTGATAACATTCATATAAATAGGAATAATAAATTTAATAATACTAATAACTATTATTAATACTATTATTATTACTATATTAAAGAAAGAGCAAAAGCTTAAAATATAAATCGATAGAAGAACAACAAGAACAACAAAAAGAATCAAAAAGCATCAAATATGCTTTTGCATCTACTAGAGTAAATGACTATTAACCAGTCAAATGTTTGCAAATGCTGAATCTGTAGGGAATAATTTTGTGTTTTGTTTTTTTAATAATATATATATTATTTTTTTAATTCTTTATTATTATTTTTTACAATATTTTTATTTAATTCCTTATTATTTTTGTATTATTTAAAACTATTTTTTAAAGGTGTTACAGGTATATATAAAAATAAATATTATTTTTAATTAGTCGGATGGATGGATGGATGGATGGATGGATGAGTAGGAGATAGATAGATAGATAGATAGATAGATAGATAGATAGATAGATAGATAGATAGATAGATAGATAGATAGATAGATAGATAGATAGATAGAATGTGAACAAGCACTTCTTAGGAAAATATCTTTTTTGTAAAAAGGATTCCATGTTTCATCAAAAGCACATACTTGAGTAACCAGTTATGTGGTTAAATATGTTAGTGTCTAATCTATAGTGATGCTATGAGAAAGCTACTTTACTCACTTGCAGAGAAACCGTGGTAACTGCACTCTGATTTATGTCCAGTAATGCTGAAGGCCTCCAGCGACACATTGTAGCTGGTGCCACATGTGATGCATCCCAGCAGGCAGTGGGTGTCCATGGTGTGACATCTGGCGTGACCTCTGGGGGATGTCAAAGTGGTGACATAAGACCCCGCCCCTGTGGCACCCGACCAAGTGATGTTTGTCATAGACTGGGTCACCTGCTCAACACTCAGAGTTTCTGGACAACAGGGTCCTGGAGAGAGAAAGGGGACATTTATATATCACTTGATCATTGTTAACCACTAATTATTTATTTCCGGATGTTTTCTATCTTCATTACTGCACCTGTTTCCAGGGGAATGGAGTAGCTGGGAAGACTCTGTCCTGCTGTGGTTGTGGCGTAGGCGCTGACATCATATGTGGATCCACAGGACACACTGATGTAGCAGGAAGTGCTGCTGGATGAGCAGGTGAGCAAGTTGGAGGGACCCATGGCGATCACAGTGTAGTTAGCCTCTGTGTTTGTAGCCATCCAGAACACCTCCACCGTGGAAGAGTTCACCTGAGTCACGTTGAGGATCACAGGGGCACAGGGAGCTGAGAGAAAGAGAAATAAGCTCAATTTCATAAAAACCGATACCATGTTACAGTGATAAGATCATATGTGACCCTGGACTTAAGTAGCACAGGTATATTTGTAGCAATAGCCAAAAATACATTGTATGGGTCAAATTATTGTAACTATGCAAAAAAACATGGTACCATCATGGTACTTTTTGTATGCGGCATATTGTCCAGCAGTATTTTGTGGGTTCACATGCAAATGAGCATTTATGTGTGTACCTGTCCGGCGTGTATGTGCACTACAGGTGTTATTGCATCCTTGTGTCTCACTGCAGGGCCGCACCACCACACTATACAGGCTGTCACAGGTGAGATCAGAGAGCGCGCACACAGGAGCCGTGTCGTTGCAGTGGATCCATTCGCTTCCATCTGCAGCGATCGTCTCGTATAACTCAGCTCCTCGAACTGAAGTCCACGAGATCTCTAAAGTCTCGGTGGAAATCAAAGACACTGACAAATCATCTGGACAGCAGGGGACTGAGGACAGAAAGAGATGCATATCAGATTTCGTACCAAATATTCTTCAACAAATAAATAAATGTAAATCTATGTGCATAAAATACAGACTTGTAGTATAGTTGACTATTTGACCCGGTGGACTGGTCCCGGCCAGGTTGTAAGCGAACACAGTTGAGAGGTACGTGTATCCACATATGCACTGGAAGTAGCAGGTCGTGCCAGTGGTGTTGCACTGTTCCTCTAAACCATCATCTCTCTTCACAAAGGCGATATAGTAATCCACCCACTGAACCTTAGACCATGTGACAGAACAGTTCCCTGTAGTCGGCTCCTCAATCCACACCAGCTCAGGAGGACATGGGACTGAAAATGATTCAAGGAAGAAAACAAATAACTGCACAAATCTTTATTAATGCATATGTGTGGTTTTGTATGTGTGTGTGTGTGTGAGTAAAATCTACAGGTTAGAAGGTCCTGTGGAGATGAAGGTTCACTGGGTCCGGCCTCGTTCTGTGCTGTGACGCTGATGGTGTGGTTCTGGCTGCAGCTGAGGGGACTGATTATGCAGTAGGTGCCTATGGTGGCGCTGCAGTTTTGGCCCGTTGAGCTCACAGCAGTGTACACATCGGCACCACGGACTACCTGCCAATACACCGCCAGATCGATAGAGCGACCCAGCGTCAACTGAACCTGCACATCTCCCGGGACAGGAGGACCTGTAGAGGACAGTGGGACAGAAAGAGAGAGGAAATTAAATTCTGTCATCATACACCCCCACCACCCCGTTCCAAACAGAGTACACAAAACTTTTTTTTACTAATTCTAACAATGCCTGACAATGCAATATGGTTTATCACGATTATCAAAAGACTACTGTAATAATATGATTAGATAATCTAGTAGTGTGTGCTTCATAGTGAAGTGCTATGAGATTTTCACACAAGTTGCTCATGATAACATTGTCTCGGAGCGGTTAGCAGTAAATACTGCTCCATGAACTACATCTCTTTAAGTGCTGTGAGATTAAGTGCATTTGGAAATGCAACATGCACCAAATGTTTTCCAAAGTTTGTAATAAGAATGGTTTATAAATCTGTTGTCAACACAATCTGCTTGTTCACTTGCTTTGCTCCTGACCGAATAGTGTTGATTTTTTTTTGTGTGTGTGTGTGGTTCGCTTTCACACTGCCCTTTTTGCAAGTAAACCAGAAATTGTAAACAAAACCACACGTGTGCTAAAGGTCATCCATTCCTTGGACAGAAATTCTCAAGTATACCAGAGTTCGTTTGGAACCAGATCGAGACCACCTCTTCAGCTGGGTCTCGGAGCGGTTGTTTGGTCCACACCTGAGTGCAATTGCTGAATTCACACCTGGCAAAAAGGTCCGCACCAAGAGGGGAAACGAACTTGAGTTCGATTCAATCGAACCAAACAAGACAGGTTTCAGATTATCCAGTACATAGAGTCAAGCAAAACACTTCACGGAATGAGATCATTTGTAAGACTGAACATGTTGGTTGTGGGACACTGGGTCCTGCCTCTTTCAATTAAAAGAGCCAAGCAGTTTATTGTGAACACATTCTGTTTAAAGTATTAGAAACAAGTAACCCCTTACGTGTGATTTGGGATACGGTGATGTCATCTCCTTGGTTACCATCTGGATCCCAGGCATTGCCCTTGATGCTGTAGGTGGTGCCAGGCTGAAGGCCAGTGAAGGTCAGATTGGTCTCAGACGTGTTGAGTCTGACCCGCATGTCTGAGCCCTCCATGGTCAAGACAAGGCTGTACAGCACAGCGTGGTCCACTGGATTCCACTCTATCACAATGATGTCACTGCTAGGGGAGCTGGAAAACAGGTCTGGGGCTACCAACACTGCAAACAGAGAAAAAAAAATTAATGTAATAACTTATTAGCATTGTTTTATTAGCATAATGAAAGAGAAGGAATAGAACATGTTGACAAACAGCAAGTGCATTATCACAGGCAAAGTTACTGCCCCTAGTCGTGAGTTGTGATCATTACAACTGAGAAAAAAAAAATCCTGTCTAAATTAAATGGATAGTCCACCCAAATATGAAAATTCTGTTATAGTGTACTCACCCTCATTTCATTCCAAACCTGTATGAGTTTCTTTCTTCTGTGGAACACAAAAAAGGTATTTTGAAGAATGTTGGTAACGAAACAATTTTGGGTCCCGTTGACTCCCATATCTATATTTTTTTTGTCTATAGAAGTCAGTGGGCTCATTTGGGAACCATTTGGTTACCAGCATTCTTGAAAATGTATTCTTTTGTGTTCCACAGAAGTAACATCATGCATATTTAGAATGACATGACAATGAGTAAATGATAGCATTTTTATTTTTGGGTGGATTATCCCCTTTAACACACTATTATAGGAAAAAAATATTTTTTTTGTTAGATGTGCCAGTGCTTATCTGCAGATATACTATGATTAGTTTTAAAATTATACTAGTATAAAACTCTGATAGGGACAGATATAGGATCCTGAGATGGAAACAACAACCTGCAGCGTGTCTGTTGGGTGAAATGAGATAGAGAGTAAGTTCTGTTGTTATAAATGAAACTTTATGAAACCCGTCCCTCTTATGTTACGTCAAAGCCGTTCCTTGGGGAGAAGCAACAGCCTAGTTCTCATGGTTTTATCTTTTCATTCAGTTTTGGGTATAAAGTCCAGCTAAAGGTGCAGTTACCGTCAACAGTCTGTAGAGCCAGAGGTACCAACTCTACACAATAGCTGGAGTAAACAATCCTGTGTTATTGTCACAGGTTATAAACACCAACTCATTGTCAACCAAACAGGGAATAGTGCTCAAGTTTCCTTCTATTCTATGTTGTGTTATCTTTATAAAATGTGCTTTATATGAAAATATCTGTATTGGTTGGAAGGCTAAGGTACACTTTTATTTGATCTTTAAAGTGTTATGCCGTGGATATGAGGATTATATATTTCATAATCCATATTAAATCAGTAAAGTATGGTAGTAAACTGTTTTTGGACTGAAACTGATTAATAAACGCAGATTAGCATAATTGTTTAGAATGATATATGTATTGAACTAAAACATAAAATTTGTACACATTTATAAGTTTGAGTAGGCCACCGTTCTAATCTTGTCTGGTTTGATGGTTTATAGGGGTTTTGGGTTTGTCATTTCCATTGCTCAGGCTGGCAGGCCAGCTAGTTGGGCAGGTAACCAGTTGAAGACCACCTAAACTGTTGTAAAGCATCTTTTTTTTCTGCCACAAACAGCAGGGATGTTACCCTTTTTTGAAAAAAAAAGAAGAAAGACATATAAAATAGCCAAAGTATTAAGCAAAAGCCATGTTTAAATCAAGCAGAAGGTGTTGTAATGAAAGTCATTTTACCTGTCCTAGCATTCACAGTTAGAGAAGGCTGACTCCTTCCCCCAGTGTTGACGGACATCACGCTGAGGGTGTATTGGGTGTAAGGCAGCAGACCGACTACTGTCCCGGGGGAAGTGTCCACCAGGCTTTCAGAGAAGTACCCATCCTCGTTCTCTGCCCGGATGATGTAGCTGGTGGCACCAGACACCACACCGAACTCCACTGTGATGCTGTCACTGTGTTTGGAGTAGGCCTGGTGTATGAAGGGGACCTCAGGAGCTGATGGCACACAACACAAGAACATAACAATAATAATAAATGAAATTACAATGAATAAATAACCAATAGCTACAATTCTAGAAACATATGAATTATTATTTATTTAATGATTGTAGATAAAAGCACTGATTTTAAATATTAATAATTATAATAATTCATAATGTTTAAACACATACAAATAAACCTATACTGTATATATATATGTGTGTGTGTGTGTGTGTGTGTGTGTGTGTGTGTGTGTGTGTGTCTTGAATATGTTACATCCTGTAGATGAATTAGTAAATATTTAATCAAGACTGCAGTTCAACGTTGTAAGGTATTAATTAGTCGTTAAATTTGTTAATCATTTATTTATTTAATACATATATATATTATATATATATATATATATATATAATATATATATATATATAATATATATATATATATATATATGAATTAGTCATATTTATTAGGCTACACAATATCGTTACCATTTTAAACTAATGTTTCTAATAAATTAATACTTAAATTATTACTATTAAATTCACTTTATTTAACTACTTTAAATTATTGGATTTAAACGGTACCTGTCGTCTCCTCCGTTTCGGCGCTGCTGAGCACGTTCACCGCGTTGTCCATGGCTTCGACCCGCATCCTGTACACAGTGTTCGGGGATAACGAGTTAACGGAGCCCATCACCGTGCTGCCGCTGAACTGAGCGAAAACCGACGAATCTGGGGAGTTTTTCGGCGTGGCGGTGATTTTGTACGAGCTCGCGCCGGTATGTCCGCTCCAGCGGACCGTCATACTTTTGGAAGTTACGGTGAACACGGATAACGTGATGTCTGCAGACAGAGAAGCGGTTAGGACAGCATAATAATCATAATACCTGTCGCAATTCATTAATACTACAAGATGAAAACAACCGGGTCATTCCTCAAAATGGTCGGTTTGTCATTCAGTTTTGAAAAGGTGAGTTTTAGCCTGTTGAAAGATTTGACTGAACGTTTTAACTTAAAAACCGTCAACTTAAACAGTCTTTAAACTGAAAAGGATGATAACAGGTATGTGTGTGTGTATGTGTATATATATATATATATATATATATATATATATATATATATATATATATATATATATATATATATATATATATATATATATATATATATAATAGATTTATTATATCAGATTTTACACCACTACAATATTACAAAATTAAGCTTTTATTTAATATTTAATTTTAATTGTAACTACAACAACTTGTAAACAGACTAAAAAGTCATCTTCACTGGGACAGAAAACAAACAAACAAACAAACAAACAAATCTTTTTGGATGTGATGAGAACAATATCCATAACATATAGTACAAGTTTGTGTCAAGTATTTGTTGAAGTCATCTTTTACAGTTTACATGAAAGACAAAACGCACCAATTTCATAGAATGACCCAAATATAACAAATATTAAAGATCTCCTACCATGTGCTTTGCATATCTGTAAATTAAGAGCAGAAATACAACAAATTACTTTTAATATATATAAAACATGCTAGAAAGCATCCATTCTTTGCTTATTTCAGGGCAAACTATTACTCTGTCATATGGTATTATGTGCCATTAGTGGCCGCAAGGAAGCTTATTTCAGCATCACTCAGCACAGATTTTAGATCCAGAGCTATTTTTCCTCCTATCCGACTTGAAAGTGTGTACAAGTGCAAAACATTACAGTAGTATAATAAAAAGGACTATTGTTTTATGCATTACAAATAATCAGTTTTTACAATAATGTTTATTAAGAATCCCAGTACACACATTTAAACACTCTTCCAGCAAGTTTCCCCAAAACTAACTTATTGCATGCATAAAAAAAAAGAAATTTTTATTCTTACCTGTGGCACAGTAATAAGCAATAAGACGATTTTAGAAAGATGTAAATATTTCGACTCCATGCCTCAAATTTGGTGCTGATCAGCTGCCTTTAGGGCACACTTCCTTCTTCTGATTTGACTCTCTATTTCTGCAGGGTACTGGCTGAGGCTTAAGTTCTGTTTTTTTCTCTCTCTCTATTACCGTCCAACAGGTATTTTATTGTTCTGGGAGTACTGAGCATTAATGTGTACCCCTCCCTCTGTCACAGAGGAAGACTGGACCTATCAGCGCTGAAGGATGGCACAGGTAGCCATCAATACACTTGAGGATGGACAAAAAGATCTACTCTTCCAGAGAATGGGCTGTTCAGGATTGTTTGTTCTATTGTCTGTCAAGTACACAAGATATTGAATGTTCCATTTTAAATATGAACTTAGACAATACTTCAGAATTAAAAAGTATCAATGGTATTAATTCATATCATGAATTGAAAAAGTGTACTACAAATCTGAAGAGGCATTTATCGTATTACATACTTGTATAACAACTCATTTTTATTGTTGAAGGGTTGCTATTTCATACAATAGAAGCAATTTTCACTCAGATCTTGCTAAAGAAAAAACAAGTAACGCACTAGATTAAACATGAAATTTTAAAGAAGACTAAAATAGTATTTTGTAAAGCACTATAATCTTTGTTGTATTACAACTTCTAAAAAAGTTGTAAATATGTTTTAGTACTTTTTCTCAGATGTTTCATCTAAAATTGTTGTAGTATATTGGAGAAATAGAACTTAATGAGTTCATAATGAAAATTCAGAATTTTAATTTCGGGTTTGATGTCTTAGCAAGTTTGAAAACAGTTGATGATGTTATTCTGAAATGCTAGACATGCGTGAGATTAATAGGGTCATTTTTGTAAGGAGGAACATGAGAGAAGCAGGGTATCTAAGCAGAGGTTTTGCTTAAAGAACATAGATTGTTGTGAGAGATGCAGATGAAATGTGTATGTGTAATATTAGTGTCAAAAGATCCACGTGGCTGAATGACCAGAGGAAATGTGAAAGCCATAAATCTGTGGTCAATTCCTGTCAGTGTAACATGACATGCTTTAGTATTTATCTTATTATTATTTTTCCTTTCTGGGGGACATTTAAGAATTTCAAAACCACAGCAGGAATGGTTTCAGTTCAAGTTGTATAGCACAACAAATTAGGAATGGTTTAGGTTGCCTGAGCTTAGGGGTGTTGTGACATACATCAGTCATGTATGTTATGTAAACAGCCATCAACATGCCTGATTAATTATGAAAAATTACCAAAACTGGTTATGTTACTACAGCCAGTGCTTATAGGGAATTCATTTGAATCCCTCAGTTTAAAGGACTTTTGTAGTATTACACTTATTCAAAAGTTTTGAGTCAGTAAGTTTGTTTTTATTTTTGTTTTTGGAAGATATTAATACTTTTATTCCCCAAATATTCATTAAATTAATTCAAAGTGCCAGGAAATACATTTATAATGTCACAAAGGATAAATGCTGTTCTTTCAAACTTTCTGTTAATGAAAGAATCCTAAAAAAATGTATCAGTTGCCATTAAAATATTAAGCCACACAAAATATTGATACTAATAAGAAATGTTTCTTAGGCAGCAGATCAGCATATTAGAATGATTTCTGAAGGATAATGTGACCCTGAAGACTGGTGTAAATACATTCACAGAAATAAATTACATTTAAAAAAAATACAAGAGAAAACAATTTTCTTAATATTCCTGTTTTTTTTTTTTTTTTTTTTTTTTTTTTTTTACTGTTTTTTTTTTTAAACAACTTTTTTCTTTTATTTAAATAATTGAAAAGGCATCACTTTGGGAAGGAACAGACGCTAGAAAAAACCTCAGTATGAATGAGACAGACATGTTGGCACAGGCTGGGACCTAAAAGCCAGATCTGATAATGAAATTCAGGTTCAGCAGCTACAGTATCATGGTGCCACATGAAAATTTTTGTGTAACCACAATGAGACAGGTCAGAGCAAACAGAAGTGTGTTATTATGGTGCATTTTAGTTCAGAAGTGTTTAAAAACAGCAGAATGCGTTTGGAATTTGTATTGACCTTTTTATAGCATATCTATTTCATTTTGTTTGGGAGTGGGGGCTGCGGGCAGAAAATTCAAAATCCCACCCTGTAAATCACACTTATCTGGGTCACTGATGGGTTGTGTTTGCCTCAGCATTGTTGGGTTTTCAATAGAGAACGGAGCATCAGAGTTGTAGCATATTCATAGGAGTCATGAGAGAAGGACATCTGATATGTGCATTTGTCCTTTCATTTTAAGTGTCTCTAAAGTTACCGTATTTTACACTGAAATCGCTACAGGAGATTGTTTACAGTTTAACTCTCCCAGTGATAGCTGAAAGTGGCATTATACAAGAATCACACCTGTGATGCTTTCTCCATTGTGGAGAAGTGTAATATAATGTATTTATCAAAAGTAGTATGCTTACAACAATTAAAGGAGACATATTATGCCCCTTTTTACAGTATGTAAAGTGAAAGTGACATGACATACAGCCAAGTATGGTGACCCATACTCAGAATTCTTGCTCTGCATTTAACCCATCCAAAGTGCACACACACAGCAGTGAACACACACACACTGAACACACACCCAGAGCAACGGGCAGCCATTTATGCTGCGGTGCCCGGGGAGCAGTTGGGGGTTCGGTGCCTTGCTAGAGGGCACCTCATTCGTGGTATTGCAGGCCCGAGACTCGAACCCACAACCTTAGGGTTAGGAGTCAAACTCTCTGAACATTAGGCCACGACTTACCCCAAATGTAATGTAAGTCTCTGGTGTCCCCAGAATGTGTCTGTGAAATTTCAGCTCAAAATACTACACAGATCATTTATTATATCATTTTGAAAATACCTATTTTGAGTGGAAGCAGAAACGTGCTGTTTTTTGGGTCTGTCTCTTTAAATGCAAATGAGCTTCTGCTCCCCGCTTGCGAAATCAAATGACGGCGCCGTGGGTGTAAACCATAGACTGTATAAAAACATGAACGTAGTGTCCGTGACGTCACCCGTAGTTTTCTGAAGAGCGTTTTTGAAGCTCAAAGTGGGCGGAGTGGGCCGTCACCATCTTGGCAGTGCGTCAATTCCGGATCATCTAAAATGGGCAAAGAAGCGGGAACTGGTTGCTGAAGCCATGCCCACCTAGCTGGATGCCAGTGTCAGCAACGGCAATCCACCTGTCACTCAAGTGGCCACGCCCTTAATTATGCAGAACTTTAAGGCTTAATATAATTTAAACGGATGAGTTATAAAAAATCAACCCCCTCACAGTTGTCATGAAGGGCAAAATTAGCTGTATAGACCAAAATCATTTTTTTGTACCAGGCTGTAAACATGTTTTTTTTTGCTGGCGGGAACCATGGTTGCTGACTCCCTTTTGAAATCCAGCCAGTCCCACCTTCTTTGTTGGCTTCACTAGATGCCAGGTTGCCGCTCCAACTTACAGCAAGGGGCAATCCATAATGAGATCACTCAAGTGGTCAGACGTGCTCGTTTGCGCTTGCAGAAAAAGGGCTTACAGAATCTTTTTCCACGGCTTGGGGGTAATAATGTGATTATAAACGGATGAGTTAAGTAAAAATGATACACCCAAATCTCACAGTTGTCATAGATAGGGTCAAAATAGTGTGCAATAAATGCAAATCTCCACTTCAGTAGAACTTACGTACACCAAACGCTGTTAATCATTGAATGCAGTGACAGTACATGTCTGTAAAGGCTGTTATTTCTCCTGCATAAAGTCAGAAATCTCCACTTCAGTAGAACTTACGTACACCAAACATTTCAGTTTTAACGCAAGGTATGTAATCAGATTACTTTTTCAAGTAACATTACGCAATAATTTTAAATTTACAAGAAAATATCTGAGTTACTTTTTCAGTGATATATTCACTGACAGCTCTCCTGTCCCCATGTTGAGAGAAACTGGTAGTGAGGTACAAAGGCACGCACTTCAGGCTGATTAATTTCACTTTTTGTGTGAAAGGGCTTTACAATTGCCAAAAATAAAACTTTTGGGTTTTAGTTATTTAAAATAAATAAGCAAGCCCAGCTCAGATGACAAAAAAGTAACGCAAAAGTAATGTAATGATTTACTTAAAAATTAACTAATGCAATTAGTTTTTTTTTTTTTTTAGTTTTTTTTTAAGTTTTTTATATTGTAATGTATTACTTTTAAAAGTAACTTTCCCCAACACTGCCTATCTGTATTCTAAATGTTCATATATAATTTTATTTTTTAAATTAAAAATATAGTGAGTATTTTCAGATTAATGGAGTGATAAAAAGAGATACTTTAATTTTTAAATATAGCTTTATCCAGTGTTAATTACCCAAGCAAAAATGTTACCCTATTCCCCTGTGGTGCTGTGTCTCAATAGCTAGAACGATATTTAGACCATTCAAAGGTTTCAAGTAAGCCTTGCTGTGTTGCTGGGACTGACAAGTTTACACATCTCTTCCGTCTTTTTCTTAAAGATTTCTCTTTCTCTCACTCCGTCACAGTGAGAATCACCCTGCAGAAACAGTTTACATCAGGTTTCACACAGACAGATTACTGTAACAAATTTGTAATGTATCCTCAGGTTTAGATTAGTAATGTATCTCAGGTTTAGATGAGTATTTTTTTTTTCTAACCCTAACCCTAACCCTAACCTAATTCAGACAAATATTTGTTTGTATATTTTTTTTATGGACAGAATCTTTTATTTTATTTTATTTTTATTTATTTTTTGTTATTGTGACCATTTGTGACAAGATGTTTGAGAGTAATTGTAACAATACATTATTTTCAGAAACAAACGACTGATGCTAATGGTTATAAACTGAAATAAAATATTACTTCCGAATCTTTAAACACTGCAATTTAGTTCAATATATATTTTTTAATATGTGCATAAATACATGCATAATTATTATGCAATTTGATATTCTGATCATATTTTTTTACAAGCACACTTTACTGATTCCAAACCACATCAGTCCTAATAACTACTATTAACTGTGTATTTAATAATTTATAAGTGGTACATAATTGTCCATGAAGGTGAACACATTATATTCAGGTGTGCATAATTAATAAGCATGTTTTTTTTTAGATAAAATGAGCCTGCAAAGAGATTTAACTCAAACTGAAAAGTCTAAAATTATTAAATGCCCATGAGAATTTTCCAGAACTGCATTTTTTAGGATTTTTTACCCAAGCAAAGTTTCGGAGAACCTGACACTTTGCACTTCTGGAGACCTCAGGTAGGTTGCAGTTCTGGAAAATGCTGGCACTGGAGACAAAAGGGTTAATAATAAAAATTATGCACACACTGTAATACACTATTGTTCAGAAATTTTGGTTGATAAGAGTTTGTAATGCTTGAAAGCCAAGGCTGCTTTTATTTTGAATAAAACAGTAATACTGTGAAATTAATTTAAACTTGACTGTTTTATTTATTTAATGTAATTTATTCCTATGATGGTAAAGCTGGACTTTCAGCAGTCATTACATCTTTTACATTTAAATGTGAAAACATTACCTTTTTCAATAAATTCAAATCAAACTTATAATCTAGTGTTCATTAATGTAAACAAACATTAATAGTTACTGTATATTACTAGTCATTAATATTTACTCTAATAGTAAACTGTTACTTTCAGTGGTTTATGTGTTGGAGGGGGAAAACATGAAAAAACGTTTTAAAAATTCAAATGTTGCCTCCAGTCTCCCCAATCCATGTCCTTACACAGACATTACTTCTACATTACATAGTGACGGGTGTTTGTGGTCAACAGACCTAAATATTTATTCTACACCAACAAGAGAGTGTATTAACAAAAGCAATGACCAGAGGCTTACTACACACGCACAAGATATGGACAGAAACTTGAGCGGCGTTGTTTGTGATTGTCAGTGAATGATGCCACTGGAGTTTCAAGTGAGACATTCAGCTGAGAGGAAAAACGTGATAGTCTTATGAAGCTGAGGGAATTTGTGAAAGAAAAGCCCTAGTTTCACCAAAACTCACATTCTCCTTAACATGATGGTATGTGATGAGAGAAGTCAAATCCAGCAAGGAAATCCTTAGGTGTTTTATGATACATTATACTAGAGACAGGTATTCTGGTATTGTGAAAATCTGGTAATTATAATTGCATCACACTTGCAGTATTGTGTCATTTTGGCTACATTAAGAGGATCTATTCTGCCCCCTATTGGTCATGATCATTATTAAAAAATATTACAAAAGACAAGCAAACATGCCTTCTAAACAAATTTACAAAAAATCAATACCCCAAACACCATCAAAAGAAAAGCTGCCAGCAGATGCATGAAATGATTTATACTCCACTGTAATGTCCTGAAGAGAGTGAATTACAGCAGCACAGCTAACTGCCTGCTCTGCTGCTGAGAGGATGTAGGCCCAGTAACTTCCTCTGGAGCTGAGCTTTGGCCAGGTCAGCAGAGAGAGCGTCTGCCATCCTGTCTGTGGTCTGCTTCATTAGAAAAGCTGCCTGCAAGGCCTTGTCCAATTTATTATAAAATAAAACACACTAAAAATCAATAAACAAAAATTAATACATATCTATGTTGTATGTGAATATATAATACAGTAGTAAAACTACTACTGTTAAAAAGTCTGGGGTCAATAACATTTTGCAATGTTTGTAAAGTCTCGTGTGCTCACCAAGGCTATATTTATTTGTTGAAAAGCACAGTATTATTGTGAAATATTATTACAATTTAAAATAAATGTTTTAATATATTTTAAAATGTAATTTATTCCTGTTATGGCAAAGCTGGAATTTCAGCATCTATAACTCCAAATCATTCTCATATTCTGATTTGCTGCTCGAAACATTTCTTTTTATTATCAGTGTTGAAAATATTTGTGCTGCTTTATGTCTTTGTAAAAATATTGATCATTTTTTTTAGATGAATAAAAAGTTTAAAAGAACAGCATTTATTTGAAAAAAAAAAGTATAAATAATAATTAAAAAAAAACAACCTAAAAATAAACTTTCTCCTTACTGAATAAACATATTTTCTTAAAAAAAAAAAAAAAAAGCTAAACCCAAACTTCTTAACAGCAGTGTATGTTAATATGTTATGCAGGAATCCCATTCTAAATAATTAATGTAGTAAAGGTAAACCACATTTTCCTCTTACATCTAAAATATTAGCATTACTAAATTATGTTTTGTTGTGTTGTGTGGATGTTAGCTGTATATCAGTCTGAACTGACTCTGCTGGTGCGTTGTCGTCTTCCACTGGTCCTCTGTGAGGTCCGTTGAAAGAAGACGTTACTGGGAAGCAGTGCTGAGTCAGATTGAGTTGAGCGCCTTCGAGTGGACACTGGTTCGGATGCTTGATCTCGCACTTTAAATCTGGGAAAACAGCCAGTGCAAAGTCAAATATGCTTTTGTCAAATTTCAGTTAATGGTTAGTGACTCATTTTAAACTGCATTTGTGCGTTGGTAATATGATGCGTTTGCAAGTGATGATTCATTGTTTGGTGCATATTTCATAGTTTGTTTGCCATTTAACTGAATAATTGCTTACCCAGCAGGTAGACTGCAGGAGGAGCCATAGTTGACCTGCAGCAGAGGCTTTTGGGAAGGATGAGCAGGATTAGGAGAGACAAGTTTTGTGCTGTTTAAGAAGATATTCTCCAACTTTCCCACTGAAAACAACAATGAACACCATTTCCGTACTTGCCATTCCACTCTACATGACATACAGGGGTTTTAGTAGGTTTAGTGGTTCCTCACTTGCAGGTCTATAGCTGGCACTTTTGTTGGTTTTCTTAGTGTCAGTGCTGGGGATTGTTGGCCCAGTGCTGGCTCTCCGATGGCTACCAGACTGGCTAAACTGAGATGTGTCCATAGGAAAGCTCTCCACTGAGGCTGTGACCATTGAGAGAAGAACATTGAGTACCTTTATATCACTACCTTCCAGAAAAAAAACTATTTTGCTATAAGCACAGCGATACCTTTGGATGAGGTTCTGGAGTCATGTGACCTTTTGTCAGCACTGAATCGGGTGCGTATTAGTCCGTGAGATGGACTGAAGGCTCTCTGTAAACTTATGGTGTGATCTGAAACCTCACCGTCAGTGACTAACAATACACAAATAGCCTTTACTTCAGTTTCACTGTATAGACTTTAACAAGCACCAATATTTAACTGCTTTAAACCACATTTATAACATATAACATGTGTGAACCAAACTGACATGCTGTCACCTTTGCTCTTGCTGAGCTCCAGATCAGAAGAGATCCAGTCCTCAAACGTCTGAAGGTTCGAGTCTGTCTTCACACGTCTGATGGTATAGTGAGAATGCATATTATGTTTGCAAACCTTTGAAAAACCAACACTCTTATTAGCATCTATGGTTCAACGAAGAACCTTTAACATCCTTGGAACCTTTTTGATGCAAAAAAAATCTCTTTAAACTGGAAAAAAAAATGCTCTTCAGATATTAAAATGTTCATTGCACCAAGGAAACGGTTCTATTAAGAATTGTTATTTGGTGAACCATATTATACATTATAATCATTATAACTATATTATACTGGAAAAGGTTTTTTAGATTATTAACATGTTCTACACACTAAAAAAAAATGTTTTCTTTAGACACTTATAGGATGGGACCCATTCCTCAACCCCAACTTGAGGTACCTGCTGGAGGCGCCTCTGTTCTGGCTTCGGGTCTGTCCCTTGTGCTTCCTCTCCACTGGATACCTGCCATTCGGATAATCAGTCGTCTTGCTGTCATGAGGCAGGTGACCAAGGCTTTCCTCTAGCGCCCTCTTGAGGCGCGAAACCTCATACTGCAGTGCGAGGATAACCTCACTACTATGAAGAGCACAATGGAAATTATGGTTAATCTAACAATTTGCAGGTAACCATAAAGAACTTCCTTTAACACTTACTTGTGGCATGAGCAGTGTGATGCTGAGTGTGTCTCATTTGTAGAATGGCTCTTTCCCAGCTGATCTTCCCCTGTGCCTTTAGTCACCTGGTTAAGCATGGCAGTGGCGCCACCTACTGATGTGTCATCTTCTTTTGAAGCTCTAAAAGGTGCATTTTGGGTAATGCTTCTTGCGTCCATGACATGTGTAACTTCCAGGTGGTTCACTGTGGGCTGCACAGGTTGTGGTGCCGCTGATATAGTTGTTCGTACATTGGAGTGGGAGGCTTCACTGCCTGAACCACTAGTATTTGTTATGATGTTGACATCGTCAGAGAGTGCAGAACTGAAGAGAATATCAAATAAAATGTTCTTTTTATCAAATGTCAGTTCTGCTATAGAATATCTTTCATTGAAATGGTATTATTTATAATATGAATATAATATCACATTTAGTTTAGCATTTATAATCTTTTCTTTTGGCCTTCCCATTTTTGAATATAACATATATACTGTTTGTTTTTCCTAGACTAGTAACTTATTAGACACCAAAATGAAGTATTTTGCCTTTGATAATTGACATACAGTATTTACTTCTGTCTTTTAAAGCACTAGCTGCCAGTGTGTGTGCATTTACCTAACAGCACTAGAAGGTGTTTGGGACAGTCCTGTGCTTGGCCGGCTTAGGTCAAAACTGCCAAAGCCACTGTCAGTTTCTGGACTGAAAAAGCTCTGAAAGAACAAAAACACTCTCTATGTCATTCTGTTTTTTGAAGAAACAACCCATACCTGGTGCAAGTGACATGCAGTAGCAACAGATACCTTAACAATAACAGTACTGACGAAAAATCCCCCAATATCTCTAATGAAAATGATTTGGGGGACTGAAGTTTTTGTGCTGTATCTAACAGACAACATTTACTCTGTTTGTCTCACAAAATGTAATGCTGACCCTGAGTAATTATATAGTCCATGAGGAAATGTGCTCATTTTATCCCTCTAACAACTGACATTGACATTATTGATATTCTTGCATGAAACAGATTTTTCTCACAGATAAATATAATCTCTTTCTCTCTATGTCATCTTGTTGCAGTGTGTGTGTTACCTGTGTTTTATCTGTGGCTGGCTGAGGAGAGTTCTTAGGAGACAGTCCTACAGAAGTGAAGTAGGCTTCACTATGTCTGATCTCCTCTTCATACCTGAGATGGGAATGGCGATCATAGCAGCCATCAAAAAACAAGGTTCATTTACATTTACAGTAGTTTTAGATTTTGACTCTGATCATGTTTGCACCATTGTACTTGAGAAAGTTCATTGCTGATGCAACAATGGACTTAACGGGAAATTACACATACAAAAAAGTACTGTGGCAGTGCTATAGTATAATGATTATTTACACAGTACTCCACTGTACTTCAAAATACAGTAGTATTAACACAGAACCATGTTCAGAACTTTTTAGTTATTTATTTGTTACTTTCCAATAATATAGTCATACCATGTAGCATAAATCACTAAAAATATCTAATTTCTGTGCTAACACAACAAACTTAAAAGTTGTAAAAGAATTGGTTTTTAATTTATTTTAATAGTAGATATTTGCAAATGTGGCACTGTTATTTTAGTGTACTAAAAATACTATCATAGTTTTTATACATTATTATTATTTTCAATTAGTTTTTATTTCAATATTTTCTGTTTAATTGTAGTTAGTTTTAGTAATTTTATTGTGTTTTTGACATTTTTATTGCCTATCATTTGACAATTAAGTTTTTTAAATGTGTTCCTATAGTTTGTTCATTAATCAAGTTAAAGAAAATGAGAAATGCTGCTTTGAAAAATAGCTGAAATTAAATAAGTAAACTTTTTATATGTATCTTATTCCAGTCAGTGTAAACAAAGTAAACAAAATATATTTTAGTTTTAGTTTTTTATAATAACCCTAAATCATGCACCTTTGATTTACCATGTATTCTTGTAAAATGGTAAGTTTTAAAATTACAACACACTTTCCTAGTTAAGACTGCACCAGATTGCAAAGCATGCACAGTAAAGAATACAAATCTGTCAGTAAATACTGACCTATCATGTGTCAGCTGCTTTAATAAAGTTGAGGAGGATGCTTGTGCCAGGACGTCCTCGTAGTGTTGGTTCTCTCCTGTTGACAGTCTGTTCTCCTGTTCCTCACTGGCAGTGCCAGCTGTTTCAGTGGAGAAGGTGGAATACCTCAGAGGAAGATACAGAAAAAGAACAGAGGGAACTAAGTGTTTCCATAATGAAACTGATATTCCCTCGTCCCGCCTCTCGACCTGTAACCTGATCAGCCTTCAGTGAGCTGTGCTAAATATCACGATACGCTCTCTCCTCTTACAACCCACATCAGTGATCTTTCTGAGATGAACTAAATAAGGTACTGGATCACAACATTTCTAATTAACATAACATAAAGATTTTGGTGGTGAATTATGGCTTTAAGGTACAGTATTAATGTTAATAGCTCAAGGATTGTGGAGTATTGTGGAGTATGAACATGCAACCTTTTGTTTGCCACCCCAGAGACATTTCTTTAAAAGTAGCTAGACGCTAGTAGAGTTGTGCGATTTTAATTTAGCAATGTAGATTCAGTTTAAATAATTCATTTGGTTCAGGAGTGAGTGACTCTTTTATTGTGTAAACACACAAAATGAGAATATAGGTAATTTAGTTCTACATTCAGATACATTTGTTGTTCCCCAAAACAACATAGTGTAAAGAATAAAAGATGGCAGTACTGTAGATAGAAGCTGTTTTCTGTTCCCCTGGGAAAAAGCCCATCGGCTGTGTGATCTTCATTGGTTTCTTCATCATCGTTGTCCTCAGTGCTGTGTCTAACAGGGGAGATGCTGAAGACTGACTCCTGCAACATGACACATGCTTTTCATTCAGCCCCAGCATCCACAAAACCTACCAAGGCCCAGTCATTGAGTTCTCTCGTTACATAGCAAAACAAGCCATGCAAACGGATATGGGGCACACAACAATATCAGCTTCACTGCGTGTGTACACAGACATGAATAATTTCAGGAGAAGTTGTTTAAAGGAATGGTTAATCTGTTAATAATGTTTTCCACCCTTAGGCCATCCAAGATATAGATGAGTGTTTCTTTTTCTGAACAGATTTGGAGAAATTTAGCATTACATCACTTGCTCACTGATGGATCCACTTCAGTGAATGGGTGCCATCAGAATGAAAGTCCAAACAGCTGATAAAAACATCCCAATAATCCACAAGTAATCCACACAACTCCAGTTAATCAATTAACATCTTGTGAAGTGAAAAGCTGCATATTTGTATTAACAAAATCCACCATTAAAACATTTTAAACTTGCTTCTGGCTAAAACATGATTCCTCTATGCATAATATTGCATTCCCCAGTGAAGAATTATGCATTATGGACATTATGGAGATTATGGACTGATTTAAAGTTAATATGCCTTAATGATGGATTTGTTTATCACAGACACAGCAGGAGACAGTGTGGATTACTTGTGGATTATTGTGATGTTTTTATCAGCTGTTAAATTGCTAGATGCTAAATTTGTCCGAGACTGTTCTTCTATATCTTAGATGGTCTGAGGGTGAGTAAACGTAAAGGAAATGTAAAATTTTGGGGTGACCTATTCCTTTAAACAGAAATGACATAAGCTAAAAAATATGTGTACGGTATATGAATGATTGAATAAATGAATGAGGGAAAGTCACCTAAAATGTAGATTAATGTGTGTTACCTCATGCAGCGATGGATGGGTTAATGAGACAGGGATATCTTCACAAGGTGGAGGAGAGGGTGTGGAAGATGAAGGAGGATAGAAAACATGGCACACATTTCTATCAATCTGCTCTTTAATGTCCTCCAGGTGCATGCCTATCCTGAAAATCTGGCCCTCGACCTCCCTTAAACATAAAGGTGAAGACACGACACTTGCAAGTTGACCTTGTGACAGTTTCATTCTCTTCTTTTGACAGACTCAAAGGAATAATCAAATTACAGTTACACCGCCTGTCAAATGTTTAGACACTTGAATGAGTTTACTTGAGAAGATTTTAAGACACCTTTTCTTTTAAAAGCATATGCACACAGTATATGACCGAAATTTTGTTTTGTTTTAAAACATTATATATTAAGTTTAAATTGTGTCCATGTTGGAATTTTGGTTCACAAAACAAAAACTTTAAATTAAAAACATTTTAATGGCTTTTTGGAGCCGATAGTGAAGATGGAATATACAATCACATACTTATTATTTAAATAGTTTTGTTGATTATAACAAGAGCTTGGCCAGATGAGACATCTACCTGTCAGGGTCAAACTCTCCTGTGTTTCTGGTTAAACCCCTGTAATTCTGCATCTCCAGAGCACGATGCTCCTCCCTCTTTGTGAGGTAATTCCTCTCCAGCTGATCCTGGGCCTCCATCATGCTCTTTAGCACCTGCAGAGAGATCCAACAAACAAGATGAAAAGTTTACATTTGTTCCCCATTTTGTAATGCGTGGTTGAATTTTGATCTTGTCTGAACAGTGTATGATTATAAATATTGTTTCATGCAATTTATGATAAATCTATACAGTTACCATCTGTTGCTCCTCTACATTCATTGACATGGTGGTGACACATGTTTTGAATTCATCCACCTGAAAATGAGCCGGAAAATCAGATGCATTCCACTGCAAGAGGATGTTAAGAGGTTCTGCTAAAACTAAATGTATGAGAGAGAACTACAATTTTTAGACTTTCTAAAATGATTTTTAGAGAACTAAAAATACAACATAAGGCAGAGGGCAAAATCTGTTAACTTGTGGTATTTGTCTGTACCTTCTGCATAAATGATCTGATGATGTCTCTGAGCTCAGAGGTCAGTCTCTCTCCGTCTGTCAGGCTCTGTGATTCAGTCTCCACAGGTTGAGAGTTCTGCAGGCTAAACTGCTTCTCGCTTATATCTGCTGTATAGACATCAGACATGAGGACACAAATTGCATCTAAACATGCAGTGTCGCTTTTTCATTAATTCTTATTCGATCATTTTGTAACTCTAAACCATTTAATATCTGGTGTTTCTTGTTTCCCTCTCTTAGAAGGTCTATTTAACTGCTGAAGAAACCAGCTCAAATTTCCCTGGCAGGGTTCCTGTGCTGTCAGGGTTACAGTGTAGTACAGAACTTCAGCTGGAGAAAGAAATACAATGGCTTCTTGCCTGCGGCTGATGCTTGTGGGTTAGTTGCTGTCAGTTTGGTGTTTTCATTGTTGCTAGTTGCATCATTCCAGTCGATGGTCACAGAAGGCTCACTGGACGCATGAATCTGCTGCTTAAAAGAAAGCAACAATATAACTGACACAAACTGGGCTGTAAATCAGATTAGAATGAGGGTATGTTGAAATGCAGATCATATGTGTGTACTGAGAACATTTATATTTAGTGTTATATTTACTTATATATTACTTTTCAAGATATACATATAAACATCCACAGAAGACATATATCAACATTAATGGAAGATCCTTAAACAAACTTCAGTCTAACCTGACCAATTAGGTTTTCAGCTTCTGTATATTTAGCGAGCAATCTGTCATATTCAACCTGTAAACAAAAAAAAAAATGCCAGGTTATTTAAATTTTGACACTTTTTTAATGCTTTTGTTCATGCAATAAAAGTCACTGGGGTCCAAAACAACATTAGACCCCACTGACTTTTATTTTATGAAAAAAAAAAAAATTCTCCTTTGTGTTCCACAGAAAAAAGTTAGTTCTCAGGTCACGGGTCAGATATTAAGGTCAAAGCAACTTGATGCTTATTAAATCTATCTATATATATCTATTAAACTCCAAGCTTTTCAAACTTAAAACTTTAATCTTTTAAAAATATTTTTCTTTTTTTTTCTTAAATTCTTCAAACTCCCAGACTAGGCTTTCTTAAGCAGCATCAATGCTTATCTACAACCTTGTTTACATATTACATAAAAATATACAGTAGATTCACCTGTAACTGATGTGCTACTTCCTTGTCTGTGAACACATTCTCTGGTGGCATGATGGAGTCCTCTAAAACCCTGCTGATGATATCTGCTGTAGGTTTACAAGAGGAGGCTGATTTACCCAGAATGCCTGGGGACGACTGGGCTCGGGTCATAGCTGGTGACTGGCTGATGGGTTTAACACCTGCATTACCTTTAGGTATTTTGACTTTAGGTGCCACTTTAGAGAAGTCAGGTAGTGGGTAATGCACCTTTCCCTGCCCGTATTTCAGCTCACTGTAGGACCTGGTCCTGCTGAAGGAGCACTTAGGCTTATGTGCATCTGCTTTAGACAGATCTAAAGAGTTAGCACTGTAGTTCTGCTTAGGACACTCTTTATTATCATCGTCGTCATCCCCAGCAGACGCAGCATCACTGATGCAAGTCGACCCAGTTTCCTTAGATGAACTTGACTCATTTGAGACATTTAGTTCAGCCAATCTATGGCTTTCAGCAATGCTTGGATCAGGCTCCTCCATCACATACTGAATCTTCTCCCTCTCTGTTACGAAGATCTGTGCAGCCTGAGAAGCTCTACTCTGTACGGTTTCATCAATGCTGTCCATCAAAGACATCTCGGGAAGGGTCTCTGCTTCAATGATCCTGCTTGAATTAAGCAGCTCCTCCTTGGAGAAGTGTCTGAGCAGGAAGTCATTGATGTGGTCTGCATGTTGAATAGGTGTGGCTACAGGCAGAGCCACATCCTTTATTGCTTTATGATTGGATAGAAGACAGTGAGTAAGATTATACTGGCAAGCCTCTGTTTGTTCTGCATTACCAATTGGCATACTTAACTTATCAAGTGTAGAGAAATTCCGACTAGGCATCTCAGTAACCGTTTCACATGGAGATCCTTTTAAATTCATCTCTGTTTTGTAGTTGCTGTGTGCACCATCATATGGGAGCTCTTCATGTTCTTCATCACTGGTGTTGACAGCATCATTCTCATGTATTCCAATGACTGGCTTCACTACTGGGGTGGTTTTCTGTACTGACGCCTTGGGTATGTTTCCCTTCCTGTTTCTGGTTTTTGAATGTTCTGTGCATTCACTACTAACTGATTCAACACTCTCTGAAGAGCCCTCTTCAGTCTCACATGACTCTGACAGCTCTGCATTATCTGTACACAAAATAGCAGTGGGTTGGTTAAAATGGGGGGACAGTGGGTTGGTTAAAGTCTTTAATGTTTAAGTAAAATTGTATCATTTAAACCCTTTTAAACCAATTTGTGGTAAAACTGTCTGGAGATCCAGCTGACATTAGGTCATTATGATATCATTAATGTTAATCAGATTTCAAATACGTTCGATCAGTGTCAGTGGAACTTTACCATAGTCATATACATAATCAAAAGGCAGGGGTCAGTAAGATTTTTTTGTTTGTTTTTTTAGTAGTACTTTCAGAAGGATGCATTCAAATGACCAAAAGGACAGTAAATATATTTATGTTACAAAAAAAATTATTTTGAACTTTATTTTCATCAGTGTCCTGAAAAACTTGATCACAATTCCCACAAAAAAAAAAAAAAAAAAAAAAAAAAAAAAAGGATCATGGAGGATTATGTGACACTGAAGACTGGAGTAATGATGCTGAAAATTCAGCTTAGCCATCACAAGAATGCATTTTATTTTAAAATATATTTAAATATTTTAAATTCTAATAGTTTAGTATTACTGGTTTTACTGTATTTTCGAAAAAGTTCTTAAATGTAGGCATAGTGTATCTGTATTTCATGGCATTTACATTTTCAAGATGTTGAAAACTATTTTTGGTGCTTTTTAACAGTGGCAACCGCAAATATGGAATTGCATAGTACTTCAGTAGTATAAACCATGATATTACCATTGACGTTTTACAATAAGAGGGATTTCATAGTATCTCTTACCAGTGAGTGGTGGGCTCTCAGGTACACCAGAGGCCTGTGAGAGGTGAACAGTGAAGGCGCCCTGCATGTCACTGAAATGCAGGCTGTCATCATCGCTGATATCCACAAATATACTCTGCTCGATGTGTCTTTCCCACAGCACTGATGAAGGTCTGCTGTGAGCGTCATCTTCACCATCTATATCCTCTGCGCTACTGCGCGTCTTCCGCGCCTCTCTATTCATTTCTTAGCAACAAGAATACACAAAATGAATGGAAAACTGTTATAGCTGCAAGTAAATTTTTGTTTTTCCAATCACATAATTTTATAGATCTGCTTATTATATATAGGCCTATAATAAATTATAATTTATAAATTATAATTAAATTCAAATTAGAATTATTTCCGGATGTTCAAGGCGTAGCCTGGCTGGATAAATTACTAAATAATTGTTAAATTAAATAGTAAAAATAAATAAGTAAATAAAAACAAGAAACTGACAAATTAACACTCCAACACTAAGTAGCTCTAATAACATGACATTGCACTTACATTTGATGCTTGTTCCAAGGGTTTCTAAGGCGCTACAAGAGTTTGCGACGTTTTCATAAAAGAATGACATAACAGCCTATTTGAAAGGTACAATGAAGGTTCTGTCTAGTTTCTCAAGCCTGTGGTGTAGGATCTTCTTGGGCAATTTAAATAATAAATGCCGTATCTGATGCTGATGCTTTGGGCAGGTGCTACACGCGCACGGGGGTGGGGTGAAACAGGTGGTTGCTATGGGAACGAGAAGCCTTAAAATCAGCTGTCAGTCAGCCCTGCTCCAAAACTGTTTCGTTCTTTTGAAGATATAAAATAGCTAATGATTAAATGTTTTATTTTAATGGTATCCGTTGATTTACTTGACAATTAAAGCCGCGTAAAAATAGTTAAGTGTTTCAGTAGTTGTGTAGAACAAAGAAGTGTTTTCCCTCACAGAGTAGAACGATAAAACATTCAAATTTCATTGGCGATTCATAGGGGGTGGTTATTTTGAATCCTGAGCTCTGATTGGCCATCCGAGTCACGACCACGCCCCTTCTACCCGTGTTTGTGTAGTTTTCTCTGTACACCGCTTCGATGGGACCAAGAGAATTAACGGAAAACGATTTTAATTAATCGGTTCTTACAATATGTTTGGATTTAATTGATTTGCGTTTTCGATTCTCTTGTAAGAAACTGAACCGAGAGAAGGATCGGTGGGGAATCGGAGGAGTTGAGTGAGTATGACTAAAGTTTGGCCCGTAACGGCTGTTGAGACAGACCTGCTTGCGCCAACAACAAAAAAAAAAGTCAACTTAAAAGCCAAAGTTAAAGCTGCAGGTGCCATATTATGATTTCGTTAAAATTGAACGTGCGTTGTTTTTTATTTAATGTAAAAGTAGGTTATCTTCTGTGCCCTCAAGTGATAATATAGTTAAACATTTACATTATTCTACCAGCAAATATAGTAATGTTTGTGCTTTTCCCCTCTGGTTTTGCTCAGGTCTGTACACAAGTCAGTGTTACGCATATATAATGTTAGTGTTTTATGTGAATTTTTTTTTTTTACTTTCAGTATGGATTGTATAAATATTTTTTCTGGCTTCATCCTGGTCTTTGTTTAATTGTTTGCTTTGGGAGTGAGACATGGGTGAGTCTTTCTACAGCTTTATAAATGAGGACTGACACTGGGACGTTGGCGTGTTTTTGCTGTTGCTTTTTCATAATTATAGGTTTTACATTGGTATACAGTACAGTTTTTATTTATTGTTTGCTTTATGATATATTCAGACAATATTCTTATTCACAATGCTCTCTGACTAACATACCTATCCTCCTGGCACTATATAGCCTACTGGAAAACTCTTTATTAACTCAACTATTAGTAGCTGCTTACAAGACACACAGTGTGTGTGTGTGTGTGTGTGTGTGTGTAAAAGGGGTCTTTAATTGGCGAGCACCTCAGTAACAGCTTATCTTCTTGCTAGCCTCTGTTCATGTCTGATCTTGTCAAGCTAACCTGCCTCTGAGGTACTCTGAGAACCACACTGTTGTTTTTCTGTCAGAATTATGACACGTAAACCAGTTTTGTAACTGACTCTGTGTTTTGAAGTTCTCTTTGTTCTTTGGAATGAAGAATGAGAGCACAATGAATTTGGAGGTCTTTGGCATAAATGTTATTACATGTTTTAGCAGGCAGTTATCTGCACTCTTGGTTGAGACTGAGTGTGGTTCACTTTTTGGTGTCAAGAAAAAAATGGACTGTGTGTTTAATGTCTTTTAATGAGGAAAGAACTATACAAGAACTGTAGTGTAGTGGAATCACGATATCAGCATAACATCGGGATGTCTGTCAGCCATCGCGATGGACGATGGCATCTTCTGTCAGCACAACCATATTCCTCAAGCTGATTATCTTATTTCTGGATTAGTTTGGCAATGACAAATCAGCTTTCCAAATGTCACAGAGGCGTAATATGTTTGAAAGTGACCGACAGTTACCAGTAGAGTTGAAAATTGTCTCCTCTTTTTCCTGCTGGGATTCTTTTTATATCTGTGGGGCTTTGTAAGAGAAAGGTGAACAAAACCCTTCTCTTGCCACAAACCTGAATGCGTTTTCTTTCATGATTTGGTACCGGCCTGCTTGCATGGGAGATAATCAACTGTGTTCATGGGCCAGTCGCTCTTGCTTTCTCTCTTGTTGTTGGGCCCCTTGATTTAGCTTTCAAATACACAAAGCTGACACACACACTCTTAATATCTGCCTCCACTGCATGTGTCAACCGCTTAGTGGGTGTTGCCATGGCATTACGCACAGAATAAGGCTTCACACTCGGCATCTTGTGTTCTTTTCACAGAGAGCTCCGGAAGAGCATCCTGGACAAAACACACACACAAACACTCAGTTCCCAGACCCATGTGGTGAATATTAGTCTGGATAAGCTCATCTGTATTGCACTGGACTCCACCACTGCAAAACGTCAAAGAGACTTTAGAAGAGTTTACAATTTATTCAAACTTTTTTTGTGGGATTCAGTTCTTATTCTTCCCTGTTGGATTACTTTCTGGACTTGACTCGGATCAGTACTTCATAATGCTCTTCAATGGCTGTGAGCAGTGCAGTGGTTAGCATGCAGATTGAGAACCGGACCGTTGTCCACTACAGGTAGGCATGCAACACTTCAATTATGTTTTCTTTTCAGTTGTAATGCACCCTTTAAGATATTTAGAGCTAGTCCAGTATTAACTAATTCATAAAGAATTCAATTCAACAAACCAAAATTGTATTCACATGCGATGTAATCATAGATTTTATTTAAATTAACAGACCATAAACCATGTGTCCTTTGTCTCTTTTGTTTTAATACCTACAATTTATTTTAAGTAATTAAAATATAAACTTATAATCAAAACTTTTCAATAATTCAGTAAATAATTGCTAATTGCTTGTCATCATTTTATGCATCTCCCTTTATGTCTTTGAAAAAATACATTTTTTTTTTTTTTTGGACTGAATTTGAATGTCATTATCAATCTGAAATTTTGAGAGAAATCTAGCAGCACAATAAACCCAAAACTTGGATTCAAACCATTTTTCAACAACATTTCCAAGGTAGTATTATTGTAGAGCTGTAGTTTGTGTGTGTGTGTGTGTGTGTGTGTGTGTGTGTGTGTGTGTGTGTGTGTGTTAGAGAGAGAGAGAGAGAGCAGGTGTGCCCCAGTTTACTCAATATTTAATAACACTGTGAATCATTTATGACGATTGCCCATATTCTGTTCTGCAGTCCATGAGTTGAGTTAGTTTTTATCTTTTAGTCAGTCCTCTGCAAACATCTGTCACTCAGACATTGTTAGCAATGCATATATAGTAATATTTACATTTATGCATTTGGTAGGTGATTGTATCAACTTGCATTGCATTCAGGGTATCAATTTTATCATTACTTGATTTGTTTGGCAACCCATGACCTTGGCGTTGTTAGTGCATTGCTGTACTGTTGTATGTACAAAGTAGATTTTTAAGATAATCATAATCATACTAATTTGCATTAATTTCCCAAGACCAGTTTGCCATGAGAAACAAACTACAATCTCTGTTTCTGAGTTTATTTTATGCAAATCGATTCCATTTTTTATATTCTAGATGAAAGCTCTCTGAATTGTGTAGTCTGTTGATCAGTCACATGATGAAATGAGTTTCATGCCATCAGAAGCAAATGCAGTGGGTCTAATCTCTGTAGTGTCCCTCTCTGTGTGTGCACTAATCACACACGACAGTGGAAGGCAGAAACACAATCAGATTAGCTGTTCCAAGTGCTGAGCATGACAGTTTTTGCCTAAGCCATCTTCAACCTCTGCCCTCAAAGACGTCCGATGTGACATTGTATGATAGACAACTGCTGTGTAGAATATTCTTTTAAAAATCATTTGAGTTTGTAGTGGTGTAATTCCTCGTGAAGAATTGGCTTGATTGGCACTTCGGCAGCCTCATCGTGATGTATGTGTGTTTGGGACGGTTGGTTTTAGAGATTACAGCCCCATCGGAAGACTTTTTAAGGAGCCAGCGAAGCCCTTTAAATGCCTTTCACATGTCCAGTTTTCTTTGATTGTGTGAGGCGTGAAGGTACCAGGTAGGGCCTCTACAAACTTGACGGACTGGTTATTATGTCTAGGGGGTTAATTTATTATGGAAAACTGGTAAAAATATTTGCAAGGCCTGATTGATTTGCCACATATTATGCAGTGTCGGATTGATTGGTAATGAATTTTAGTGTTGGGTCCATTTTCCATTGTTTAATTAATTTGTAAGTAATTTTAAGGGGTTCACATTGGGCAGTATTCGTTGACTAACGTAATACTAATCCACACAGCTAATGTGGGATGCATTGCTGTATATACCCTAGCATACAATGATATAATCACTGAAATTGTGTGCCAAAAACTTTATTCCTTGGATAGAAATGATGTCCTATAAGCCCCCCAAAATTAAGACTTTTTAACCCAATTTTTGTGTGGTTTACACACAAAGGTTTTTTTTTTTAGTTCAAAGTTTCAGATGTCAAACTGCCACTTTTTCAACTTTGCCTGCACAAACAAATCACTGGTCTGTTATGGCAGCACCTTATTCTCATTGAATTTTCCCAGTGTTTGAGTTAAACCCATAAAATTTAAAACATTAAAGATAAGATTTTATTGGTTTTTGTAATGAAGACATCCTGCCTTCTCACTTTAGTTCTACTAATGTTAATGCAGAGACAATAAAACTACAGCTCAACCATTCATAAAATGTTTTTGCTGCCCCCTGCAGGATGGAGGCATCCTGTTTGGACCTGGCTCTGGAGGGGGAGCGTCTCTGTAAGGTGGGGGATTACAGCGCCGGCGTTTCTTTCTTCGAGGCTGCCATGCAGGTTGGCACAGAAGACCTACAGGTTCTGAGTGCCGTCTACAGTCAGCTGGGCAATGCATACTTCCACTTGCATGACTACAGCAAAGCTCTGGAGTTCCACCACCATGATCTTACACTAACTAGGTATAATAACACAACTTTACAGCAAATGTAGCTTCCCCAACTGCTCAACATTTTGGCTCAGTAAGGATCCAATAAATGCTGTTCTTTTGAATTTTCTATTCATCAAATAATCCTGGATTTCCACAAAATTAGTTACAAAATTGTTTTCAACACTGATAAGAAATATTTCTTGATCATCAGCATATTGCATGTGACATTGAAAATTGGAGTAATGGCTGCTGAAGATTCAGCTTTGACTAACAGGAATAAATGATATTTTTAATATATTACTAGGGATGTAATGATTAACCGCAAGCCGGTCGAAAATCGATTCAGATATGTGGCGATTCAGTTCGAGATGCCAAACAAATCGCGATACAATTGAAGGAGTTTATATGAATGTATCTCTGAGGGGAACTGACTATCTTTAGAAAAGTTTATGGTATTTTCTTTTCATCTTGCCTCTGAACAATGCATATTAGTGAGGTGTTCATAAAGCAGCTTTACTTTGTTTACAGCCGTAACCCAGGAAACACTGTATCATTGCTGTTCATGAGCGCCACCTGCTGTCAGAGAGTGAATCTGCATCTCATTCAGCTTGTCTGTTGTTTCGTTCAGATATGTTTAATGTAGTGTAGTTTCACAAAACCAAAATCAAACCATTCTGTTTTTGCTTCAAATTTCAAAATTATACAATCTAATTTAGATTAACAACTACCTATGCTGCATCTTTGTTTGGATCATGATTAAAATCCAGTGGTTGTCTCTTATTTTAAATGGAAAGAGCACAGACAAAGTCTTAGTTTGTTCATATTAAGAGATTTCTGACTTGTTTGGTTTGGGGTTTGTTTTAAAATTTCAGTTTGGTTATAAATTATATTTCAATTTCACAAAGAAACATGCAGCAGTAGCCTAATAAAACGACACCTTTTTGTTTACTGTCTAATGTATTCAGTCGAATTTGTGAGTTGAGTGAATTGTTACATCCCTATATATTACAATAGAAAATATTTATTTTGAATTATAATAATGTTTCTCAATGTTTTTACTCTATTTTTGATCATAAATATGCAGCCTTGGTGAGGATAAGAAAGCAGCAACAACAAAAAAATGTTGAATGGTAGTGAAAATTCCAGGTGTTTCAGTTGTATTACCAATAATTAATGTTCTTTAGGATTGTATAATATTTGTATTGAATTTTAATGACAGCACTTTATTGTTCTCTCAGGACCACCGGGGATCGGCTTGGTGAGGCCAAAGCCAGCGGTAACCTGGGGAACACATTAAAGGTTTTGGGACGCTTTGATGAAGCAGTGGTCTGCTGCCAGAGACATTTAGATATTGCCAGGGAACTGGGCGACAAGGTGAGTGATTCGTTTAATGTACACAATAGACATTATCATAATGGAACATATTTTATACAAGACATACACATGGATATTTATTAAGAGGTGAAGAAACACCATCGTATCTTACTTGCCAAAAAAAAAAAAATGACTGTGAAGCATTTTTTATTAGATTGTATTGTTTTTAATGTAAATAGACAACGGTTTTATTCAGAGGTATGTTTAACTGATTTATTTTAAAAATGTATCACTTGAATGTATTTTTGTATTTTTGTCAAGTGTAGATTTGAAACGTCTTTTATATCTTTTTGTTAATTTTATACCTTGTGTAATTTATTCTGAGATCGCCATGAAAATAGCCTTAATGAATATATAATGTAACATATGTTTAAATTTATTTATTTAACATTATTCATTAATGCTTTTATACAGAGCCACTTTGCGAATGCAAAATTCTACAGCACTGGCGATTCTTTCTGATGAGGCCATTATATTAATGCTGCATTAGAAACTTTGGCATTGACTGGAAAAATGAGCTTTCAAACTGACAAACAAATCAAACAGTCTGTATAAATTAAGAGATTTTAAATGAATGCTATAATTGTATAAAACTTTTCTGTAAATGTGATTTCATCATTGCTGAATATTTCAATCATACATTTGTGTGAATCTGATGAATAAATCAACAGGTCTTTATTTACCCTAAAATCAAAGTTGTGAATTGTCAAAGAGAAATAGTTTTTTTTTGTGAGCTTGATTTAAAAAAAAATAATAAAAAATGTTTAAAAAGTCAGCGCAATTTAAGCCCTATTCGCACGGAATTAGTGTTACCTGGTGACCTCCAGTCATTTGTAATAATTACGGAGGTTGTCTGTGATCTTAATCCTGTGCGAATCGTCCATGTCTGTAATTTGTAAAGTAAAAAGTCCCCTGCAAATGACCTACCATATTTCACCGAACACCGAGGTGTTGTGACAATATTAGTCCCGTGGGAGTCAGCATCTCTGTGATTTAGCCAGTAATTGGCGGGTCGTATATCATTTTTCGAGGTTTTTGTTTCCTGTGCGCCTTTATATCCATCTTTCACGAAGAATGGAGCTGCATTGGAGTGTTTAATAGTATTTTGGGTGCTGTCATATCACTACACCATACAATTTGCAGAAAGAGAAAGCTGAAAAGGTTTTGAGGTTAATGTATTACAAATAAATCAAGCATACAGCTTGAGATATTATTTTAACCTGGTGAAATGTAAATGACACGGCGCACAATACTATATTAGTTTCTTTTTTAAAATCCATCTAACCGGACAATAGAACGGGACTCTCAAAGCCTTGACATCCGGGTATCCGGGAGATAAGTCAGTAAATTCTAGTAAAATTACAGGCTTTGCTTATCCCGTGCGAATGCACCATATGAAATTCATAAGGGGGGGGGGTCCCCAGATCAGGTCCCCAGATCAGGTCCCCAGATAATACTAATCCTGTGTGAATAGGGCTTTAGATTAAAAAAACAAAAAAAAACAAATGCAATTTCCTTCTTTGTTTTTTATTTTGTGCTGGAAGCTTCCATAAGATGCACCTGGATATATAATTGACATCTGATTTATTTTTTTTTCTTTCAATTTATTTAATTTTCTTTTTTCCTAAAGGTGGGGCAGGCCAGGGCACTTTATAATTTTGGAAATGTGTACCATGCCAAAGGGAAGAGCATCTGCTGGAGTGGAGCAGAACCTGGAGACTTTCCTGAGGAGGTCATTACAGCACTTAGAAAAGCCGCGGAGTACTACGAGTGAGTACCACCAACACTCACGTGAATGGACATTTTTTGTGTGTATGGTACAGAGTTTTTACATCATCCTTCTTTTCTCCAATTGCTCAGGGCGAACCTGTGTATCGTGAAGGAGCTCGGAGACAGAGCAGCACAGGGCAGAACTTATGGAAACCTGGGCAACACATACTACCTGCTAGGAAACTTCAGGGATGCAGTGGTCTCTCATGAACAGGTGAGTGTTTGGTGTTATCATTTGATTATGGAAATTCTAATAACTGTAAGGCTGTGCAAAAGCACTCACTGCATTGTGCGTGAACCATTTGTCTTCCAGCGTTTGCTTATAGCTAAAGAGTTTGGTGACCGCTCTGCAGAAAGGAGAGCCTACTGCAACCTGGGAAATGCTTGTATATTCCTTGGGGAGTTTGAGAGGGCTGCAGAACATTACAGGTGAGTGTAACGTTAATATATATATTTTTTTCTTAAATTATAAATGTATTTATTTATTTATTTTCTGAGCGAGAGAGAGAGAGAGAGAGGGCATTACACATTACAGCCCTGTTGGGGTTTGATATAAATATTGTTCCAGGGTTTCTGTGGGTCTTTTAGTCTTCTTTTTTTAGTTGATTAAATTAAAGGTCATTTAAGATCATAGTCATAATTATCATTTTATCAGTTCTTTAAGGATGGAAAAATGTTTTTTGTTAATGTTTTTTTGAGGATGGAAAAGGGAATTGTAGTACATTCTAATGTGATAATTAAACTTAAAAAGGCAATGATATAATTATTATAATTAGTAAATTAGTGCATGCTGCCAAGTTCAAAGTCAAAAATGGTGTTACACGTTCCACAGTCTCACGCAATAGGTGTATACTACACTTTTATGACAGTTAATTGCTTATGATCTACTGTTGATGAATTACTACTTTACGTTTTTTATTTTGTAATATGTTGTAGATAGTTGTAAAAGTGATAAAAAACATTTTATCTCCCCCATCTTTTTGAATGAGCAGCTGTAAGTAGTAAAGCACACAGATTTCAAAATAAGATTCCCTTTGCGTTTTGGTCTTATTTATTATTAAAAGTCCCACATTATGCATAAAATCTTCATATATTATTATACTCTATATATATTATTATCTGACATTTAAGTCAATAGCTGGATTTCCATCCAAATGTGAACTGAATTAGGTGTGTTTCCATAAAATTGTTTGAGTGACTGACGGTGCTACTGGTGACCTAGTAACCAACAGTAAAAAAACTCTGTTGTGGTTCTATCTGAGCTCTGAAAGTGATTGTGATCTGAGTGCAGGAAAGCTCTACAGTTGGCGCGGCAGCTGAAGGATCTGGCGGTGGAGGCTCAGGCCTGCTACAGTCTGGGCAACACGTACACACTGCTGCAGGACTATGAGAGAGCTATCGACTACCATCTCAAACATCTCATCATCGCTCAGGACCTCAATGACAGGTGCTCTCACACACTAAGAATCATGTTTTGGTTGTGGCCAACTGATATCTAAAGAACAGGGTGGCAAACGGTCAAATAAATGCATATATATAAGGGCCTTTCGCACTGCTTTAATTCTAGAACTAAGTGTACAGTACTAAAGTACTGGGACAATTTTGCACGAACTATTTCCCAGTACCATTTAAAGGGTTGCATTCGGACTGACAGTGTGTACTAGGAAGTGACGTAAGCCAGTCGACATCGACATCATTTGTGCGCGGCGTTCAACAACAGAAACAACAGGAGGATGGAGGACGATGTGATCGGAGCTGTGGGGTTTTTTTTCGTGTGTGTAGCAGGTTTCACAGTAATGGACATGGAATGTTGACGTATACGTAAAATGATTGAAAGAACAGAAAGGAGGACTAAATCTCCGATGACAACTGGCAGTGCTACATTTGCTACAAGTACCTGTACTTCAGCATCCGTCCATCTATCGCTGTTCTCCATAATTGTGAAATAAGTTGACACAATGTTTACAGTATGTTTGCACGGCATTTTAAATCATGGTGGGTGAGGGTGTTTTCGTACGCGTTTGGCCAATCAATGTATACTTAGTCACGGGTAGTACCAGTTGTGCTGGTTAGACCCTGCTCCGGAGTAGGAGCTTATTTGGTTCTCGAAAAAGGCAGTCAGGTACTAAAATCGCACCCAGTTCCGGCGGTGCGACAACGCCAAAAAGTGGGTAGTTCCACAATTAGTTCTGGTACTATGAAAAGGTTCCCGTGGTGTGAAAGGCACTATAAATATCCCCAATGATCCCTGCATAACAAATACAATAAATAAAGACAATTATAAAGCATAATAATAATTTGCTTACTCATTATGAAAGGTATGTTTTCTGCAGGATCGGTGAGGGCAGGGCCTGCTGGAGTTTGGGAAACGCACATACAGCATTAGGAAATCATGACCAGGCCATGCACTTTGCTGAAAAGCACTTGGAAATCGCAAAAGAGGTGCGTGCAGTTATAGACCCATCAGTAGGTGCATATCTAGAAGTACCATTGATGTTTGTTCTGACTGATGTCTTGCTCTAAACTGCAGCAGGGTTAGATGCATTTTTAATAAATAAATAAATTATTATTGCTCTTAGGATGTTTTTGAATTAAATGCCCGAATTGTCTTGTTTACAGACTGGTGATCGTAGCGGGGAACTCACTGCTCGCATGAACGTCTCAGATCTCCAGATGGTCCTCGGTCTCAGTTACAGCACAGACAATTCAGTACTTTCTGAGAACAAAGAGATCGACTACAACCTGCATGGTACACAAATACAGCAATAGTACCCCAAGTTTCTCTGTATGATTTATCACTGGAATAAAGTTAGGGACCACTGCATTTAAGGTTTTAAACTGATTTACTTGGTTTGTTGTTTTTCCAGGAGCCAGACCTAGGATGAGCCGACGGCACAGTATGGAGAACCTAGAGCTGATGAAACTCACACCTGACAAGATCAATGCAAATATAAATGTATTTATCAGATTCATAACTCTTTTTATAGTTATCAGTTCATCAGACAGTGAAGCATAGATTTGTGTTTTTAAATCTCAGCATCAGGGATTCATAGAGCAATTTAATGTCTGTCCTGCAGGGTCAGAAGTGGACCAGTGACATCCTCTTCAAGCAGCCCAAATCCTCACTGACCAAGTCATCCTCAAAGCTCTCCTTTGTCAGTCGTTTCCGAGGAAAGAAGCACAAACTGCAGAGCAGCTCCAGTAAAATCCTGCAGGATACCAGCAACACACGGGAAGCTCCTCAGAACAAAGTACTAAAAGCACATGCAAACATGTTTACTAGGCATGCACGATTTTATCGGACCAATATCAGAATCGGCCGATAATGGCTTTAAATTTAAATATCGGCATAGCCCGATATGAAAAATTATGCTGATATGTCTTGCCAATAAGAGGAATACATCAACTCATATATGCTCAAGGTGTGCTAGCGATTAGATCACGTCAACAGTGCGATTAGATTATGTCAGCATTGTGGCTCATTCTTGAAGCAAAGTTTTGCCTGAATGGTGATTGGATTCACTGTTTTTGATTGCTGCATTTAAACTGAGAATGCACTTAAAGGATGCCTTTGGTGCACCTGCAGCGGCAGCCTCCGCCGGATCCTAATGCACGCTCAGTAAGGAGTTTTAATTCCGTAGGGGGCACTGTTGGCCTACTTCTAATAAAATGAAAGCAAAAAACACAAATAATATTTAGACTGTGATTCTGATTAAATAAAGCTGTAGCTAATTGATGCCATAAAAGCATGAGTATGTTTTAATTTAAAGGTCAGAAGCTATAGCTTACATGAACAAAAAAAAAATCACAGACATGACACTTAAATTAAATAATTTTATATTTACTGAGTTATTCATTAATGTGTAATGTTATATATTTTTTAAACAAATTAAAAAACAGAATTTTTACAACTCTTTTGCTTTAGTCCATTTACAAATGTTAAATAATAAAATAAAATGTTAAGGTTACCACTGCATCTTTCTGAAAAAAAAATGCAGTGATTTAATGTATAGTTTATTTATAGTTATTTTCAAATCTTCAATGTACTGTCATTTTAAAACAACTTTATTATTGTTTGTTTTATTCTAAGAAATAAGTTCTTGTTAAAAATGAACCAAAATTAAAAATAATTATATATTGGCTTTGGCTATCGGCCAAAATGAGTTGAAAGTTATCGGCATATCGGCAAAAATCCAATACCGTGCATCCCTAATGTTTAAGAAAACCTATGGAATACCAAGTAAAAAAGACTATATTTATTAGTTGAGATTTCTGATCTGAGAAAGATTCATGAGTCCATATTATTATAAAGAAAAAATGTTTTTGTAATCTTTTATCAAAATGTAATAACTTGCTTCACATGAAACGTCTTCCCCTTTAAAGTCTGAACAGGTACATAAATTGAAAATACTGGTTGCAAAATTGTGTACGTGTTCTCAGTTCTTCAGAGGGCATTTGTTTTAACCTTTGACCTCTTTGCTTCCAGCATGGGAGTACTGACGTGTTAGGAGACGAGGGCTTCTTTGACTTGCTGAGTCGTTTCCAGAGCAACAGGATGGATGACCAGCGTTTTGCCATACAGGATGGGAGGAGCCACCTGTCTGTCAATTCTAGCTCCACCTCCCCACCCACCACCCCACCCAGAACCATCAGGAAATGTTAGTCTTCTTTCACGTTATTCAATGAATTTGTCTTTGAATGTTCAAACAAGTAGCACTTAAAATTACGTGAATATAATACATATAGCTGAACTTGTGTCTGTCTATCCAGCATTCTCAGAGTCGGCTGCATCTCCAGGTCAGGAGCCGTTCCTCAGACTGCTGGCCAGCGCTCAGGGCAGGAGGCTGGATGAGCAGAGGGCAGGAACAGGAAACAGTCTGCCCGGCCTGCGCACCCTGTCTGAACACAGCAGCACTAGCAGCAGACAGATGATCCTCAGCCAGGTCATGGCCAGCACAGACGCCACCGAACCAGACGACCAGTTCTTCGACATGCTCGTCAAGTGTCAGGTGAGAACATGTTTGAATTAACCGGAGTAGAAAACAAGTGCAAAATAGCAGCTGTAGGAAAGGAATTGCATTCATTTAAAGCCATTCATCTCATTGTTCTGTCTCTCTTAGGGGTCCCGTCTGGATGATCAGAGGTGTGCCCCTCCTCCGCCCTCCTCCCGTGGCCCCACCGTCCCGGATGAAGACTTCTTCAGCCTCATCATGCGCTCACAAGCCAAGAGGATGGACGAGCAGAGAGTCTCACTGCCCTCCTGCCGCTGAAAAAACATAAGTCTTCTGAACTCCATATTCAGAAATGAGCTCATTTTCATGCACATGAGTGTTACAAACCTCACGCTGGCAATACAAACACAATGATGGTCGAGTATGGATGGCTTTTTGTGAACAGCTGTACTTAGCGACTCTGGTTAAAATGTCTTTGTAAATAACACATTTAAATTTTTTACCAGATTTAAGCTCATGTACATTTGCATTTGTAAGGATTTCAAAGGTTGTTTTAGTTTATGATGTATTGTTTTGATTATGATCACGTCAGTGACTCACACAAATGTATCTTTTGATACAAAACTCCAGGTTTATTTGTATTTATTTAAATAACATTGTTATTACCACTACTAGTTACCTTCCTGTTAGTATATGTAGTTGTGACAAAAATATCTCTGAATTCTTTTTTTGTAATGTCACATTTAGGTTATAAAAAAGTGGTTAAACTATGTCAGAGTGGATGACATTTACAACACAGCTGTGTAGAAATAAAACCTGTACAGAAATATTTAACATTCACCTTTATCAGACAAGAAAATGTTTTGCAACAGTCTGTTGTTTGAATCTCATTTTTACAGGCAAGCAGAGCATTTGAATGTTCTTTAACTCCAGCAGTAATTTAAATACTGTTCTTCAGCAGTATAGTAGGGTGAGCTCTCCAGTGCATTGGTCACTTGTAGTTTACATCATTTCCCAAATCATGTTAAATACAATGTTGAATCATCGAGCAAAAAAGTTTGAGTTAGGTAAAGGCAGATGATTTAAAAGGTCGGGATCTTCTTCCAGAAGAATGGAGATGAACATTTCTTTCACCGTGTCACTACCTTTACGCACTATGCTGCAGATCTTCCTCATGCTGGCTTCACTGGTTGAAGCTGGATGTGTGATTTCAGAATATAATTCTTCATGAATGATTTGCTTCTGAAGCAGGTTGTCTGCGATGTTATTCACATTCTTAACACTTTTAATAAAAGCATGCCAGTTTCTATCAAAAAACTGAACTTTATCAAAGTTGACAGCCACTTGTGGAAACAAATTTAATTCCGAATTAAGCAGCATGGATCCAAACAAAGCTTTGCAAATTTTTGAGGTCCATACTGATTTCTGATCATCCACTCGGGTAAGAGTCATATTGATGTCATCGACCACAGGATGCATGACCTCAAAGAAGTTTGGCTTGATGTCTCCTCTTAGTTTGATCGCTTTGGGTTGGACAGAAGCACCAGGAACCTCAAGACTGTTTTTTATTCATCTGTAATGGGGTTTCAGGTCTTGAAAGATTGATTTGATGCCTCGATTTTTCCACTATTTTAATTTTTTCTTCAAAAAGTGAATCTATTGGTAAAAAATACACATGTAGAATGATGGGATCTTTGTGTGTCATGAAGATCAGTAGATCACAGTGCACTTTCACTGCTATCCCTAGTTTCATAAGCACTGTTTTAGGAGAAAAAGATGGTTGAAGTACTTTACCATGAATACGAGTCAACTCCACTGATTCCAAGGATATTCCCTCATCTTCAACATTGAGGACCTTTACACTTTGTCTGAGAGAGGGGTCTGACTCTGCTAAACAGGCGTAATGAGGCAGATGAGCCTCCTCCAGTTTCCCTGAGATCACTGTCACATCAATCACAGGACCAATTCGCTCACACTGAAGCCTCTCCAGCTCTTCACTGAGGAAACCTCCATCCACTGCACGGTACTGGAGAGTGACATCACCAGCACATACCCATCGCATTCTGGTCCTGCTGCACTCGAATCGACCCGCCGGAGTGCTGATCCTGAACTCTGACCCTCCTTCATCTGTACAGACTGACGGCTCCACCTGAACCCACTGATCAGAATCACCAATGTGAACACAAAACTGACACACTGGGAGCGGCTGAAGATTCAGTCCAGACGGTTCAGAGTCAGAGATGTTCAACCTGGAGAACAGAGATGATAATGACAAATGAGATATTTTATTACACCGTTTTATATATATATATATATATATATATATATATATATATATATATATATATATATATATATATATATATATATATATATATATATATATATATATATATATAAGGTTTTTACAGAGAGGTTCGTTAATGTAGCATTCACATTAATTATATCATTTTATTCCTTTTTCTGACCCTTCACAGTATTTTCTGATTTTTGGAGTAATAAAAAGAAAGAAATCCCCTCTTAAAATCTCCTAACTCTAATATGCCAACTAAATGAAACAATGAATTTTGAAACAGGCTTTATCCCATGTTAAGATTTCTGTTCTAGAAATTAAATGCAAATTCATGTTTAATTACACAATGATTTTGTGTAATTAAATAAACATATTTAAACAATTTAGGAAACAGTTGTCTTGCGGCACTCAGTTGGGGGAAAGTATGGTGATGTCTGTTAAAATTATTACCCTATTCACCTGACATGAAACATTTGTGGTGCATGTTTAGCCTAAAACAAGAAAAAACATATAAAATGATCTCACTCTTTCATCTTTTTCAAACCCTTTGGTATGAAGTGAATCTCCACGTTCTTATTACAGCTGTGACTCCAGTCCTGTTCTTTGCACTGGTCAGTGGATTTACTACACTTCCTCCTTGAGAAAGATGGTGGAAACAAAATACATAACAGTCAAATACATAACACTCTAAGGCCATCTTGTCACCCTTCATGATATAAAAAGCAAACCATGTTTTCGTTGGTATGATGATTGTATTTCAAATACATAAATTGGAGAGCAGTAGCTCAACTAATAAATATCTGGTGGTGTGTGAAATATTTAATCTAAAACGTGAGGAAAATTCTGGATTATTCTGAAAACAAATTTTAAAAGCAAACATAATCTAATTGACTAAACACCCACTTGACAAACTAACATTTTTTGAAGTTTTGCAGATTTTATGTTCCATATTTTCTCATCTTGTGTAAGTTACTCATTTGTTTTGTGGTCTTAACCTATTTAAAAAACAAGCTTCTTTAACAATTTATCTTTAGACAGGTCAAATACACACAAACCCTTTAATGATCACAGTGCAGTGTGGATCCGTCAGTGATTTCTTCAGTAGCATGAGCCCCTCCTCCAAAAGCCATCCAGTGACACTGACAATACAATATTGAAGTTACACAAACATCATCAGTAATCACAATAATGTACTATAAAAGTGTGTTTTGTACAATGACAATGCTGTCACAGCAATTCATCGAGTTCTTTACAGTTATATAATATACAGTATATGTCAGTCATCATTTACCTCGTCAATTCAAACCTAATATTCCACTAAACACAAAGGACATGTTTTGAAGAAAATAGTTGATCGCATTTACAACAAACGGGGACTGGAGTTTCAGCATTTAAAATTATGCAGAAGTCCTAGTGATCTGAAGCCATACAATAGCTTATTTTTTAAGGAAGAAATTAAAACTGTAGCCTTTATTCAATTTAAACATTCAGTCTAGCTCTCCTTAGCACATTCATGACATTTTGTTATTTGTTTATTTATTTATTTTCAGATGCCTTTAGTTTGACCTAATATGTGACTAAAGTGTCCAAATACTTTATTTGGCCACTGTTCCTTGAGAAGAAATCAATTACATGAATTAATGCAAATCCTCTTACTTGAGCTGCTGTAGACTGGTGCAGGTCTGGATGAGAGAAATGATCCCAGAAGCCCAGCTCTTATTCAGAATGACCAGCTTCAGATCCAACGTCTTCAAACCCACAGAGTGAAATGAAGACAGCAGCAAACTGACATGCTCATCAAGAGCTGAAGAACTGCAAAAATATATTTGACCACAAAAAATGTATGAATAACAAAAAATCTACTGATTAGATGAATAGAGTAATGGCAAAATGAATATTGTTCTTACTCGTCTGCTACTTTTCCTGTCTTGCTGAGTCTCTGTAAGAAGATTGTCCAGTCAGTGCTGGATATCGCTGATCGTGGACATGTAAGACTGATGTTTAAGAATGCAGGAAATGAGCTTAAAGACAACCTGAAACACAGACATACATTTGATAACATCACTGTACTGCAGTATTTGAAAACATACATAATTTTTAAAAGACTATATTTATTCTAAAACTTATTCTTTAAAAGAAAGAATACAGTGTACGTGCAAAAGTTTCTTACAAGACATCTCCATGATGGAAAACCAGGTAGAGTGAACATCTGGTACTCTCAGCACTGAATCTATCCTCTTGAACGCTACCAAGTCAGAAAGACAGATAACTTATCAAAACAACTAATAAATTGTTATATTCTGGTCAATTATTTGATATTTTATATGTCTGTATTAGATGTATGATACAGTCTGTTTAACATACTTCAGCTCTCTCAAGATTTTTGATTCACCAAGACTTCGGATCAAATCTCCAGCTTCTAACAGGTGCTCCACTGACAAGCTTTAGTCAAAAACAAAAATCATTTGTGAATGTTTTATTAAAATATATTTTTTTTTTTTACTAAATATTTTATTATATTGAACTGATTGATTAATTTCACACTGTTATTAATCTGATCTAAATCAACTGAACTGACTTGAGCTAAATAATGACATTATTTTCTTTTAGAGCCACTTTACAGCAGAATCTGAACTGTATTCATAGCTGAGTATCCATAATTGATTTTGCATATAAGCACATTTTACCAATTCAAAACCACATCGATCTTAATAACTACTAATCATTTTGTATTTATATGCATTTACAAATTATATATAATTGTCCATGAAGGCTGGAAGTGAAAAAGTCCTTATATTCAGGTGTGCAGAATTATTAAGCAGGATTTATTTTACAGTCAAAATGAGCCAAAACAAAGAAAAGAGATTTAACTGAAAAGTAAAAAAAAAAAAAAAAATTAAATTAAATTAAGACACTTTGTTAATATACAGACCTCATAGTCTCACACATACAGAGTGCTGGCTGAAGAATCTTGAGTTTCTCAGCTGTTAAATCACAGTCCATGAGGTTCAGGTCTCTAATGTGTGGACAGCACTGAAGACAGTACAGCAGCACCCAACAGTCTGTGCTCCTCAGAGAAATGTTAGACAGATTCATGGATACCCAGTCTCCTAAAGCTCTCCTCACAACTTTCTCATCCTGGAGCTCATACAGACAACGCAGAGCGAACAGTTCACATCCATGCTGACTTCTCACTGTAAGAAGACTTTCCTGCAGGTTTGTCTTTAGTTTTATGATTTGAGGAACAGTCCACTTGATCATTTCAAAGAGTGAGCTGCTCGCCTTCTCATTTAAGAGACCACAGAGAAACATCACGACTGAAGGGATGGGATTTGATCTTCTTTCTGGAGAAGGCCTATTGATTATACCCTTCAATTTCATGGAGTTCAACAGCTCTGTGACTTTACCCCAGGACTCTTCTTTATCCAGTAAAACATAATAAAGAGCAGTGAAAAACTCCTGAAAGCTGAGATGCATAAACCTAAATACTGGCTCCTGTTTGTCTTTTATTTTTAAACTACCTTTATACAAGAACACATTAGTAGCAGGATTTAAGTCAATCTTGGCTACACTCTTTTCATCAAAAAAGACCTGCTGCTTCTTCACCCCTTCCTCTGCCCGCTGACCCAGACTCCTCAGCATGGTGAGGACAGACTGACTCTGGTCATGATGCTCCAGTAGAGTGGACACAAAGTGCACATATATGGAGGTGGTTGTCTTTAGTTTTCTCATCACATGATCATCATCTGTAAAGTGTTTCTTCAGTCAAAAACAGACCATCCAACACAGCAAAGGCACAGAGCAGGCAGTCAGGAGGCTTTCATTTATCTTCACTCTCTCATATGTTTTCCTGAAGAGCTGCTCATCCTGAAAGAACTTCTGGAAGTACTCCTGCACCCCTCTCTCAGAGAAGCCCACAATCTCAGTGAAACGCTGAGGACCCTTGAGGAGATTTATCTCTGCATCAGCAGCTAGAGATATGGTGGTGACAAGCATGAATGACTCAGGCAGCAAGATTCCCTTTAACACATTCCTAAAAATGTCCATAGGTTGGGCTCTATCGGAAGGATTTGTGAGTACTAACATTGAATGACTGGGTGGATGAGATACATACTCATCAATTCCATCAATGAGGATGAGGACTTTTTCTGGAGTTAACTCCAGTATCTGTGAGATCTGATCTGATGTTAAACTGCAACTCCAGCTCAACAGCTCATTCAAGCTCATCTGATGGGAAAGACACTTCACCTCATCAAACTTCAACAGAAAAACTACATCAAAGTTTTCAGAGTAAAGTTCTCCAGATGCCCAGTCCAACATGATCTTCTGTAGCGTGAAGGATTTCCCTCTTCCAGAATCTCCACTGAGAAGCACAGTTTTTGGTGTGTTTCCATCACAGTCAGGACTGAAGAGCTGGTTTATTCTGATGCTGTGATTCTTGTCATTTGATAACAGATGAGATGATGGCTTTAGTCCAAAAGTGTGTACACACTTCACCCATACAATACTGTATTTCTCATTCTGTTCTTTGCACTTCTGAATGATCACTGGTTCAGTGTAACGGCCTGCCAGCTCCACACATTCATCAGAATTAAACTCGATCACAAACTTACATTTATCAATGACAGAGGCTTTAAACTTGAGAATCATGTCACTCCAACCTACAGAAAAACATAACAGTTATTGACATTAATGGTTTTAAAAAAGACTAACCAGTAACAAACATGTAAATGGCTAACAATCAAGGTGCAGTCACATCAGCAAAACTGCATGGTCCATCTATCGTCAATAGCGTAGTGATGTATAAAACAAACTCACACAGAAGTCACTTTCGAAACAAGCAGCATTTTTTTCTTTAGCATCGTGAATTCAAGTGACCAACTTGAACAAACTTAAATGTATATAAAAATAACACTGTCATTTTGTGTGTACACTCAACCAGGTTTTTTCACCACCTATGAAAACTTTCAGGGCCTCTGTTGTCTGCTTAAATATGATCCCTAAAATAATATATACATATATATATATATATATATATATAGGGTGATATCAGCTAAATTGGGCCACTTTTTGGTAAATCGTTTGGGACAATAATACAAATATGCCTATTTCATGTGTATTTATGATTAATAATGACTGTTTTTGATCATTTTGTGTTGAAATTATGTAATAAAATATAATTATTTAGGCCCTACAGTTCTTGAAACATCAGTTGTGCCAACTTTTTTTGCATGAGCAGTTTCAGGTAAAATGGGCCAGCTGTTTCAGGTAAAATGGGCCAGTCAAACTGCAAAGGGAATTAGTAATTTATCATCAATTTTAATTTTAAAACACAACTGCTTATACAGCCACATAACATTTAAACTGCATTAAACAAACATATTCATATGTGCCATTAAAAAAAAAAAATACATATTGGGTGCAAACCCACATATTCAAATGTGCAATTAAAAAAGTCCATTTTGTAACAACATAGATCAGTGAACTGATGTCAGTGGTGTGTGTGTGTGTGTGTGTGTGTGTGTGTGTGTGTGTGTGTGTGTGTCAACAATACATTTAGAACGAAATGTGCAAATTACAAAAATTCACATTCAAAATTTAGAACTGATTTGTGTGTGTGATGAAAACATTTTTCAAACACAGTCTTTTGCAAATGAAACCATCGTCATCACAGATACCATTCTCTTCACCACAGCTCTCATGAAACCAGGCAGAACATGGATCACATTTTACCCATTCCTCAGTAGCCTTAGGGTCATTTAGGTCACCATAGTGGGTGTTTGCAGGCTTTGCAAGGTGATTTGCTTCTCTTGCCCTGCTTTTTTTTCTTTTGTTTCTCTTTCCACATATTGTAGTTGTTTGGTCTTACTTTCCCTCCCTGTTTTATCTTTGTATCCTTTCCTCTCTGGTCCTTGCTCCTCATCTCTTTTCTCTCTTTCTGTCTCTTCTCATTTCCATTGCATTCCTTTCTCCTCACCTGTTCTCTCACTTCCTGTCTCCTCTGTTTGCCTCCTCTTTATCTTTCCTCCTCCTCTCACTTCCTCTCTTTCCTTTTCCCTCTCTTCTCTCCTCTCGCTTCCTTCTCGTTTGCCATACTCACTGTAAATAAAATATCTACTACCATTATTACTGTGGGGGGGGGGGGGGGCCATGGTGAGTGTGTGTGTGTGTGTGTGTGTGTGTGTGTGTGTGTGTGTGTGTGAGAGAGAGACACACACTCACACTCACACTCACACACACACACACACACACACACACTCAAACACATGTGTATGTGTGTTTGTGAGTGACACAGATGATGGCCCATTTTAGCTGAAACCATGTGGCCCATTTTACCTCAGTGGGTTAAGGTAAATTGGGGCTGCCAAGAAAAACATCACTTTTTCAAAAAATATGTTCCTATACCAAACTAAACAACATTATTTCTGATTGATGCCATTAAGACCAATATTATGCATAGTTTTTTATGTGCATGTTTTTTCTTTTTATATATTTATCATCCTTATAATAGTTTAGTTAGATTTGGTATGCCAGGCTACTTACCATGCAGCTTTCTGGTGCAGTCTTGATAAGAATTATTGCCCCGCCCACCATAGCAACCATAAACCAATCAAATCACCTGTTACTTGTCAAGCACAGTTACGACAACAGTTTGAAATCCTTTGTAGTCATTGGTTATAAATTCCAGAGGGGCTGGGATCCCCAAACCTTAAATGGCCCATTTTACCTGATATCACCCTATATATATATATATATATATATATATATATATATATATATATATATATATATATATATATATATTATATATATATATATATATATATATATATATATATATAAAGGAAATGTGAAAAGGGTCCATTGTGAAACACTGTAGCATTAGGCTACTGCAGTTCTCCACTGGATGAGTGCCACATCATAGCTTAGCCTAATTCAAAACAATTTATTGTAATAAATGTGGGGGATTATTCATTTTGATTGGCTTTGATCTTGCCTACGCGAACTTAGCGCGTTCTCTTTCCTATGGATGGAAGGAGAGACTCGGTTTGGTGAGATAGTGGTGGGGGATTTTAGGAGCGCTTGCCTCTTGTTCAAATGAATGTTTCCGAGAAACAGCGCTGTTGGAAAAGGATGTATCAGTATTACTGACGCTGTGGATCTTAAACGAGTTTGTGCTGTGTTTAAAGAACTTATCAGTACCTATATCGGATTCATCAGGGCTTGTGACTCATAATAAGACGTGCTGTACAGAGGGGACTTGTCAGGACTATTGTCGTGGGATTTTCACTGCCGTGACTGCTTGAACTAGGATAAAACCATAGACTGTATAAAAACAGGATAAAACACAGGAGTGTACATGCTGTATTTAAGGACACAGACTTGGCAGGGCTGATTCCTTTCCTTAGACCCCAGGGTGGGGTCTTGATTCATGGAAAAGGGGAAGTGTTTTATACTTTAATTTCTTGTTGTGTGTATGTGTGAGAATGTATGTCGTAGTTGTGAGTTTTTAAACTTTTTACGAACAACTTATACATAATATTGAGCTGGGGGAAGCGCTGATCTTCCACTGTGTAATATGATTAGTGTTTGATCACGATTTTTGATTGTGCTTCTGCTGTGTGACCACTAGAGTGCAATGCAGTGAAGGAGTGTCACTGGTGTATTGCCCTTTGCTCTAGCAAAGACGAACAGAGTTAATGTTTGTTGAATCTACTATGATGTCTACTTAAATCATGCTGCTTTTCTAATAAATTGTCGATAAAATATTTGTAACCTGTGAAGAACTGGTGGTACGACGTACCTGCACTGTAAAAAAAAAAAGTCCGTAAAAATACAGTACAATTTACCGTAATAATTTAAAGGAATTTTCTGTATTCACTTTTTAAACAAGAATCTCACCCTACAATCGGCGCTGCTTTGCATTGTGGGAACAAGAAGCTCAGTCGATAATCGGCGCGAAAACAGTGCTTGAGCAGGCGCCATTATTCAAGGAGACCTTAAAGCGTTAGTTCACCCAAAAATGTCATTAATTATGTAATAAATTATGTCATTAATGACTCACCCTCATGTTGTTCCAAACACGTAAGACCTCCGTTCATCTTCGGAACACAGTATAAGATATTTTAGATTTAGTCCAAGCTTTCTGACCCTCCATTGAAAATGTATGTACGGAATACTGTCCATGTCCAGAAAGGTAATAAAAACATCACCAAAGTAGTCCATGTGACATCAGAGGGTCCGTTAGAATTTGTAGAAGCATCGAAAATACATTGTGGTCCAAAAATAACAAAAATTATGACTTTATTCAGCATTGTCTTCTCTTCCGGGTCTGTTTTTTTTTTTTTTTTTTTTTATTGCACAGAATTACACAATCATAAAAAACATACAGTAACAATAACAATACAAAAAAAGAATGCTAGGGGGAGATGTAAACAAAATTATAGGAATACATTAAAAAGTGTAAATTTTTGCAAAATTCTAATAGCTTTTTGTTTCTTCGAGGGTAATATAGATTCAATATAGTATTTCACCTCATTTATAAATGCTATAAAACCTTTTTTTACCTGAAAATTTACATTTATGTATATGAAATTTAGCCATTAAAATAAAAAAATTAATAAAATAAATACAGGTCTGTTTATCTTTGGAGTTTACAGTAATACCTAAAAGAACATCTTTCCACTCTAAAATGAAATCTCCATCAACATACCCAACAAAAAAAAAAATTATAAACTTCCAAAAAAAAAGACACAAAAGGGCAGTGCCAAAATAAATGAACAGCTGTCTCTGGTTTCTGCTTTCAAAAGCTACAGCTAACATCAATATCCATTTTAAATTGAATTAAATACTGTTTAGCAGGGTATATTCTGTGAAGAAGTTTAAAGGATACTTCTTTCACCTTATTTGTTAAAAGATATCGATTGGGCAGAAGCCAGACTTTTTTCCAGTCAGCATCACTCACAAATTTACTCCAATATGCAATTACATTTGGTTTCGAAACAACATCCTTCTGGAAAAGGGCTCTTATTGATCTATTATAATTATTACAAGAGAAACATATTTTACCTATCGGGGAATGATTTGGTGAAAGGCATGGAAGTTGCTCATAATTAACTCTTTTTTGCTGTTTAAACAACATACATATTTTAGAAGAAATAGCACCAAAAACAGTTGCAAATTCCTTTGGGGTTATGGGTATATTAAATTTTTTTATGAATTCCTCGTATGTAAAAAGAAGGCTTTCCGAATTAAATAGTTGATCTACCAAAACAATATTATTTCGAAACCAATTTTCTAAGGAAATAGACTTTTGTTTATATAATATGTCCTTATTATTCCAAATAATTTAATGGTGTGGTGAAAAGTTGTGTTTGAAAATCAAATTCCACGACAGAAAAGCTTGTCGATGAAATGCAGAAAGCATCACTGGTATTTTGTTGATGTCAAAGTTACAAACAAGAAAAAAATGTATGCCTCCCAGATTGGATAAAAGATGTAAGGGAATAATATTCCAAATAGAGGTTGGATATTTCAACAAATTGTCTAATCCAGTTGACTTTAAATGTATTGTTTAGTGTAGTAAAGTCCAGAAAGTTGAGGCCACCATTATCATATGAGTTCATTAAAATAGTTATATAATGTATCCTATTTTTCCAAACAAAATTAAAGAGCATTTTATCAATCTCCTTTGAAATGTTATTATCAACGTGAAGAGCCATTGCTGTATAAATTAGCCGGGATATACCTTCTGCTTTGGAAATCAAAACTAAATAACTAAATAAATCTCTTGAAAGCCACCGATTTAATTTCCTTTGAGTATTTTGAATAACAGGATTAAAATTTAATAAACTTCTGTTCTGTTGATTCTTATTTACTATAATTCCTAGGTATTTGACTTCTGTTTTGACTGGAATGTTACAATAAGATGCCACTAAACATTCTTTAACCGCCATAAGCTCACACTTCTTTACATTTAAATAGACACCAGATGCTTTAGAAAACTCCTCTATTACATTAATTGCGACTGGGATTTGGTTTTCATCTCAGAGAAAAAGGGTGGTATCATCAGCTAATTGTGTTATAATAAGTTCTCTATCAATAATAGACATACCTTTAATTGTGCTGGTTTTAATATGATTTGCTAGGAGTTGACTAATTATGAAAAATAAATATGGAGAAACAGGGCAGCCCTGTCTAATCCCTCTAAATCTACTAGAAGTACCACCAAACAATTTAACTGAACTGTTACAATTCTTATAAAGGGTTTTAATTGCATTAGTAAAGAAATTTCCAAAACCAAATTTTATAAGAGAATTAAAAATAAACTGATGCTCTGTCTACAGAGTCAAAAGTCTTACAAAAATCAAGAAAAAGAATAAAACCATTATCTATATTAAATTCTGGATAATCTGAAATATCTAATACTAATCTTATATTGTTTGTAATATGCCTATTTCTCATGAATCCAGATTGTGTTTCTTCTATAATTGAATCTAGCACAGATTTCAGTCTTTTAGCAAAGATCAGGGCAAATAGTTTATAATCATTGTTGAGTAAACTAATTGGACACCAATTATCCAGAAAAAATGGATCCTTTTTTGGTTTGGGAATTAATGTGATTAACCCTTGAGTTAAGGTGGGAGGAAGACACTGATTATTAACATTTTCATTAAACATTTTTAGCAAAAAAGGGGCCAAATCATCTGCAAATAGCTTATAAAAAGCTCAACGTCTCCTTGATCAAACAAACGCACCTTCAGCTTTCCTTCTATAAAGTTCATCTAGTTTGATTTGCAGATCAGATAATAATATTTTTTCTTCATTTAATAAATTGTCTGGACATTTATTTGTTAATTTAGTCATTTCAACAATAATGGCGGTTTCTTCAGCTCTTTTATATTTTGCTAATTGGCTGCCAAATTTCCTTAAATATTTAGTGACCTCAAATTTCAGAAGTTCCCAATTTGAACAAAAATAATTCTCCTTGTTAGCTTTACCCCAGTATTGGCATATCAATCTAGATACCTCTTTTTACTTCATTATAAATTAACAATGAATTGTTGAGTTTCCAGTATGCCCCATTATTGAAACAACTTGTACAGGTGCTGGTCATATAATTAGAATATCATCAAAAAGTTAATTTATTTCATTAATTCCATTCAAGTGAAACTTGTATATTATATTAATTCATTACACACAGACTGATATATTTATGATTATAACCGACAACTAAGGAAAATCCCAAATTCAGTATCTCAGAAAATTAGAATATAACTTAAGACCAATACAAAGAAAGGATTTTTAAAAATCTTGGCCAACTAAAAAGTATAAAAATGAAAAGTATGAGCATGTACAGCACTCAATACATAGTTGGGGCTCCTTTTGCCTGAATTACTGCAGCAATGCGGCGTGGCATGGAGTCGATCAGTCTGTGGCACTGCTCAGGTGTTATGAGAGCCCAGGTTGCTCTGATAGTGGCCTTCAACTCTTCTGCATTGTTGGGTCTGGCATATCGCATCTTGCTCTTCACAATACTATGGGGTTAAGGTCAGGCGAGTTTGCTGGCCAATTAAGAACAGGGATACCATGGTCCTTAAACCAGGTAATGGAAGCTTTGGCACTGTGTGCAGGTGCCAAGTCCTGTTGGAAAATGAAATCTGCATCTCCATAAAGTTGGTCAGCAGCAGGAAGCATGAAGTACTCTAAAACTTCCTGGTATACGGCTGTGTTGACCTTGGACCTCAAAAAAACACAGTGCACCAACACCAGCAGATGACATGGCACCCCAAACCATCACTGACTGTGGAAACTTTACACTGGACCTCAAGAAATGTGGATTGTGTGCCTCTCCTCTCTTCCTCCAGACTCCAGATATCCAGAGGAAATGCAAAATTTACTTTCATCAAAGCACATAACTTTGGACTACTCAGCAGCAGTCCAGTCCTTTTTGAAGCGAGATGCTTCTGACGCTGTCTGTTGTTCAAGAGTGGCTTGACACAAGGAATGCGACAGCTGAAAACCATCTTTTCCTTCCCTTCGCCTCTCTATTAATGTGCTTGGACACAGAGCTCTGTGAACAGCCAGCCTCTTTTGCAATGACCTTTTGTGTCTTGCCCTCCTTGTGCAAGGTGTCAATGGTCGTCTTTTGGACAACTGTCAAGTCAGCAGTCTTCCCCATGATTGTGTAGCCTACAGAACTAGACTGAGGCCATTTAAAGGCTTTGCAGGTGTTTTGAGTTAATTAGCTGATTAGAGTGTGGCACCAGGTGTCTTCAGTATTGAACCTTTTCACAATATTCAAATTTTCTGAGATACTGACTTTGGGATTTTCCTTAGTTGTCAGTTATAAACATCAAAATTAAAAGAAATAAACATTTGAAATATATCAGTCTGTGTGTAATGAATAAATATAATATACAAGTTTAACTTCTTGAATGGAATTAGTGAAATAAATCAACTTTTTGATGATATTCTAATTATATGACCAGCACCTGTATTAGATAATTTAATATTAATACTTATAGCTTTATGGTCTGTTAATGGAGTAGAAGCAATATCAACTATCACATTATCTATATTAAAGTTCTCAGACGCTAACCAAAAGTCAATTCTGGACTGACCGGACCCTGTTTTATTGCTCCAGGTAAATGACTTATTATGTGGAAATTTGGCTCTCCAAATATCTATGAGATTGAATTTATCCATGAAGTTTCTAAGATTACTGTTATTTATGTTAGATCGACCTGGTGGCCATTTATCAATTGTTCCATCCAATACGATATTAAAATCTCCTCCAACTAGTACAGTGGCATTTGAAAATTTAACCAAACACAAAATATATCTTGATAGTTATTATACCCATATAAATTACCCAGGATTAATATATTATCAACATACTTATGTTTGCAAAACATCTCCATTAAATCTGTTCTTTAAGGTAATCACTCCAGTCAAGTGTTTAGACCCGTGAGAAAACCATACGGAATTACCCCATTGCTATCCTCTGTTGTAGAGTGTGCTTCTTGTACAAAACAAAAATCAGCCCTAAACTGTTTAGCAAATAGAAAAAGAGCTTTCCTTTTGACATTATTTCTTAGTCCCCTAGCATTAAACGAAACAAATGAAAGATGAGACAGACTAGCTAAAGAATATTAGACAATTGAACTGTCTGATCAATCTGTAAACGCTGAAATTAAAGTAGTAAACATTAGGAAAATAATCTTAATCTCAAACTTCCCAACAGTAGATGATGAAACGTAACAACTCTCTTAAAACTCGAGAATATTATAAAAGTACAGAACAAACAGTATTTAGAATACTGTGAAACATTCCAGTAGGCAGGTCAAACCCTTCCAGTCCGACCCGGACTTGAGTGTAAACTGTATAATGACCCTAGCTATTGGAGTTTATAGCAGAAAAGAAAACATAGAGATCAACGTTCTGAGAACCTTGAGAATATATCGAAGAACAGTCATTTGTCTGCTCCTCTCACCCTGTCACTTCAGTACCTTCAATAAATCCACGACCGCCGACAAAATAAGCAGATTTGCCTTCATCGCGGGCTTTTTTGATCAGAGGCCACAACTTCTGTCTACTGTCTCTATCCTCCTTTGTCAGATCCTCCTTAAACTGCATGCCTTGGTTCCGAAGAAACTCGCTGCTCTTAGCTGCTTTCCAAACTGCATCTCTGAGCCTTCTGGCAGTGAAGCGAATGATTGTTGCACGGGGCCTCATCTCATTAACGCGCTTGGTACCCAGTTGGTGAGCGACATCTATAGCATCTGGTAATTTCGCGGCTTCATGTGGAAGCAGCTTTTGGCACACACGGATAACCCCTTCTCGCACATTCTCATTGGTAGCCTCTGCCACTCCATTGAGCCGCAGGTTCCAGCGCCTATCGTACCGCTCCAAATCTGTCACCCGACTCATGTACAGCCTGGTTGTCTTTTCACCGGTCGATCAGTTTCTCCATGTAAAACATTTTGCTCTTCAGTTCTTTTATCTCTGCACAGGCGGTTTGCACCATCGATTCCAACGCATCACTCCTTGTATTGATAAGATTAGCAAGCGTCGAGATTATTTCATCAGTATTAGAATTCCCTGTTTTCATGTTGGTAAAAGTTGGCTTTTTCGCAAGTGGAGGTTTAGTCGGAGTTACAGGCTATGGCGGAAATCTTCTTCCATATGCTTGTCTCGAATCAAACCACTTTCGTAGCCATGGTCGTTATTAGCAAGCACGTGTGAATCAGTTTTTCCTGAGTCACTGGTTCTCTTTTGTGCAGGTTTGGGTATGTTACAAGTAGAAAAATATATCTTACAAACCAAAACGTACACAATTATGCTGATAGTTACGTTAATTACTTTCCTTAGAAAAGTTTGGTGCTGAGAGCTCGAAACCTCTGACTATTCACGCCGCCATCTTGCCGGTGCTCTCCTCTTCCGGGTCTGTTGTGAGTGCATTCACGACGCTGCTGACGTACAACGCTGCTGACGTATGACGCTGCTGATTTGTTTTATGGTGCACCCAATAACAAAGATAACACGTCAGCAGCGCTGTATGTCAGCGGCGTCACTGCAGCATCGTGAACGGCTGAACGCACTCACAACAGACCCGGAAGAGAAGAAAATGCTGAATAAAGTCATAGTTTTTTATTATTTTTGGAGTAAACTGTCAATCATTAGGCTACATCGAGGCAGGCCTCGGCAACAGAATGCACAATAGGTCAATATTCAACGTCAACCAAACGCTTTCCACATTGACTTAAACTAAATTCATCACGGGGTATTAAATGAAAATCCTTTTAAAACGTCTTGTATGTAAGAGTCAATGCATTTAAGAAAAACAAAAGACATTTAAATCACTATTTTGCTACCTTTTTGGCTCAGGATACATTCTAAAATTCTCACTGCATTTTGTTACAATTTTCATGCGGTATTATGATGAAAATGCAATCCCAAGTGTCATACCCCTAAGTCTAAATGTATTAAGGAAAAACATCAATTATATTATAATTTTGTACCGTTTTTGCTTGGACATGTTAAACATATCTAATCAATTTGGGTAATAAATTTTCATTTTAATTTAGAAACTTAAAAAGTGTTAATGTTTTTAATTTGCATATTTAAAACTAGTGTAGAAAATGGCAAAATTTAAATTATATAAAAGAATTTTTATTTTGAATAAAATTTTGGACACATGTATGGTAAAATGTAAATTAAAACAGAACTACATTACCATTTTATGTATTGCATTGCCATTTTGAATATTTCAAATTGAATTTTGCTACCCATATGCTTCCATCTTTATTTACCATTAGGAATATTCAACACTGACAAACAATTAGTCATTGAGTTGTTTATTCAGTTGACTTTGTTATTGAAGTTGTTTGTGTAGGAAAGATTTAGTCAATGTTTGGAGTGGTTTTCTGAATTTACAATGTGTTTTTAATCATTTCTTATGTTTATTGTTATTGGTGAGTCCAGATTGCTCTCATTCAAGAAGTTATAATTTCTTCCCCCATTGTGGCTGAGTTACACATTCTTTGTTTTATTTTAAACATAAAGCATCCAGAGGAGAATGGCACCTACCCTGGAATTCATAGAAATGTAAGGAACATATTTAATGAAACGGTGTATAAAGCATTTTGTTGTGTTGCTGTTTAGTTGAAAATAGGTTAAGCTCACTCAAAAACGAAAATTGGCATTAATCACGCACTCTTATGGTGTTCCAAAAATTGTAAGACCTTCGTTCATCTTCAGAACACAAATTAAGATATTTTTGATGGAATCTGAGAGCTTTCTGACCCTCCATAGACAGCAAGGGCCTATCACGATCAAGCCACAGAAACATAGTACAAGGACATCGTTAAAATGGTCCACATGACATCAGTATTTCAACTGTAATTTTACGAAGCTATGAGAATACTACAAAGTAAACAAAAATAACAACTTTATTCAATGATTTCTTCTCTCCTGGGAGAGTCTGCCACCATTAACGAAAGTACCGACACATGCATGTGCATTAATTTGCCTGTAAACAAAGTGCAGCACAGAGTCTACATCAAGAGCACCACACACATTCAGCGTGGGTCAGAGAGCTCTCGGATTTCATCAGAAATATCTTAATTTGTGTTCTGAAGATGAAAAAAAGTCTTATGGGTTTGGAATGACATGAGGGGCAATGATTAATGACAGTTTTCATTTTTGGGTGCACTATCTCTTTAAGTATATCATAAAACATTGTTGACAAGATCACGTGACCGATGCAATTGGAGACCACTGGAAATGCAAGTTTAGCTTTTTATAAGCAATGTTTGAACTGGAACTTGATAATTCAATCTCAGCCTGTTCTGCACGTTACTCTGTACTTCACTTTCATTCATTTAATTTCTTGTCAATTTCAGTCTTCCTGTGAAGAAATCCTGAACGAGGTTCAAAGATTCAGATGAAGGGAACCTACGCTTTCAAGACTTATGGACAGCTTTGAGAATCCATGTGCAATTTAAGTTTTTTTCAAATCTCAACATAGAGCTTGGACTGAACATGCAACAAATAAGAAAAAAAGGTAGTTTCCTCAAACTGGAAAATTGCAAGAGATACTAAAAGCACACACACACTTGGAGCCCTGCGCTTAATTTAGATTGTGTAGTTCTCTTAGTTTCACATTGAAATGTCAGGCATGAGTGCATGAATCTTTTTTCTTTATTTTCAAATGCTGTACAAGAAAGTTTTTTTTGCAGTACCATGTCAGTTGTAGATGCAGATAATTTAGCATGAATTAGAGGTTTGTAATCTAACTTAAAGGGTTAGTTCACCTATATTATATGAAAAATCTCATTCCAATCCTGTTAGACTTTTGTTCATTTTTGGAACACTAAAAGCACAGGGATTTCATTAAAAATACTCTTCATTTGTGTTCCAAAGATGAATGAAAATCGTATGCATGTGGAACGGTATGAGGGAGAGTAACTGATAACAGAATTCACATTTTTGGGTGAATTGTCCTTTTAAATAATGTTGTGTTCTATAGGAAAATTGTGTCATTTCACTTGAATATTGACTATAAGTCTGTAGCAGTTGTTATTAATGACAGCCCTGTCTTTGTATTAACCTTTTTCCTGTGTATTTAAAAATGTTTATCTTTGTTTATCTTTGGAGATGAGGTGGAGATGCATGTACGCACAATCTTCCCCTGAATGGGATTTATAAATGGATTTTTTGCACAGGTTCTGGCATTCACAAGGTTTTATAAATCTGAAAACTTTTGTGCATACGCAAAATCTAGCTTTTGTGCCTACATACACTTTTAGGATGAACTCTACGGAGAGTTTTATAAATGAGACCCCAGTACAGTAATGGACTCATCATGGTCCTCTAGTCGCTAAAATGTGAATCTGGATCTTAAAACAAATAATATTGCTGCATTATAAGCCCCCAAATTTCCAAATTTCATGTATGGTATTTAACCTTCTTAATGCACATTTTATCAATTGATTAACATAGCATATTTGACTGTCCCACATTAGTCAAAACATGCTGTCCCACTTTTGAAACATCCTTTTCTAAAGTGGGACGACAAAGATTGCATCAAATAGAAAATATTCTTAACACATTTTAAGAATATTCTTGCAAAATATAACTTTTTTTTATTTATAACAGATTTATATTATTATGTCATTTCAGTGAACTTTACAAGAGGTACTTCCTGTTTGTTGATTTTCTTGGCCACATTTCTAACATAATTTCCAGAACATCAAGCGATTTCAATAACTTGACACCCTGCTTGAATTCAACACCAATCATGTTCACTTTAATGTTGTAGAGAAGAGATAAACGCACTGAAGCTTAGGTGTCCCACATTAGTCAGTGTCCCACATTACACTAATCCACCCTATATTTAAAACACATCATTAAAAAAAATAAACTGTTTAGTTGTACAACATAGGAATTTAGAGTTTCAAACTGTTGAAGTTTGTCAATGTTTAGATCGCGCAGTTTCTCTCACTTACCAAATCTGCTCATCATGTTGGATAACATACCTTGATCCGTGAACAAAAATTATATGCCAGCCAGCCAGCCTACTTTAAACTCAAATCTAACGTGTCTAAAACACAAGCACAAAATTCACTCTGTGTAAAGGAATTTGTTACTCAAAGAGCAGCAGGATTTCCACCTTCGAAAATGAAAGCAGTTTCCGATGTTTGACAGGGGGTTGCTTTCCAGTCCGTTTTTTTATGCCCTTTACTCGCAAACTTCCCTCCATCTCGTTATATATATTATTAATATTAGAAATTAATATTTAACAAATATTGAACCAACCTTGTTTGGACTTGGCTGGGAAACCGGGGGATTCCTTTGTTTTGTTTTTCTACATTCAATATGCTCTTTATTTTAGTTGCAGCCATAAAATGACTGGTTTCTTGAAATATTGTAATTGTAAATTCTTGAAAAGATGTAATTATTCATTGTTATTGTGTAATGTAGAAGAATGCAGATGTGCAAGAAAAAAGTCTCTTCTGCTTTTATTATTTCCATACAGTGTATGCCATTTATTCCTTAAACAATGTTAATGTTCATGTTAAAGATACTTAAATATTTTTAAATACAATGTTTACCTTCCTCAGTACTGTTGCACTGAATAATGGTTTTGAGAAACAGAAGTTTGTACAGTGCATTGTGTTGCACACTTCTTGCACGCAGGCTTTCAAGAAAAAAGTGATAGAAAAAGTAATGGGGGCCTGTAAAATATGCATTGTAGTCGAAACGAGTCGTTCGTTGTAGTTTTTGAAAATTGATTTCTGTTAAATAAAATATCTCATTTTGAAGTTGACTTTGAGCTTTGTAACTTTGCGGATCTTTTTTATTTTAAACATCAACATTACAGACTAAAGTTGAAAAAGTGAAAAAGCATAATAGGACCCCTTTAAATTATAAATGTACCTAAACCATGTCAAACTGGACCAAAAAAATTACATTCACCTTAACAGCTCCATTTAATCATTTAGCATAATCTGTCCATCTAAAGCAATATTTTCACTAAGAGATCTTTAAGAATCTGAACGCACAAGTTCTTCAAAGAGATGGGGCTCTTCTTCCAGAAGAATTACAATGAATTTACCTTTTGCAATCACACCACTTGAATGCACTGTGGAGCAGATCTTTCTCATGCTATCCTGACAGGTCAAATTAGTATATGTGATTTCAGAATATAGTTCCTCATGAATTATTCTCTGCTCACGCAGTTTATCTGCAATGCTCTTCACATTTTTAACTCTTTGAATGAGAGCCGATCTGTGTTTCTCAAAGAACTGAGCTTTATCAAACTCAGAATACAGATGCAGCTTTTGTTGGATTTGCTTTGGATTTACGGGGGCTAATTCTTCTTTCCATATTGTAGCCTTCCACACAGACTTCCTGTCCTCCTCTCTGATAAGATTCATTTTTACATCATCATGCTGATGTTGCTTGACCTTGAAGAAGTTTGGGTCAATGTCTGTTCTAAATGAAATCCCCTCTATGGGATGGACAGAAGCACCAGGAACCTCAAGAAGGTGAGGTGTTTTCAACCGAAATGGTCTGTTAGGTCTGGGATGACTGATCAAAAGACTTGATTTTTCATTCTGCTCAACTTTATCTTTTGAACAAGTGTCATTCACTGGAAAAAAGTAGATGTGAAGAATGAGAGGATCTTTACACCGCATGTACAGAAGAAGATTACAGTGTTCTTCCCACTTTATGAACCAGCTTATTATTAGAGTTGTAAGAGAGAAGGATGGTTGGACTATTTTGGCATGATAACGGGTCAGCTCTACAGATTGTAAAGATATTCCTTCATCTCTTTTGGTGAAAAGCTTCACAGTATCTCTGAGAGAGGGGTCTGACTCTGCTAAACAGGCGTAATGAGGCAGATGAGCCTCCTCCAGTTTCCCTGAGATCACTGTCACATCAATCACAGGACCAATTCGCTCACACTGAAGCCTCTCCAGCTCTTCACTGAGGAAACCTCCATCCACTGCACGGTACTGGAGAGTGACGTCACCAGCACAGACCCATCGCATTCTGGTCCTGCTGCACTCAAATCGACCCGCCGGAGTGCTGATCCTGAACTCTGACCCTCCTTCATCTGTACAGACTGACGGCTCCACCTGAACCCACTGATCAGAATCACCAATGTGAACACAAGACTGACACACTGGGAGCGGCTGAAGATTCAGTCCAGACAGTTCAGAGATGTTCAGCCTAGAACAGGAGATAGTAATTACAAATTAAATAACTAATGTATAAAAGATAAACATGTGATACTATAAAATTATCTCACTCTTCCAGCCCTCTCAAAATATTTGGTTTGAAGTGAATCTCCACTTTCTCATTACAGCTGTGACTCCAGTCCTGTTCTTTGCACTGGTCAGTGAGTTTACTGCATTTCCTCCTTAAAAAAGAAAGGAAAGGATGTGACGTGTGGCCAAGTATTGTGTCCCATACACACAACTTGCACACCCAACCAAACACACCCAAGTACACACACACCGTGAACACACACCCGGAGCAGTGGGCAGCCAATGCTGTGGCACCCAGGGAGCAGTTAGGGGTTCAGTGCCTTGCTCAAGGGTCTCACCTCAGTAAGACGGTGGAAACTTAATATATAAATATACCAGAGATATAAAATAATCATGGGAAAGACTAAAAATGAGACTCTGGAGGCTCTACAATTAACACATTAATTTCATTCCACAATGTAAATGGACCCAATGTTCGAAGTTTTGTAGTTAAGTGGTTAAATACAACTATTATTTGTCATTAGATAAAAAGTCAAATGCACATTAAGCACACAAACCCTTCAATGATCACAGTGCAGTGTGGATCTGTCAGTGATTTCTTCAGTGACACGAGCCCCTCCTCCAAAAGCAATCCAGTAACACTGACACTACAAAATAACATTTCAGTGTTTTGTACAGGGACACTATTTTGTTATAATGACAAAACAGCACAAATTCATTTTTATTTCTTTGTTAATTATCTCTCTTAAAGGGATAGTTCACCCAAAAATCAAAATTATGTCATTAATGACACACCCTCATGTCGTTCCAAACCCGTGAGACCTCCGTTCATCTTCGGAACACAGTATAAGATATTTTAGATTTAGTCCGAGAGCTTTCTGTCCCTCCATTGAGAATGTATGTACGGTATACTGTCCACGTCCAGAAAGGTAATAAAAACATCTTCAAAGTAGTCCATGTGACATCAGAGGGTCCGTTAGAATTTTTTGAAGCATCGAAAATACATTTTGGTCCAAAATATCAAAAACTACGACTTTATTCAGCATTGACTTCTCTCCCGGGTCTGTTATGAGCGCGTTCACAGCACATCCGGTTCGCGAACGAATCACTCGATGTAACCGGATCTTCTTGAACCAGTTCACCAAATCGAACAGAATCGTTTGAAACGGTTCGCGTCAACAATAAGCATTAATCCACAAATGACTTAAGCTGTTAACTTTTTTAACATGGCTGACACTCCCTCTGAGTTCAAATAAATCAATATCCCGGAGTAATTCATTTACTCAAACAGTACACTGACTGAACTGATGACCGAGCCAGATAACGAACGAAACATTGACTCGTTCTCGAGTCAAGAACCGGTTGCAGTACGGATCACCGGTAGTGATGGGAAGTTCTGTTCTTCTCCGCGAACCGGTTCTTTCGGACAGTTTGATTAAATAAACCGGTTGCCGAAAACGGTTCACCAGTTTTTTTGCGCTCGACGTAATGACTTCATTGGCGATGATTGCCCTTGATTCAAGCCTTCGGTTTACCCGCGCTCATAACATTAGCACAGAATCAGTTCAGAATCAATCACCAAAAGAACCAGTTCAGTTCAAACGCGCTGTGTGTCAGTCTGCTTCACCCATGCGCAGTATCATCAGCTCCTCGGTTCTCGAATCGGACGCGTCCGACAGAAACGGTTCTTGACTCGAGAACGAGTCAATGTTTCGTTCGTTATCTGGCTCGGTTCAGTCAGTGTACTGTTTGAGTAAATGAATTACTCCGGGATATTGATTTATTTGAACTCAGAGGGAGTGTCAGCCATGTTAAAAAAGTTAACAGCTTAAGTCATTTGTGGATTAATGCTTATTGTTGACGCGAACCGTTTCAAACGATTCAGTTCGATTTGGTGAACTGGTTCAAGAAGATCCGGTTACATCGAGTGATTCGTTATCGAACCGGATGTGCTGTGAACGCGCTCATAACAGACCCGGGAGAGAAGTCAATGCTGAATAAAGTCGTAGTTTTTGATATTTTTGGACCAAAATGTATTTTCGATGCTTCAAAAAATTCTAACGGACCCTCTGATGTCACATGGACTACTTTGAAGATGTCTTTATTACCTTTCTGGACGTGGACAGTATACCGTACATACATTCTCAATGGAGGGACAGAAAGCTCTCGGACTAAATCTAAAATATCTTATACTGTGTTCCGAAGATGAACGGAGGTCTCACGTGCTTATAACGAAAAAAACAACAATCAATAAAGAAATAATAATAACACTATGAAGAACCAAACCTAAAACTTTTGCTTATAATGCAAAATACAACAATGTAGTTAGCAGTAAGAATAACACTATGAAGTGTCAAAGTGAAGTGTCAAAACAGAGTGTTCCATTCTTTTATTCACATTCAATTATCACCAAGCAATCCAAGATCACAGCAAGGGCTGCTTCATCAGTTAACACTACAGTAAGTTTCATGTCTCAGTCTTACCGGATTTCTTGCAGACTGCTACAGGCCTGGATGAGAGCGAGAATCCTGAGTGCCCAGCTCTGATTCAGTTTGAAGACGATCAGCTCCACACTCTTCAGATCACACACAGAGTGCAGGAAAGAAAACAGAGCATCTGCTTGTTCATTACAATCTGGAGAACTACAAGAAGCACAATGGCACAAAAGTAAGGACAAATTACCAATCAGAACAAACTGTAAATGCTAGTTTGATGTTGGAGATTATATTTACTCAGGTTTGTATTTAGTCTGTTTGTGGAATGTCTGGAAGAAGATTTTCCAGTCAGAGTTGCTTAAAGCTGAGCGAGGACAAGTGAGAGAGATATGTGAGAGAGACTCAAACATCTGTCTGTGCCTCACATCCAGCCTAAAAAACATACAGACAAACAGTAATTATACTAATATTTATTCAGCCAATTAATTCTATCAATACAAATATTTTTGGTACTGTATTCTAAAAACGGTGACATGTAAAGATTGAAATGTGTGTGCTATGTACCTGATGCCCTTATCACAAAGCAAAACACTGAGAGATGAGAAGAGACTCTCATCATTGTAAATTTCTTCCTCAACACTTGCAAACAAATTAAACAAGAAGACAAGTGAAGTTAGTAAAAGCTCTTGGATTTTTTTTTTTTCTTCCCAGATGCTACTTGTATGAATATTTCATATATAACCCAATGAAATTCAAATGTGGCTTAAGTGTCCAAAATGTAATTTTGTGCCACTGTAAAATTAAGAATTCTGAATTTATTATGCAAATCCTTTAACCTGAGTTGCTGTAGACTGGTGCAGGTCTGGACGAGTGAAATGATCCCAGAAGCCCAGCTCTCATTCAGAACGACCAGCTTCAGATCCAATGTCTTCAAACCCACAGAGTAAAATGAAGACAACAGCAAACTGACATGCTCATCAAGCTGAGCTGAAGAACTGAAAAATTATTATATGAAAATTATTTGACCACAATACATTTGAAAAACAGTTAGTTTAGATAAATAATCACAAAATCATTATTTTTCTTACACTTTTGCTACTTTTGCTGTCTTGCTGAGTCTCTGTAAGAAGAGTGTCCAGTCAGTGCTGGATATCTCTGATTGTGGACATGTAAGTGTGATGTTTAAGACTGCTGGAAATGATGGATTCTTCTCTGAGGAGCTCAAAGACAACCTGAAACAGAGACACAAAGGAACAGTTGATAACATCTCTGTACACTCACTATGAATGATGTTTCTTGTGTTCTGAAAAATTAATTATACCATCTTGGTAAGACTATTATATTGTGTAATATTTTCTTACAAGACATCTTCATGTGTGACTGACAGGTCAAGTGACCATATGAGACTCTCAGCACTGTATTCATCCTCTTGAACTCTACCAGTCAGAACAAAGACACAAAATAACACACATTCCTTATTTTGAAACTTAAAAGTAAAAAGATAACTTATTAAACAACTAATAAATCATCGGATTGTGACATTTATGTTAAAATACAAAAACTGATGTTACATTCAGAATGAAAATGATTGCCATTTCCTATGACCCTATTGGAAGTTAGATATTTTCAATTAAAATTACTTCAGTTTTCTCAAGATTTTTGATTCACCAAGAATCTGGATCAAATCTCCAACATTGTAGAGGTAGTCCACTGTCAACCTGAGGTCATGAACAAAAATAATTTAGAATATACAAATACTGACCTTTTATTGTAAGTCATTTCATAAACATGAAATATAGTTCAATGACAAAACAAAATGTGTTCAAGATACAGAAAATGAAAAAAAATTTAAAATTCATGTGCAAAATGTACACATCTATAATACATTTTTATAAAAAACACATTTTAAAATACATTTTTATATATTCAAAAATAAAGAATGTAATGTTACTGACATAAATGACAAAATAAGCAGAAATACACAATAATTGTATTTTGAGAAGAGTTCATGCAAGTTAAGTTTCATGCTCTTCTTTTCTCCATGCGAACACACTGACCTCATATTCTCACACATACAGAGTGCTGGCTGGAGAATCTTGAGTTTCTCAGCTGTTAAATCACAGTCCATGAGGTTCAGGTATCTGATGTGTGGACAGCACTGAAGACAGTACAGCAGCACCCAACAGTCTGTGCTCCTCAGAGAAACGTTATAGAGATCCATGGACTTGTCAACTTTCAAAATTTTCCTCACAAACCTCTTATCCTGAAGCTCACGCAGACAGTGGAGAGCAAATAACTCAATTCCATACTGCTGTATCATCAAAACAATAGCTCTCTTGAGTGTTTTCCTCATTTCTTTTTTCTTCAGTTTAATGGTGTGAGGAACAGTCAACTCAATTTTTTCAAGGAATGAGCTGCTCACCTCTTCATTTAAAAGACCATAGAGAAACAGTATAACTGGAGGTATGGGAATTGATCTTCTTTCTTTCAAATCTGGAGATGGCTTGTCAATTATAGCCTCCCATTCCATCAATTCAAACAGCTCACTAACTTTTAAGCTGTGCTCTTTTTCATCCAGTAAAATATAATAAAGAGCAGTGAAGAACTCCTGAAAGCTGAAATGGATAAACTTGAACACTGGAACTTGTTTTTCTTTTCTTTTCGAACTGCCTTTATACAAAAACAAACAAATGGAGGCATCTAAGCCAGTCTCAGCAACAGGCTTTTCATCAAAAAAGACTTGCTGATTTTGTATTCCTCTCTCTGCCAGCTGACCCAGACTCCTCAGCATGGTGAGGACAGACTGACTCTGGTCATGATGCTCCAGTAGAGTGGACACAAAGTACACATAAATGGAGGTGGTTGTCTTTAGTTCTCTCATCACATGATCATCATCTGTAAAGTGTTTCTTCAGACAAAAACAGACCATCCAACACAGCAAAGGCACAGAGCAGGCAGTCAGGAGGCTTTCATTTATCTTCACTCTCTCATACATTTTCCTGAAGAGCTGCTCATCCTGAAAATACTTCTGGAAGTACTTCTGCACCCCTCTCTCAGAGAAGCCCACAATCTCAGTGAAACGCTGAGGACCCTTGAGGAGATTCAACACTGCATCAGCATCTGATCTGGTGGTAACCAGCAGGAATGACTCAGGCAGCAAGATTCCCCTCAACAGGTTCCTAAGAATGACCATAGGTGGCGCTCTCTTGGATGGATTAGTGTGTAGTAACATCAAATGAAGGGGTGGATGAGATACATACTCATCAGTTTCATCAATGAGGATGAGGACTTTCTCTGGTGTTAAATCTAGTATCTGTGAGATCTGATCCAATGTTAAACTGCAACTCCAGCTCAAGAGCTCAAACAAGCTCATCTCCTCAGAAATACACTTCAGCTCTTCACTCTTCAAAAGAAAAACTACATCAAATTTTTCAGAGTAAAGTTCTCCAGATGCCCAGTCCAACATGATCTTCTGTAGCGTGAAGGATTTCCCTCTTCCAGAATCTCCACTGAGAATCACAGTTTTCTGTGTGTTTCCATCACAGTCAGGACTGAACAGCTGGTCTATTCTGATGCTGCGATTCTTGTCATTTGATAACAGTTGAGATGGTGGTTTTGATTCAGAAGTGTGCACAGACCTCACATGTTGACAATAGATTTTGTTAGTTTGCTCTTTGATCTTCTGAATGATCACTGGTTCAGTGTAATGACCAGCCAGGTCCACACATTCATTAGATGGAAGATTATACTCTGTCACAAACTTACAGCTGTCAATGATGGAAGTCTTGTACTGAAGAATCGCAGGGCTCTGACCTACAGGAACATAAAACCGTCATTAAATAACAAGATCCTAAATTAAATACAGTAACAGTGAAGCTCACATGGAGAGAGTAGGTTTGCAGTAGTAGAATTGTATTTACAAAAATGGAGAACTCAAGATCATAGGTTTACAAAGAACACTATAAACCGGAAGGGATCACAGGCGAAGCCAGAGGGATGACTTGGAGTGTCAAGGTGGAGACAGGAAACTTTACGGAGACAGCGGAGAAACCAGACTAACAGGCTGGGCAGAGCCAGCAGAGGAGGAAAGGTCAGGGAACTGTTTGGGACCAGAGGCTCCATTAAATTGGAGGGTGGGGACTGGATCTCTGGCAAACAAGTCAATCAGTAATTCCTCCAATGCCAGTTCCAGCTTGGGGCTCATGCATGGCAACTGGCATTGACTAGGGCAGGAATGATCACAGATGGGGTAAAGAAGGCATCCTCCTGATACTCCTCCTCTGTTAGAGAGGAACTGCTCAGCCACAACACATACTGTATTGTCCATGTATTGGGGTATTGAAAAACTGGAATATTCTGTGGGCATTGATTGGAGGACGCGGTTGTCTAGCCTGCTCAAGAAGCACATCTTTAATGTGCCCTCAATCCAGGGAACCAGTTCTAAATAGTCCTCTGCAAAATTCATGTCCTCCGTGTCTGCTTGACACAGGGACAGGAGTTAGTCTTCCTGCTGCTAGATCCATAAGCATTTGTTTTTGGTTCCTCAAACAGTGACAATAACCAACCAACCAATCAACTCAAGATACAAACACAGAGCAATATAGGAAAACTAACAACAAACAACGACACAGGTGAATATCATAGTAAACATGTAAACTACCTAGGAGATGTAGATATTATCCTAAAGCCTCTGCTAAGATGTACAGCTGTGGCCAAAAGTTTTGCGAATGACACAAATGTTAATTTTCACAAAGTCTGCTGCCTCAGTTTTTGTAATGGCCATTTGCATATACTCCAGAATGTTATGAAGAGTGTTTAGATGAATTGCAATTAATTGCAAAGGCCCTCTAAAAAATTTACTTAATTCCAAAAACATTTCCACTTCAGCCTTGCCACAAAAGGACCAGCTGACATCATGTCAGTGATTCTCTCATTAACACAGATGAGAGTGTTTACGAGGACAAGGCTAGAGATCACTCTGTCATGCTGATTGGGATAGAATTAACAGACTGGAAGCTTGAAAAGGAGGGTGGTGCTTGAAATCATTGTTCTTCCTCCATTAACTATGGTTACCTGCAAGGAAACGTGGAGTTATCATTGCTTTGCACAAAAAGGGATTTACAGGCAAGGATAATGCTGCTAGTAAGATTACACCTAAATCAATCATTTATCGGATCATCAAGAACTTCAAAGGGAGAGGTTCAATTGCTGTGAAGACTTTGTGAAAACTAATATTTGTGTCATTCTCAAAAATTTTGTCCACGGCTGTAGAAAAAGGCCTAGCAAAACAGTAATCACTAAAACAATATCACAGTAATATTAATTATTGATGTTAATAGAAAAAAACTGTTAAGTTTTAATACTGAGCTGGTCATTAAGCTGATTTTAGTTTCAACTGGTTGTCTTTGTAAAAAGGAAGTAGGTACTGTATGCTGGTGCCAGGTCTGTGTGCGACTTTTCCATTCAAACCAAGTTCTTGTACCAAATCAAACTGAAATAAAATCTACAAAGTCTCTAGTATCCAATGTATAATCAAAAGGTATGGTCAAAAAAGCAACCTCAATAAATGCAAAAAGAATCCAAAGAAGAAGGGCCACATTCATCATCACAATCATACACACAGGGAAAACACTTTGTGTTCCTTTTTTTTTTTTTTTTTTTTGATTTGATAATTTTGAAATGTTCAGTCATTTATATTAAACAAATATTAAGAAGTTGACCGTTTCAAGTATTTAGCAGCAATGCAACTCTGAAATAAACACTTACCATTATCTGACATAATTCTTCTTATGATCATCCAGCCTCAAAATCTAAAAGAATAAAAATATTGCATTATACAATATTTATTTTACATGTAGAGAAACGTCTGCCTTCATGAGAGAGTACAGAGCATTGAAATATGACAAAATACAGAAGAGAAAAGAGGAAGTACACTGAGAACACAACTGAATGTTTAACGGATAGTTCACCCAAAAAGGAACATTTTGTCATTGCTTATACTCACCCTCAAACTGTTCCAAACACGTAACAATTTAAACCAGAAGAAAGAAGCCCACACAGGTTTGGAACAACTTGAGGGTGAGTAAATAAGTTTTCTAATTTCTCTTTGCCAGCTGACTTTTGGGAAAATAAAAATAATTTAAAAAAACTGAACAGAAAAACAGAAACAATAGAAATTTTGACAGGGACTGGAAATTACATTGCAACAGTTTTTCCCCTTTCATTTTTAAAGGCAAGTAGAGCATTTGAATGTTCTTTAACAGTGAATATGATTTACTAAAATACTGTTCTCCAAAAGCTGCAGTATAGGGTGAGCTCTCCAGGGCATTGGTCGCCTGTAGTTTACATGTCATTTCCCAAATCATGTAAAATAAAATGTAGAATAATCAAGCAAAAAAGTTTGAGTCAGGTAAAGGCAGATGATTTAAAAGGTCGGGATCTTCTTCCAGAAGAATGGAGATGAACATTTCTTTCACAGTGTCACTACCTTTACGCACTATGCTGCAGATCTTCCTCATGCTGGCTTCACTGGTTGAAGTTGGATTTGTGATTTCAGAATATAATTCTGCATGAATGATTTGCTTCTGCAGCAGGTTGTCTGCAATGTTATTCACATTCTCAACACTTTTAATAAGAGCACACCAATTTCTATCAAAAAACTGAACTTTATCAAAGTTAACAGCCGATTGTGGTGTATTTTGGTTTTGTCCAGTTTGAAACAAAGTCTCGGCCCTGTTTGGATGCATGTTGATTAATTCTTTCCAAACTGTTGCAGTCCAAACTGATTTCTGATCATCCACTTGACTGAGAGACATTTTGATGTCATTGACCACAGGATGTTTGACCTGAAAGAAGTTTGGCTCGATGTCACCTCTTAATTTGATTGCTTTGGGTTGGACAGAAGCACCAGGAACCTCAAGACTGTGTTGTTTCATCATCCGCATTGGAGTTTCAGGTCTTGAACACTTGATTGGATGACTCAGTTTTTCCTCCGTTTTAATTTTTTCCTTAAAAAGTGAATCTGATGGGAAAAAATACACATGGAGAATGATGGGGCTCTTTTGTGTCATGAAGATCAGTAGATCACAGTGCACTCTCACTGATATCCCTAGTTTCATAAGCACTGTTTTAGGAGAAAAAGATGGTTTAAGTATTTTTGCATGAAAACGAGTCAACTCCACTGATTCCAAGGATATTCCCTCATCTTCAACACTGAGGACCTTTACACTTCGTGTGAGAGAGGGGTCTGACTCTGCTAAACAGGCGTAATGAGGCAGCTGAGCCTCCTCCAGTTTCCCTGAGATCACTGTCACATCAATCACAGGACCAATTCGCTCACACTGAAGCCTCTCCAGCTCTTCACTGAGGAAACCTCCATCCACTGCACGGTACTGGAGAGTGATGTCACCAGCACAGACCCATCGCATTCTGGTCCTGCTGCACTCAAATCGACCCGCCGGAGTGCTGATCCTGAACTCTGACCCTCCTTCATCTGTACAGACTGACGGCTCCACCTGAACCCACTGATCAGAATCACCAATGTGAACACAAGACTGACACACTGGGAGAGGCTGAAGATTCAGTCCAGATGGTTCAGAGTCAGAGATGGTCGGCCTAGAGAACAGGGATTACAATTATAAATGAAATGATAAATGTGTGAAAGAGAAACAGACTATAAAAAATATAAGATGATCTCACTCTTCCAGCTTTTTCAAAACCTTTGGTTTTAAGTAAATCTCCACTTTCTCATTACAGCTGTGACTCCAGTCCTGTTCTTTGCACTGGTCAGTGAGTTTACTGCACTTCCTCCTTGATAAACGTGGAGAAAACCAGGATTTTTAAAAAAAGATTAAAAATATACCACCTGTATGCTTTTCAATCTTTTGTAGGAAACAACCCACTGATCAGAGTCAACAATGTGAACACAAGACTGAAACACTGGGAGCGCCTGAAGATTCAGTCAAGGCTTAGATATGGTAAGTCTAGAGAACACAGATGATAATGATAAATTAAATGACTAAAGCATGAAAGACTTGAAAAACTTTTTCATAAAACAAAAATGATCTCACTCTTCCAGGGTTTCCAAAACCTTTGGTTTGAGGTGAATCTTCACTTTCTCATTACAGCTGTGACTCCAGTCCTGTTCTTTGCACTGGTCAATGGGTTTATTGCACTTCCACCTTGTGAAAGACAAAGTAATTTTTACAAACTAATTTTAAAATGTCCAATTTAATAAGCTACAGTGCATACCAACTAAATGGAAAAACATGTCAGAAATGAGATCAGTTGTCAGTAATGGTAGAATTGAGGATTTAATACTCTACTATTTACACACTGTATAAACAATTCATTTGTTTTGTTAATAAAATGGAATACAATGAGCTTTCTAAAACTGTTAATCATTGGACAAATGCACAGCTATTAAGCACACAAACCCTTTAACAATCATAGCGCAGTGTGGATCAGTCAGTGATTTCTTCAGTAACATGAGTCCCACCTCCAAAAGCAATCCAATGACACCGACACTACAATATTAAAGTTATACAAATAGTGATTAAGCAATATACATGCTATTAATTTTTTTTTTTTTTTTTTTGTAAAAGAACAATGCTTTCAGATCAAGTGACGTGACATACAGCCAAGTATGGTGAGCCATACTCAGAATTCGTACTCTGCATTTAACCCATCCAAAGTGCACACACACAGCAGTGAACACACACACACACACACCGTGAACACACCCGGAGCAAACCAATTAATTTATTCAAATTAATAAAAGTCATTTATTCAAATTAATAACTTTTCAATCAGCTTGCAGTACAGACACAGAGAGTTTAAAGTATTATTCATGATGAACAAATCTATAATGTGTATTAACTGCATTTAGATTTGTGGGGACACTTTATCCTGTAATTAATATTCTGTTGTAGACTCGTGCAGGTTTGGACGAGAGAAATTATCCCAGAAGCCCAGCTTTTATTCAGAATGAACAGCTTCAGATCCAACGTCTTCAAACCCACAGAGTGAAATGAAGACAGCAGCAAACTGACATGCTCATCAAGAGCTGACGAGCTGCAAAAATATATTTGACCACAATGCATTTGAATAACAGCAAATTTACTAATGAGATAAATAGAGTTAATGACAAAATCATTATTTCCTTACACTTTTGCTGCCTTGCTGAGTCTCTGTAAGAAGAGTGTCTAGTCAGTGCTGGATATCTCTGATTGTGGACATGTAAGTGTGCTGTTTAAGACTGCTGGAAATGACGGATAAAAAAATGAAATACGGTGTTACTTTTACGGCAGACGTGATGGGACACACACCTTCCAAAAAGTTCAACTTTTGTCTCGTCAGTTCACAGAGTATTTTACCAAAAGTCTTGGGGGTCATCAAGATGTTTTCTGGCAAAACTGAGACGAGCCTTTATGTTCTTTTCACTCAGCAGCGGTTTTCATCTTGGAACTCTGCCATGCAGACCATTTTTGCATAGTCTCTTTCTTATGGTGGAGTCATAAACACTGACCTTAACTGAGGCAAGTGAGGCATGCAGTTCTTTTGATATTTTTGTGGGGTCTTTTGTGACCTCTTGGATGAGTCGTTGCTGTGCTCTTGGGGTAATTTTGGTCAGCCGGCCACTCCTGGGAAGGTTCTCCACTGTTCCTTGTTTTTGCCATTTGTGAATAACAGCTCTCACTGTGGTTCGCTGGAGTCCCAAAGCTTTAGAAATGGCTTTATAACCTTTTCCAGACTGATAGATCTCAATTACTTTTTTTCTCATTTGTTTCTGAATTTCTTTGGATCTCGGCATGACGTCTAGCTTTTGAGAATCTTTTGGTCTACTTTACTTCTTCTTCTTCTTCTTCTAATTAATGGCGGATCATATTTTTACGATATATACCGCCACCTACTGGACTACTACACAGGAGTGTGCAAAAAGGACGTTGGTAACTGACAGATTAAATCATAAATTCATAAAATAATAGCAAAACCAACCCCCCCTTCAAAAAAAAAAAAAAAAAAGATACAAAAAAAAAAAATTCTTCTACTTAAACCAGTATCATTAAGATATATAATGAGATACTTGCTTCTTTGTCCCTGCATTCCTTGCCCCTGCAAAATATTATGAATGTCATTTTCTGCATTAGAGTCTTTCCATTTTTATCTTAGTTGGTCAAATTTCTTACTTCTAAATAAAACATGGGTAACATCCTCCAAGACTTTACATTCAGAGCATATGCCATTACTTTTACCTATTAATGATAAAGTGGAATTAAGGCCTGTGTGGCCCAACCTCAATCTAGTTATAATACCTTCTTTGTGCCTATTAAGACACAATGAGATGATTCTTTTCCCTCCAACACAGTTATGGTTCCTATGATAGTGTCTGGCATTACTCTCTGACTCCCATTCATCTTGCCATCTTAGTATAATCTGTGATTTAATTAAAGCTTTAGAATCTCCTTTACCCAATGGAATGTGAATTTCTACTTGGTCTAATTCCAGAGCTTTTTTAGCTAGCTTGTCAGCAATTTCATTGCCATCAATTCCATAGTTGCCTGGAATCCAACAGAACTGCACTGTTATTCCAAGGCTTAAAAGATTTAAAAGAAGATGCTTTACCTCTAATACCAAATCTTCACGTATAGCATTATCTGTTATAAAACTTTGTAATACTGCCATAGAGTCAGTACATATAACTGATCTAAGAGGTTTAGTCTCTTCAACCCACCTAAGGGCAGTTATTATTGCAGTCATCTCTATTGAATATACTGATAAATGGTCACTCACTCTATACCCATATCATTTTTCCAGTTCTGGAATATAAATACCAATACCACAATGACCTTTGTGTTCTTTAGAGCCATCTGTAAATATTTTCAAATATCCATAATATGAAGTATTTAAATAACTTAAGCAGGCTTCAGTAAAACTTTGCTTAGTGTGATGCTCACCTTTTCCCGCTAATAAATCAATATTTACCTCTGGAACAGGAAGCAGCCATGGAGGAACACAACTTAAAGCTAATGCTGGGCCATACATCAACTCTTTTAATCCATAATGATTCACTAAATTGTCAAATTTCCAACCAAATCCACTGAACTTTTTAGAATATTCCCAACAATCACTAAGCACTGACAGAGCTGGGTTGTTGAAACTTCCTTTTAATCTTACCCAATAATTTAGTGACAATTTCTCATACCTTAAATTAATAGGGGTTTCCTTAGATTCAACTAATAAAGCACTTGTATGAGTTGTTTTAAAAGCAACAAGGGCAATCCTCAAAGCCTTAAACTGCATTCTTTCAATTTTCTTGAGGGATGTCTTACATGCTGAGCTATACATTATACAGCCATAATCAATAGTTGTTCTTATCAATGCTTTATATATGTTAATCAGAGACAGCCTGTCAGCTCCCCAATTATGCCCAGTGACCATTCTCATAAGATTAATTACCTTTTTACACTTTGTTTCAATATATTCAATGTGATATTTCCATGTAAGTTTGGCATCCAACCATATTCCTAGATACTTAAATTTTTCACTTCTTTCAAGTTGCTGATTATAAAGCATAATTTTATAAGTTTCAGGGACTTGTTTCCTAATAAAATAGACTACCTGTGACTTTGTAATAGAAAATTTAAAACCCCAATTAATTCCCCACTGTTCAAGTACATGAATGTCCTTTTGAATCTTATCATTAACATATGAAATGTTACGTCCTCTTCGTTACTATCTCCCAGTTTTTCATATATGTCATTAATCATTATGTTGAACAAGATAGGACTGATAACACTCCCCTGAGGAATTTCATTTTCAATAATAAACTCATCATACACTGCATTACCATCTACTTCACTTTGTCAGGCTGGTCCTATTTAAGAGAATTCTTGATTGTGAACAGGCGTGGCAGTAATCAGGCCTGGGTGTGGCTAGAGAAATTGAACTCAGGTGTGATAAACCACAGTTTTAACAGGGGGCAAACACTTCTTCACACAGGGCCATGTAGTTTTGGAATTTGTTTTCCCTTAATAATAAAAACCTTAATTTAAAAACTGCATGTTGTGTTTACTTGTGTTATATTTGACTAATATTTAAATTTGTTTGGTGATCTGAAACATTAAAGTGTGACAAACATGCAAAAAAAATAAGAAATCAGGAAGGGGGCCCAACACTTTTTCACACCACTGTATATATATATATATATATATATATATATTTTTTTTTTTTTTTTTTTTAAACATTGTATTTCTCCATACAAGCACTAACCTCAGAGTCTCACACATACAGAGTGCTGGCTGAAGAATCTTGAGTTTCTCAGCTGTTAAATCACAGTACATGAGGTTCAGGTCTCTGATGTGTGGACAGCACTGAAGACAGTACAGCAGCACCCAACAGTCTGTACTCCTCAGAGAAATGTTAGACAGATCCATGAAGTTGTGTTTTTTCAGAGCTTCACTGACAAATCTCTCATCTTGGAGCTCATACAGACAGTGGAGAGCATACAGTTCACATCCACTATGTGTTGTCAATCTAAGAACACTTTCCTGCAGTTTTTCCTTCAGTTTTACGGTGTGAGGAACAGTCCACTGGATTTTTTTAAAGAGTGAACTGCTCACCTTCTTATTTAAGAGACCACAGAGAAACAACATAACTGAAGGAATGGGATTTGATCTTCTTTCTGGAGATGGCCTGTCAATTAAATCTCCCCATTCCATCCAGTCAAGCAGCTCACTTACTTTCCACCAGGAATTTTCCTCATCCAGTAAAACATAATAAAGAGCAGTGAAGAACTCCTGAAAGCTGTGATGCATAAACCTGAATGCTGGTTTTATTGTTAATCCATCTTTATACAAGAACAGAGTAGTAACAGCATCAAAGCATTTCATAGTCACACTTTTTCCAACAAAAAAGACCTGCTGCTTCTTCACCTCTTCCTCTGCCAGCTGACCCAGACTCCTCAGCATGGTGAGGACAGACTGACTCTGGTCATGATGCTCCAGTAGAGTGGACACAAAGCACACATATATAGATGTTTTTCTCTATATCTCTCACAACACAATAACAACATCTAAAAAGCTCTTTCACACAAAAAAAGACCATCCAACAAAACACAGCAAAGGCACAGAGCAGGCAGTCTGGAGGCTTTCATTTATCTTCACTCTCTCATATGTTTTCCTGAAGAGTTTTTCATCCTGAAAGAACTTCTGGAAGTACTCCTGCACCCCTCTCTCAGAAAACCCCATAATCTCAGTGAAACGCTGAGGATCCTTGAGGAGATACACTGTATCTACAGCTGATCTTGTGGTGACAAGCATGAATGATTCAGGAAGCAAGACTCTTCTCAACAGGTTTGTAAGAATGACCATAACTGGGGCTTTCGTATAGAGGTTAGTGTGTTGCATGAAATGAATTCGTGGACGAGACACATACTCATCCATTCCATCAATAAGGATGAGGACTTTCTCTGGAGTTAACTGTAACTGAGATCTGTTTTGATGTTAAACTGTGATTCAAGCTCAGGAGATAAAACAAGCTCTTCTTAGTAGAAATACTCTTGAACTCTTCACACTTCAACAGAAAAACGGCATCAAAGTTTTCAGAGTAAATTTCTCCAGATGCCCAGTCCAACATGATCTTCTGTAACGTGAAGGATTTCCCTCTTCCAGAATATAATAACCTATAGCCCTATTCTCTATACAAACATATTTTCTCCAAAAACATTATTAAAAAAAAAAAAAAGTAAGTAAAAGCAAAAAGTTGTTTCAAGTCTGTTCAACATGCTGCAGTCGTGTTTGGATGGGAAACCTGATATAATGGTGTTAAATCAAAAGGAATTGCTTAAAGTGAACAGCATTAAAATTATTATTTTTTTTTCTTCTTCAGTGATCAGTGTTCTTTATCGTTCCTGTAATAACACATAGCAACAAGAGAAAAAATTCTGTTGTAGTTAAGTGATGGATCATTCTGTGAAATTATGACCCTGGTGGCTTTCAAGATGTGAGGATGGGGCATCTTCTGCATCCGACACAAACAGATTCTGTGATTTAGCTAAAGAGCTTGCGTGGAGGAATTTATTATATGTATATATATATATATCCTCACTCTCATAATATATTTGCTGTCCATCCTCAATCACTCAAATGGAAATGTGTAATAATTAGGTCTGAAGACAAACTGTATGTCATTCCACTTCCAAACAATATTGAAAGAGACTGAAACCTGATTTCTGGGAAACTACTTCTGCAGCTTTATACAGATATCAATGCCAGTTCTTGTTTTTACATACACGTATATACATATATTCATTTATATATATATATATATATAAAAAAACCTTCCTAGAAAAAAAGGGCACTTTCTCTCTCTCTAAAAAAAAAGGGCAGGTGCTCAAGCTCCTTTGATGTTTATGTGTGCACATGCCTGTTCTCCTCACCAGTCCTGTTCTTTTGCCCATTAATTCACCCCATTCCAATATATCCTTTATTAATCCCATTTTTCCTAATTCTTATATCATGTTTTTCCTCTGTTCTTCATATTGTCTGTCTGCACTAGGGCTCTGAACCAGTTCAAGGATCGAAAACAGAAACAATATGTTACATAATGTTGACAGGAACATAACCAGAAACAGAAATAAATCAAATTGAATAGTAACACTTTTTTTGAAATGGCCATTAACCGGTTAATAACGTTATTTTATAATTCTATCTACCAGACACAAATTCAAATAATACGGCTTATGTAAATGTGACATTGACGCAACCAACATGAGTGAAATATTCCCCCTCAGCCGTAAATTCATCATAGGTAAGTCGCAATGGCAAATGCGGAGTTCTTCCCAGGATATATCACGAACCGTCAAGCATCACAACACAACTCTATAGAAATAAACCTGTACAGAAATAATTTGGATTCACATTATTCAGTGTTCTTATCAGACAGGAAATTATATTGCAACAGTCCCCCTCCCCCTTTCATTTTTAAAGGCAAGCAGAGCATTTGAATGTTCTTTAACAGTGAATATTATTTGTTAAAATACTGTTCTCCAAAAGCTGCAGTATGGTAGGGTGAGCTCTCCAGGGCATTGGTCGCCTGTAGTTTACATGTCATTTCCCAATTCATGTAAAATAAAATGTAGAATAATCAAGCAAAAAAGTTTAAGAGTCAGGTAAAGGCAGATGATTTAAAAGGTTGGGATCTTCTTCCAGAAGAATGGAGATGAACATTTCTTTCACAGTGTCACTACCTTTACGCACTATGCTGCAGATCTTCCTCATGCTGGCTTCACTGGTTGAAGCTGGATGTGTGATTTCAGAATATAATTCTTCATGAATGATTTGCTTCTGCAGCAGGTTGTCTGCAATGTTATTCACATTTTCAACACTTTTAATAAGAGCACACCAATTTCTATCAAAAAACTGAACTTTATCAAAGTTAACAGCCGATTGTGGTGTATTTTGGTTTTGTCCAGTTTGAAACAAAGTCTCGGCCCTGTTTGGATGCATGTTGGTTAATTCTTTCCAAACTGTTGCAGTCCAAACTGATTTCTGATCATCCACTCGACTGAGAGACATTTTGATGTCATTGACCACAGGATGTTTGACCTGAAAGAAGTTTGGCTCGATGTCACCTCTTAATTTGATTGCTTTGGGTTGGACAGAAGCACCAGGAACCTCAAGACTGTGTTGTTTCATCATCCGCAGTGGAGTTTCAGGTCTTGAACACTTGATTGGATGACTCTGTTTTTCCTCAGTTTTAATTTTTTCTTTGAAAAGTGAATCTGATGGGAAAAAATACACATGGAGAATGATGGGGCTCTTTTGTATCATGAAGATCAGTAGATCACAGTGCACTCTCACTGATATCCCTAGTTTCATAAGCACTGTTTTAGGAGAAAAAGATGGCTTAAGTATTTTTGCATGAAAACGAGTCAACTCCACTGATTCCAAGGATATTCCCTCATCTTCAACACTGAGGACCTTTACACTTCGTGTGAGAGAGGGGTCTGACTCTGCTAAACAGGCGTAATGAGGCAGATGAGCCTCCTCCAGTTTCCCTGAGATCACTGTCACATCAATCACAGGACCAATTCGCTCACACTGAAGCCTCTCCAGCTCTTCACTGAGGAAACATCCATCCACTGCACAGTACTGGAGAGTGACATCACCAGCACAGACCCATCGCATTCTAGTCCTGCTGCACTCATATCGACCCGCCGGAGTGCTGATCCTGAACTCTGACCCTCCTTCATCTGTACAGACTGACGGCTCCACCTGAACCCACTGATCAGAATCACCAATGTGAACACAAAACTGACACACTGGGAGCGGCTGAAGATTCAGTCCAGATGGTTCAGAGTCAGAGATGGTCGGCCTAGAGAACAGGGATTACAATGATAAATGAAATGATAAATGTGTGAAAGAGAAACAGACTATAAAAAATATAAGATGATCTCACTCTTCCAGCTTTTTCAAAACCTTTGGTTTTAAGTGAATCTCCACTTTCTCATTACAGCTGTGACTCCAGTCCTGTTCTTTGCACTGGTCAGTCAGTTTACTGCACTTCCTCCTTGATAAACATGGAGAAAACCAGGATTTTTAAAAAAAGATTCAAAATATACCACCAGTATGCTTTTCAATCTTTTGTAGGAAACAAGAAACCATGTTTTTGTTAGATCTATACCTCTATCATGAAGTAATTTGTCATGTGTTATTTTTTAAACTAGTTACATTTAAACTATGCATAAAAAAACACATTGAGCACACAAACCCTTCAATGATCACAGTGCAGTGTGGCTCTGTCAGTGATTTCTTCAGAAACATGAGTCCTTCCTCCAAAAGCAATCCAGTGACACTGACACTGAAATATTAATGTTACACAAACATCAATAAGCAATAACATAACTTTGCACTGCTTTCAAAGCAAAATGATATTTGTACCCACCATGGGTGTCGCTAGGCCATTTTTAGGGGAGCTACAGCCCCCCTAAAATGACCACTCAGCCCCCCTAAAATTTTGAGATTACATAAACTGTACATTTTGTGTAAATTTGTACATTTGTGATCGCCCCGGTCCCCTTTAAATTTCATATGAAAACGGCAGCACACTTCGATTGGCTCCTCCCTGTCTTTCAGCACGTTCTTCAATCGAGACCTCAGCAGCACAGAGCGAGAAACAGAGGACAAGGTGTGTGTTTATCGATAGATTGTTATAATATCATATGTGCAGTTCTTTGTCATAAATACAGTTTACAAAATATCATGTGGGAGCAATCGGTTCCACATGTATTTCAGTGCGTTCACCCCCCATTTTCATTTGAATATATAATAAAATAAATAAATAAATAAATATATATATATATATATATATATATATATATATATATATATATATTAATAAAATAAATAAATAAATAATTCCCTTAACCCACCCTTAAACCTAACTATACCACCACATCTGGCCCTAAACTTAACTTCATCTCATCTTAAAAGAGTTTTGCAATTCAGCATGAACACACACATGAATACGATTTTTTATTTTTTGAGACAAGTAGACATAGTAATGGCACCTAAAATAATACATTTTATATATATTTTTTTATAACAAATAGTGACTCTTCAGTCAGCCTGCAGCACACATTCACCATGAGAGGGAGTTTACTCAACTCAATGATGAGTAATTTGTCATTAATTACTCAACCTTGTGGTTTCAGATGTGTTCTCGAAAGGACATACAACAAAAGGGCATGTTCTAAATAAAATAGCCGTTGGTTATATTACAATAAATGGGATCTGGAGCTTCTAAAATATGATGCAAAAGTACCATAAAATCATCATAAAAATCAGTTACATTATTTACCCCCATATTGCGTCTCATCTGCAGCCATACAATAGCTTCGTGTGAGGAACCGATCAAAACTATACTCTTACATAAACATCTTTATCATGAAAGTTTATGTGTACTAAAGTGTGACTTAAGCATCCAGTAACTTTACGGGACCATTGTATATGGTATCAGAGGACATGATAGAAATCAGTTTCATGAATAAAAGCAAATGACCTGAGCTGCTGTAGACTGTTGCAGGTCTGGGCGAGGAAAATAATCCCAGAAGCCCAGCTCTTATTCAGACTGACCAGCTTCAGATTCAATGTCTTCAAACCCACAGAGTGAAATAAAGACAGCAGCAAACTGACATGCTCATCAAGAGCTGAAGAGCTGCAAAAATATATTTGACCACAAAAAATGTATGAATAAACAGTAAATCTACTGATGAGATAAACAGAGCAATGGCAAAAAGAATATTTTTCTTACTCTTCTGCTACTTTTTCTGTCTTGCTGAGTCTCTGTAAGAAGAGTGACCAGTCAGTGCTGGATATCTCTGATTGTGGACATGTAAGTGTGATGTTTAAGACTGCAGGAAATGATGGGTTCTTCTCTGAGGAGCTCAAAGACAACCTGAAACAGACAGAAACACAGAGAAACATTTGATAACAGCATCGTACACTCACTAAAGCTGCAGTGTTTTTGCTTTTGATAAGCGATTACAGCCTATGTGTTATAGTTTCTTACAGAACATCTCCATGAGTGACTGACAGGTCAAGTGACCATCTGGGACTTTCAGCACTGTTCTCACTTTCCTGAACCCTACCAGGAACAAAAAATGTATCATAAAATCATTTAAATACAATACAGAAGAGGATTAGGGCCGAACAAAAATAAAAAAAATAAAACCATCTCGAGATTAAAGTCATTATAATACAAGATTAAATTCGTTCAATTTCAAGAAAAATTTTGAAATATAATGTTGAAATTAAATGAATGACATGAGTGTTTATTCTCAACTTTTTTCTCGAAACACAGACTTTTCCTCTCCTAATTTAATGAGTTTATTCTCAACATTTTATCTCAATCTTTTTCTCTCTAAATGTAATGAGTTTTATTTCGAAACATAACGACTTTATTCTCGAAATTGAAATGAGTTTTATCTCAACATTTTATTTCTAAATTTTTCTTGGAATTTAACAAGTTTAATCTTGTATTATAATGACTTTAATCTCTTGATGGTTTTCTTTTCTTTTTTTATTATTGCTTGGCCCTAATCCTCTTCTGTAAAATACAACAATTTATTAGTTGATTAAATATTTCATATGGCTTTATCAGATGCAGTATGTTTGTTAAAATTACCTCATTTTTTTCAAGAACTTAGATTTACCAAGAATCTGGATCAAATCTCCAACTTCTGACAGGTGCTTTACTGACAATTGTGTCAAACACAAGAAATTAATTTAGATATTAAATGCTTTACATGTATTTATTAAAAAATGTAGTAAATGTATTTTAAAATGAGTTTCAATCAATAATTAAGTTTGAATTTACAAATGCAAACACACTGACCTCATATTCTCACACATACAGAGTGCTGGCTGAAGAATCTTGAGTTTCTCAGCTGTTGAATCACAGTACATGAGGTTCAAGTATCTGACGTGTGGACAGCACTGAAGACAGTACAGCAGCACCCAACAGTCTTTACTCCTCAGAGGAACGTTATGCAGATTCATGGATACCCAGTCTCCTAAAGCTCTCCTCACAACTTTCTCATCCTGGAGCTCAAACAGACAGCGCAGAGCGAACAGTTCACATCCATTATGTCTTATCACTGTAAGAAGACTTCCCTGCATGTTTGTCTTTAGATTTATGATTTGAGGAACAGTCCACTTGATCATTTCAAAGAGTGAGTTGCTCGCCTTCTCATTTAAGAGACCACAGAGAAACATCATGACTGAAGGAATGGGATTTGATCTTCTTTCTGGAGAAGGCCTATTGATTATACCCTTCATTTTCAGGGAGTTCAACAGATCTGTGACTTTACCCCAGGACTCTTCTTTATCCAGTAAAACATAATAAAGAGCAGTGAAAAACTCCTGAAAGCTGAGATGCATAAACTTGAACAATGGCACCTGTCTGTTATTTCTTTTCAAACTATCTTTATACAAGAACACATTAGTAGCAGGATCTAAGCCAGTCGCAGTCACACTCTTCTCTACAAAAAGACCTTCTCGCTTCTTCACCCCTTCCTCTGCCCGCTGACCAGACTCCTCAGCATGGTGAGGACAGACTGACTCTGGTCATGATGCTCCAGTAGAGTGGACACAAAGTGCACATATATGGATGTGTTTGTCTTTAGTTTTCTCATCACATGATCATCATCTGTAAAGTGTTTCTTCAGACAAAAACAGACCATCCAACACAGCAAAGGCACAGAGCAGGCAGTCAGGAGGCTTTCATTTATCTTCACTCTCTCATATGTTTTCCTGAAGAGCTGCTCATCCTGAAAGAACTTCTGGAAGTACTCCTGCACCCCTCTCTCAGAGAAGCCCATAATCTCAGTGAAACACTGAGGACCCTTGAGGAGATTTATCTCTGCATCAGCAGCTAGAGATATTGTGGTGATAAGAATGAATGACTCAGGCAGCAAGAATCCCTTTAACACGCTCCTAAGAATGTCCATAGGTCGGGCTCTATCGGAAGGATTTGTGAGTACTAACATCGAATGACTGGGTGGATGAGATACATACTCATCAATTCCATCAATAAGGATGAGGACTTTCTCTGGTGTTAACTCCAGTATCTGTGAGATCTGATCTAATGTCAAACTGCAACTCCAGCTCAAAAGCTCAAATAAGCTCATCTCCTCAGAAATACACTTCAGCTCTTCACACTTTAATAGGAAAATTACATTAAAGTTTTTGTAGTAAAGTTTTCCAAATGCCCAGTCCAACATGATCTTCTGTAGTGTGAATGATTTCCCTCTTCCAGAATCTCCACTGAGAATCACAGTCTTTGGTGTGTTTTTATCACAGTTAGGACTGAACAGCTGGTCTATTCTGATGCTGTGATTCTTGTCATTTGATAACAGATGAGAGGATGTATTTAATCCAGAAGCATGTGCAGACCTCACATGCTCATGATAGTATTTCTCATTCTGCTCTTTGCTCCTCTGAATGATCACTGGTTCAGTGTAACGGCCTGCCAGCTCCACACATTCATCAGTTGGAAGATTACACTCGGTCACAAACTTACATTTATCAATGACAGATGCTTTATAGTAAAGAATTATGTCACTCCAACCTACAGAAAAACAGAAAAGTACAATAGTTACTGACTTTAATGTTTTAAAAAACACACAAGAAAGACATGAACAATCAGTTTAATGGCTAACAGTGTTACAAAAGATTTATTGTTCGAACAAATCCTGTTCTTTTGTACTTTCTATTCGCCCTGAAAAGACTTCCACAATTACAGTTTTTTAAAGCCACATTTCTTAAAAAAAAAAAATGTTACAGGTATGTTCATTTACATACAAATTTAGTTTATTTTAATAGCATAAATTTACTGACTTTGTGGTATCCAACCTCAAAATCTGAGTGTTTTCAGGGCAAGTGAAAATAATAAATGTATTCTCGACGCAAGTAACAAAACATTTTACAAAATTAAGATGTACATAATTAAATTAAGTTGTGACAAAATGTAAAAGAATATCATGTTCAACAAAGAGCTAAATGTTTTTGAAAGCATTAATTATACAGATAGAGTATCATTTGTACCTTTCCGTGGCTTCCGCTTCTGTCCTTCAGGGATGTGCTTTCTCATTTCTGTGGACAACCTGCCAAACCTACAAATTAATTTAACAAAGATTAACATATACACTGTTACCACAATTTTGAATGAAAAAAAGAAAGAAATAGCACTGTATTATTTCATTTTTAATTCCAAAATTCACTTATCAAAGTGCCTAAACAATAGCCATGTATGTACCTGAGCCATGACAAACTGGATGATACATTAAAATTAATTTATCACATAAGAATATAGAAATAAATCCTGTACAGATTTTCTTACATTCATATTCAATCATCTTATCTGACCAAATATATCGCAGCAGTCTGTGTTTTATGACATTTTGAAGGTTACCATTTGAGTGCTGTCTAACTTTATGAATTTAGTTATAAAAATACTTAATATTACATATTTTTCAATTAACATCAGTTCATTTCAGTTTTCACATTTTTTTTCCTTTAAACAGTATCCATTAAACAGCAGCTGTTGACATCTTTTTATTAATTACATTATAAAACAGTTGGCTTTCTTCATATAATATAATATAATAAGACATTATTAACCCTCTGGTATTGTTCCTTTAGGACAAGAGAACAGTCTTTTCAGATATTACTACTTCAGGTTTTCCATTTGGATATATATTTAGTAATTACCAAAAACCAATTTTTGCCATATTTTATATTTTTGAATGTTAAACTGTCAGTTAATGCATCATGGTTAGCTGTGATTTTTAAAAATTTGAAACTTTTTTCATCCAAAATGACAGAACAAAACACCAGAGGGTTAAGAATCAGAACATACAAGTTCTTCAAAGAGTTAAAGCTCCTCTTCCTGAAATTATATAACTTGAATGCACTGGTATATGTTTTCTAAACCCTGGTATGTGTGATTTCAGAAACAAATATATTAGGTTTAACATACCTGGCCATTAAATCTCTCATTTCTTGTTTTTTCTGATTAAGTTTGTCTTTCCAAATGATTGTTTTCCACACAAACATTTCATGCTGCTGTTTGATGAGAGTCATCTGAACATCCCCATCTACGTCTTGTTTGATTTTGAAGAAGACTGGGTGAATACTGCTTAAAAATGTAATCCCTTCTTTGGAATCTACACTGGCACCGGATACTTTAAGAACGTGTGGTGTGTCCATTTGAATTTTCATGCTAGGGCTGGGGTGCTCAATTTCAAGGACATGAGGATTATACGCTGTTTCTTCCTGCTTAATTTTTTCCTTTGAAAAAGTATCAAACAGTGGAATAAAGTAGACATGGAGAATAAGAGGATCTTCAGATGTCATGAAGATAAGAAGATCTAAATGTTGTTCAACAGGGATGCCTTTTTCTTTAATCACTGTGGTAGGCCAAAAGGATGGTTGGAGTATTTTGGCATGAAAACAAGTCAGTTCCACTGATTCCAAGATTCCAAGGACTTTTACAGCATATTTGAGAGAGGGGTATGACTTTTCTAAACAGGCGTAATGAGGCAGATGGGCCTCCTCCAGTTTCCCTGAGATCACTGTCACATCAATCACAGGACCAATTCGCTCACACTGAAGCCTCTCCAGCTCTTCACTGAGGAAACGTCCATCCACTGCACGGTACTGGAGAGTGACGTCACCAGCACAGACCCATCGCATTCTGGTCCTGCTGCACTCGAATCGACCCGCCGGAGTGCTGATCCTGAACTCTGACCCTCCTTCATCTGTACAGGCTAACGGCTCCACCTGAACCCACTGATCAGAATCACCAATGTGAACACAAGACTGACAGTAAAGATTCATGACAGATGGTTCCGGCTCAGAGATGTTCAACCTGGAGTGCAGAGATGATGATGATAAATGATATGATAAACTTATAAAAAGAAAACATACAAAATGATAAGATGACCTCACTTTAGCTGTTCCAAAACTTTCGGTTTGAAATGAATTTTCACTTTGTCATAACAGCTGTGACTGCAGTCCAGTTCTTTGCACTGGTCAGTGGGAAAACAGCAATAACAAAAATATAAAAAACGAATATGCAAAAAATTATCAACATTCTCCTTGAATCTTTTGTAGGTTTTGTCCATACTCTCACACAGTAAAAAAAAAATGTATTATATATATATATACACACACACACATATATATATATATATATACACACACACACACACACACACACACACACACACACACACACACACACACACACAAACCCGATTCCAAAAAAGTTGGGACACTGTACAAATTGTGAATAAAAGCAGAATGCAATGATGTGCAAGATTCTAATTTCAATATTTTATTCAGAATACAACATAGATGACATATCAAATGTTTAAACTGAGAAAATGTATCATTTTAAGGGAAAAATAAGTTGTTTTTAAATTTCATGGCATCAACACATCTCAAAAAAGTTGGGACAAGGCCATGTTTACCACTGTGTGGCATCCCCTCTTCTTTTTATAACAGTCTGCAAACGTCTGGGGACTGAGGAGACAAGTTGCTCAAGTTTAGGAATAGGAATGTTGTCCCATTTTTGTCTAATTCTTCTAGTTGCTCAACTGTCTTAGGTCTTCTTTGTCGCATCTTCCTCTTTATGCTGCGCCAAATGTTTTCCATGGGTGAAAGATCATTTCATAAAGTTAACAGCTATACCACCAGCATTAAAAACCTTTTTTAAAATAAGCTGAGCTTAAACTCACTTTCAGACAGCAGCGAGTGTTTGAAATAACTTGATCCGATGTGGATTACAATCAGCATACAAGGCAGAAATATTTATAAGCGATGCAAAAGTCTATGCACGCTAGGCATTAACATCACCATAGTAAACATGGTATATATGACCACTGGAGAAATCAGCTTCTTATTCTCTATCACAATCGTGTATTTATTTATTAACATATTTTATCTGTCATAAGTCTCATCTCGAGTTTAGCGCCGCGTAGCTTATGTCATTAAAATATAATAATGGTTTATGTTCGGGAGCTTTTATAAAAATATAGAAATTATAATTCTTTCTAAATGTGATGTACTGTATGTGCACACAAATAAACAGAAACAGACTCGACTGAATAAGCAGGATATGTATATCATGCTTTATTTCTGTGTGACTAATTTCTAAATCCTGATAAATTAATTCATTATGATCAATGTATCACTTATTATAGTAAAACACAGATGCTTTTGGATTTAAAAAAAAAAATAACAAAACATGCAAACAAACGGCCGCTTTTATCATGTTCGTTGTCTGATCGCGCTAGTTCCTGTGACTTATTTCTGATTAGTTTTCTGATAACTTCTCTTTGTTGCTAAAATCATGTGGTTGCATGACGTTGTTCCTGAGAGGCGTGTAAAGGGCGGGTTTTAGTGACACGCAGCGGAGCTTCTGGCCCGATGGTGGAAAAGCGGCTATTGATGCAGTATGTTGTCTGGCATTGTCATGTTGGAAAATGCAAGGTCTTCCCTGTAAGAGACGACGTCTGGATGGGAGCATAAGTTGTTCTAGAACTTGGATATACCTTTCAGCATTGATGATGCCTTTCCAGATGTGTAAGCTGCCCATGCCACACGCACTCATGCAACCCCATACCATCAGAGATGCAGGCTTCTGAACTGAGCTCTGATAACAACTTGGGTTGTCCTTGTCCTCTTTAGTCCGGATGACATGGCGTCCCAGTTTTCCAAAAAGAACTTCAAATTTTGATTAGTCTGACCACAGAACAGTTTTCCACTTTGCCACAGTCCATTTAAAATGAGCCTTGGCCCAGAGAAAACGCCTGCGCTTCTGGATCATGTTTAGATATGGCTTCATTTTTGACCTATAGAGTTTTTTCTGGAAGTATTCCTGAGCCCATGTTGTGATTTCCATTACAGTCGTGTAAGAAGAAATTATTACAAAACCCAAGATCTCAATTAAAATACATAAGCATTCCTGTATGTGATGCAGAGCCGTCTAAGGGCCCGACGATCACGGGCATCCAGTATGGTTTTCCAGCCTTGACCCTTACGCACAGAGATTGTTCCAGATTCTCTGAATCTTTGGATGATATTATGCACTGTAGATGATGATAACTTCAAACTCTTTGCAATTTTTCTCTGAGAAACTCCTTTCTGATATTGCTCCACTATTTTTCTCCGCAGCATTGGGGGAATTGGTAAACCTCTGCCCATCTTGACTTCTGAGAGACACTGCCACTCTGAGAGGCTCTTTTTATACCCAATCATGTTGCCAATTGACCTAATAAGTTGCAAATTGGTCCTCCAGCGGTTCCTTATATGTACATTTAACTTTTCCGGCCTCTTATTGCTACCTGTCCCAACTTTTTTGGAATGTGTAGCTCTCATGAAATATAAATGTGCCAATATTTGGCATGACATTTCAAAATGTCTCACTTTCAACATTTGATATGTTATCTATATTCTATTTTGAATAAAATATAAGTTTATGAGATTTGTAAATTATTCCATTCCTTTATATATATATACAGTGCCTTGCGAAAGTATTCGGCCCCCTTGAACTTTGCGACCTTTTGCCACATTTCAGGCTTCAAACATAAAGATATAAAACTGTAATTTTTTTGTGAAGAATCAACAACAAGTGGGACACAATCATGAAGTGGAATGAAATTTATTGGATATTTCAAACTTTTTTAACAAATAAAAAACTGAAAAATTGGGCGTGCAAAATTATTCAGCCCCCTTAAGTTAATACTTTTTAGCGCCACCTTTTTGCTGCGATTACAGCTGTAAGTCGCTTGGGGTATGTCTCTATCAGTTTTGCACATCGAGAGACTTTTGCCCATTCCTCCTTGCAAAACAGCTCAAGCTCAGTGAGGTTGGATGGAGAGCATTTGTGAACAGCAGTTTTCAGTTCTTTCCACAGATTCTCGATTGGATTCAGGTCTGGACTTCGACTTGGCCATTCTAACACCTGTATATTTTTATTTGTGAACCATTCCATTGTAGATTTTGCTTTATGTTTTGGATCATTGTCTTGTTGGAAGACAAATCTCCATCCCAGTCTCAGGTCTTTTGCAGACTCCATCAGGCTTTCTTCCAGAATGGTCCTGTATTTGGCTCCATCCATCTTCCCATCAATTTTAACCATCTTCCCTGTCCCTGCTGAAGAAAAGCAGGCCCAAACCATGATGCTGCCACCACCATGTTTGACAGTGGGGATGGTGTGTTCAGGGTGATGAGCTGTGTTGCTTTTACGGCAAACATAACGTTTTGCATTGTTGCCAAAAAAGTTTGATTTTGGTTTCATCTGACCAGAGCACCTTCTTCCACATGTTTGGTGTGTCTCCCAGGTGGCTTGTGGCAAACTTTAAACAACACTTTTTATGGATATCTTTAAGAAATGGCTTTCTTCTTGCCATTTTTCCATAAAGGCCAGATTTGTGCAGTATACGACTGATTGTTGTCCTATGGACAGAGTCTCCCACCTCAGCTGTAGATCTCTGCAGTTCATCCAGAGTGATCATGGGCCTCTAGGCTGCATCTCTGATCAGTCTTCTCCTTGTATGAACTGAAAGTTTAGAGGGACGGCCAGGTCTTGGTAGATTTGCAGTGGTCTGATACTCCTTCCATTTCAATATTATCGCTTGCACAGTGCTCCTTGGGATGTTTACAGCTTGGGAAATCTTTTTGTACCAAATCCGGCTTTAAACTTCTCCACAACAGTATCTCGGACCTGCCTGGTGTGTTCCTTGTTCTTCATGATGCTCTCTGCGCTTTAAACGGACCTCTGAGACTATCACAGTGCAGGTGCATTTATACGGAGACTTGATTACACACAGGTGGATTCTATTCATCATCATTAGTCATTTAGGTCAACATTGGATCATTCAGAGATCCTCACTGAACTTCTGGAGAGAGTTTGCTGCACTGAAAGTAAAGGGGCTAAATAATTTTGCTCGCCCAATTTTTAAGTTTTTTATTTGTTAAAAAAGTTTGAAATATCCAGTAAATTTCGTTCCACTTCATGATTGTGTCCCACTTGTTTATGATTCTTCACAAAAAATTACAGTTTCATATCTTTATGTTTGAAGCCTGAAATGTGGCAAAAGGTCGCAAAGTTCAAGGGGGCCGAATACTTTCGCAAGGCACTGTATATATATATATATATATATATATATATATATATATATATATTTTTTTTTTTGTTAATATCCATTATGGTGACTGTATTTTAAAACCACCTCTCTAAATCAGACATCAAAGTGAGAATCTACAAACAAAAAAAAAAATAATCTGGAACCTAATGTTTAAACCAAAATATAACGGTAATTCTGATTTATTAAAAAAAAAATAAAAAATAAAAAAAAAAACCCAGAAGACTAAATATCAGCTAAATATCAACTTCATAAACAGTTTAAAAAAAAAAAACATTTTCTGTGGACCTAACAGGCCTAATTTGTAGATTAACGCATCATAATATATATGCACACTGTATCATTAGTAGCTTATTTGTTTTGTGGTTTTAATTTAGTTAAAATAAAAAGAGCATCATCGAAGTATACCAGATGGACAGCTGTTGAGTTCATACATACCCTTCAATGATCACAGTGCAGTGTGGATCTGTCAGTGATTTGTTCAGCAACATGATTCCCTCTTCTAACAGCAAATCAGCACAGACACTGCAATATTGTTGTAACACAAACACCAATATGAGCAAAACACTTTCGCAATAACATACTTAAAAAAAATTGTTGAGTTCAGTTCTGTTCAGTTAGCCTGCAGCACATTTAAACTATTATAAATAAACTATTATTTATTATTATGAAATCTATAATGTAGAATTGCAGCCAATTGTTATAAAGAGTTCACCGTTGGCTCACTGGAGAGTCAAGCCTCCCCTTTGTGTGAGGAACAGACCAAACTAAAGCCCAAATTTGTTTCACTCTGATTCTTACCCCCTTCTTTCACCCTCTTGCCATGTTCATGACAGATTGCTGCAAATTTATGTGTAGATGATGCAGTTTTTTTTTCCATCAAATGTGATGAAATTCAGATGTTTTTGATTTAAGCATCCAGTAACTTCATGGGGCCACATAGTGCCATCGCTACTGGGTAAAAAAAAGGGGGGACAGAGTGCATAGGGCCCCCACTGAAAGAGATTTTGAGAGGGCCTTACAGCAAAATCATTGCAATGGGCCCAGAATCCTTAGCAACGCAACTGATGCCACAGTAAATGGTCTTACTTGAGCTGTTGTAGACTGGTGCAAGTCTGGACAAGGAAAATGATCCCAGAAGCCCAGCTTCCATTCAGACTGACCAGCTTTAGATCCAACGTCTTCAAACCCACAGAGTGAAATGAAGACAGCAGCAAACTGACATGCTCATCAAGAGCTGAAGAACTGCAAAAGATTTAAATGGTTGTTGCATGTAAGTGAGAGTGAAAAGTGAAGTGAATGTCATGACATTTGCCAAGTATGGTAACCCATACTCGGAATTGTTGCCCTGCATTTAACTCATCCAAGTGCACACACACAGCAGTGAGAAGTGAACACACCCGGAGCAGTGGGCAGCTATATATCCAGCACCCAGGGAGCAACTGGGGGTTCAGTGCCTTGCTCAAGGGCACCTCAGCCATGGGTATTGAGGGTGCTGCACCTACCCACCTCCAACTCCTGCCAGCACCAAGACTCGAACCTGCGATCTTCAGGTTGCAAGTCCAACTCTCTAACCATTAGGCCACAGCTGTATGGAGAACAGAAAAGCTACTGATGAAATAAACAGAGCAATGGTAAAATGAGTATTTTTCTTACTCTTCCACTACTTTTGCTGTCTTACTGAGTCTCTGTAAGAAGAGTGACCAGTCAGTGCTGGATATTTCTGATTGTGGACATGTAAGTGTGATGTTTAAGACTGCTGGGAACGATGGACTCTTCTCTGAGGAGCTCAAAGACAACCTGAAACAGACAAAAAAAAAAAAAAACATTTAAAAACAGCACCGTACACACCCCCTAAGAATGATTTATGTGGTGTTCTGGAACCTTTTTTTTTTTTTTTTTTTATTTTACAAGACTATATAATTATTCTATATATTAATCTTTATTAGAAAGATCACAATGTGTGTGCAACAGTTCTTACAAGACATCTCCACGAGTGATTGACAGGTTAAGTGACCATCTGGGACTCTCAGCACTGTTCTCATCCTTCTGAACTCTACCAAGTACAAAAAAGAGATAGCTTATTATGTTCAAATGACTGGTTTGATATTTCATATTGCTGTATTGGAGGTAGGATGTTGTATCTTAAAATTACTTCAGCTCTCTCAGGATTTTGGTTCACCAAGAATCTGGATCAAATCTGCAACTTCTGACAGGTGCTCCACTGACAACCTAAACATGATATGAGTCAATGACAAATATAAGTGTGACAGATATTTTTAAAAATCTAGTATAAAATGCATTTGCACAAAATGCCACCTTAAAATATTATCTTTAAACAAAAACTGTTATTTGAAAATATCACAAATGTATAATTCACAAACGGAAAGTTTTTAAACAATTACAATGTAAACATTACTTGCCATTTTATCAAAGGACAAATATCTGTGTAATATTGTAGATGGCATGTTCTATATGTGTTCTGTTACAATTTCATGGACTTTTAGTAGTTTGTTTTCCTCAGTTACCTGTGTTTCTCTGTTCTAGATTCCCTCCAGTCCTAAGCTGCCTTAAGGCTTGTTCACTTTGCAGACCGATAAGCATATGACATCAAAGTGCCGTGAGAGCAATTCAGAAGCATAAATTGTCATGTGCTCTCTAATAGCTCTTGCGGGGCTATAATCTCATATGCCAATTGCTCCACAAAGCAGCGAACAAGCCTTCTGGTCACTCATTCAATCATCACAACTGTTTGTCATTTAGCGGGCAGTTTAACTGTTTACTCAAGGGACTCATGAACAACTATCACAAACAAAAAACAAAAAAAAACAAAAAAAAACAACAACTATGGATCATTCAGGTAATAACACAGTATTAAGAATCAAGGGGATGAAAATTTTGAACCAGTTCATTTTTATAAATTCAACTATTATTTTCTCTTGTAGACTACTGTACATGTAAACGTCTTTTATGTGAAATATCTCATTCAGGTCAGTACTAAATAAAAAACAACATGCATTTTGTTTGATCCCTCTTATTTTGGTAAAATAAATTTTTTTTATGATTCTGAAATGGGGATGCAAACTTTTGACCTCAGCTGTATATAATAAACTAATAATTAGTAATTGTATTTACAAAAGGGTGTCAATCAAGAATTCAGTTTCAAGTGTTTCTCCATACAAAAACACTGACCTCATAGTCTTAGACATACAGAGTGCTGGCTGAAGAATCTTGAGTTTCTCAGCTGTTAAATCACAGTACATGAGGTTCAAGTATCTGACATGTGGACAGCACTGAAGACAGTACAGCAGCACCCAACAGTCTGTACTCGTCAGAGAAATGTTAGACAGATCCATGAAATTGTGTTTTTTCAGAGCTTCACTGACAAATCTCTCATCTTGGAGCTCATACAGACAGTGGAGAGCATACAGTTCACATCCACTATGTGTTGTCAATCTAAGAACACTTTCCTGCAGTTTTTCCTTCAGTTTTACGGTGTGAGGAACAGTCCACTGGATTTTTTTAAAGAGTGAACTGCTCACCTTCTTATTTAAGAGACCACAGAGAAACAACATAACTGAAGGAATGGGATTTGATCTTCTTTCTGGAGATGGCCTGTCAATTAAATCTCCCCATTCCATCCAGTCAAGCAGCTCACTTACTTTCCACCAGGAATTTTCCTCATCCAGTAAAACATAATAAAGAGCAGTGAAGAACTCCTGAAAGCTGTGATGCATAAACCTGAATGCTGGTTTCTGACTGTCTTTTATTTTTAATCCATCTTTATACAAGAACAGAGTAGTAACAGCATCAAAGCATTTCATAGTCACACTTTTTCCAACAAAAAAGACCTGCTGCTTCTTCATCCCTTCCTCTGCCAGCTGACCCAGACTCCTCAGCATGGTGAGGACAGACTGACTCTGGTCATGATGCTCCAGTAGAGTGGACACAAAGTGCACATATATGGAGGTGTTTGTCTTTAGTTCTCTTATCACATGATCATCATCTGTAAAGTGTTTCTTCAGACAAAAACAGACCATCCAACACAGCAAAGGCACAGAGCAGGCAGTCAGGAGGCTTTCATTTATCTTCACTCTCTCATACATTTTCCTGAAGAGCTGCTCATCCTGAAAGAACTTCTGGAAGTACTCCTGCACCCCTCTCTCAGAGAAGCCCATAATCTCAGTGAAACGCTGAGGATCCTTGAGGAGATTCACTGTATCTACAGCTGATCTTGTGGTGACAAGCATGAATGACTCAGGAAGCAAGACTCTTCTCAACAGGTTTGTAAGAATGACCATAACTGGGGCTTTCGTATATAGGTTAGTGTGTTGCATGAAATGAATTCGTGGACGAGACACATACTCATCCATTCCATCAATAAGGATGAGGACTTTCTCTGGAGTTAACTGTAGTATCTTTGAGATCTGTTTTGATGTTAAACTGTGATTCAAGCTCAGGAGATAAAACAAGCTCTCCTCAGTAGAAATACTCTTGAACTCTTCACACTTCAACAGAAAAACGGCATCAAAGTTTTCTGAGTAAAGTTCTCCAGAAGCCCAGTCCAACATGATCTTCTGTAATCTAATCGATTTCCCTCTTCCAGAATCTCCACTGAGAATCACAGTTTTTGGTGTGTTTCCATCACAGTCAGGACTGAACAGCTGATCTATTCTGATGCTGTGATTCTCGTCATTTAATAACAGAGGAGATGGTGTTTGTTTTCCAAAAGTGCGCACAGACCTCACCCATTCACCATAGTATTTTTTAGTCTGCTCTTTGCTCCTCTGAATGATCACTGGTTCAGTAGAACAGGCGACCAGATCCAAACGCTCATCAGATAGAAGCTTATCCATGGCCGCAAACTTACTTCTGTCATTTAATAAAGTCCTGTACTGAAGATTCATGGTGCTCCAATCTACAGGAAAAAGTACAAGAGTAATTGACTTTCGTAGTTTTGACTTTTGACTTTTCGTAGTCTTTGATGAATAAAGCACATAGCAAAAGTTTTATGACTTAAAGATGCTGTTTTGCTAAATACTTACTGTACATGGGGTTCGAATGTCTACATGATTAAATGCATTAGAACACCTACTGTACTGACCTGTCAATCAACAACTGCACTTAAACAAGGGTATATAAATATGGATCTTAATACATGGTGTAAGCAGGGCCAATGAATTGGACTACATCTATTTGCACACTTCACATTTTACTACCAGATTATATGTAATATCTAGTTATTATTAATACTTAACTTACAGTCTCACAATTTATTTCCAGAACATGATGCATGATGGGTTACACTTAGCCTTGAATACTTCTCCAAAGCAATATCTGAGATAGTGTGGATTTAGTGTGTATTAAGGGCACTGCGCTTTGGTGTTTTTAAGACCTTGGACAGTATTGCACATTGACTTCCTGATGTGCACATGCTCTCAGGGGGCCAAAACCACAAGTGTAGGTATTTGGAAATGCACAAAATATCCCAGGGAGTGATCAAAATGTTTTGGCTTTACTTTCCAGGATGCATGAGGCACACTTAATTTTAACAGAGTATTGCACAATGCAAGACCCTTTCTGTATGTAAATAAACAATAAAAAGTTTACCTCTTCCATGTATTTCCTTCTGTCTATCTAGTTTCTCTTTCAGCTGAGAGATTTCTGTGTATCATCAAAGGAACGAGGATAACTGACAGTGATGCTTGATGAGTCTGGTCCAAAAGGGAAAACAAGAAACCATAAATTCTACATGAAGGAAAAACACATTCACAGAGACAATCTGCTTAGAATACATTAAATAAATAAATATATCTATCTATCCATCAATCAATCAAACATTCAGAGAGAAACTTTGTCTGAACAACATCTTATTATACACTAATTTTAAAAGACATTTTAAATATCGTATATTAACCAGCAATAAACAAATAAAATTCATCAAGAATGAAACTATTGTATTTGTTTTGTTTTGTTTATTTTTTGTGCATCTTATTGATGGAAAACATCAGCCATTGTAGCTACATGCAAAACGTGCGTGTCCAGGAAGTGGTCACACAACAGCTCACACAGGTTTCAGTTTCTCTCTCACTGAGATAAAGAAATAGTGGTAACACTTTACAATAAGGTTTTATTAGTTAAAGTTAGTTAACTGCTTTAGTTAACATGAACTAAGAATTAACAATACTTCTACAACATTTATTAGTTAATACTAATTTCATTTTCAACCTTTTTATAATGCATTACTAAAATCAAAAGTTGTGTTTGTTAACATTAGTTAATCCACTGTGAACTAACAATGAACGACTGTAGACCTATTTTTATTAACTAATAACAAAGATTAATAAATACTGTAATAAATGTAATGTTCATTGTTTGTTTAGGTTAGTTAATACAGAACTTAATGTTAACAAATGAAACAGTATTGTAAAGTATTACCGAAATCGTTTCCTGGTCCTGTAGCTATATGATAAACGTTTGTAAAAAGAGTGCGTCCAGAGCCTGACTGTTCTGCTAGTTCGTTTAAGCAGTTTATTCTTGCGGTTTAAATAAACCGTACATTTTTCATACTTATACAGTGCATGATTTAGCCTGCTTATATTTATTAACAAAATCCTAATTAATAGTAGGCCTATTGACAACAGGGAACATATTAAATTTCTATTGCCGTGAGCCTACGATACGTCAAACCTGCTGTGAACGCGCGCGAAGCGGCCACTGGAGGCGCTAGACGATCACAAATCAGCACTGGACTGTCATTTACGCATCGGTAATTGTTATTTACGTCAATGATCGAAGAAAAAGTCGTATCGGGACAAAATAGTTTCATATTTAAGCCAATATTACAGTTTACATTTTTAAAACAAGTTGTTGAGAAAGCAGTGCAAATCATATTAACTTCAAATACACTTAAATTTTTATATTCGGATTAAAATAATTAATACACAGTTAACAAAAGCATGTGAAGTCATATTTAAGGGCAAATTTTTAACACTCTTGAGCACCAAAACAAACTGGTTTTAGATTTGCACTCAAATATGTCTCTTAAGGTAAGTGCAAACAATGTATTTTGACTTCTTTTTTTTTGTCTTTTTTTTTTGAAAGTTAGTCAACTTAAATTTTTATTTAAATGTAGCTAAAATAAATTGATTGCAAACCACTTTCCTTAAAAAAAATTTAGTAAATTCAATTTATCATTTTTTTTTTGAAATATAGGAAATATTAGTAAATATATAAATATTATATTATATTTACTATATATAAATATAAATATTTACTATTGTTTATGTATTTATTGGATTAGCTTTTAATTAGTTATAATAACCTATAGCCCTATTCTCTATTCAAACATATTTTCTTTCCCAAAAACATTATTTAAAAAAAAAAAAAAAAAAAAAAAAAGTAAGTAAAAGAACAAAGTTGTTTCAAGTCTGTTCAACATGATGCAGTCGTGTTTGGATGGGAAACCTGATATAATGGTGTTAAATCAAAAGGAATTGCTTAAATAAAGTGAACAGCATTAAAAAATAAATTTTTTTCTTCTTCAGTGATCAGTGTTCTTTATCGTTAGTGACCACACAACAAGAGATCCAACACCTGTAGTTAAGTGATGGATCATTCTGTGAAATTATGGCCCTGGTGGCTTTCAAGATGTGAGGATGGGGTATCTTCTGCATCCAACACAAACGATTCTGTGATTTAGCTAAAGAGCTTGCGTGGAGGAATATTATTATATATATTATATTTTTTTTTTTAGAAGAATGTTCAGCTGCACTCGTGGGGTTCGCAGGTGGATCTGGCAGAGGGAATGGAGATGGTCGAGTCCCTATCTCCTTCCACTTCTGCCAGATCCGGAGCCCAATCCCTGGGTTCAGAAGCATGTTCTGCGGTTTCTACCACCCAAGAAGAGGGATCGACACTCTGCCTCTCATCCTCTGAGGAGGCTGATGTGGAGACTGTTGGCGCGGATTCGCCACCCCACTCCCCACAATATGAGGAGCTCTTGGAGGTGGTTACTCACGCGGTGGCCAAGCTCAACATCGATTGGCCATCGCCGAGAAAAAACATCTGAACCGCAGAAAAGTAAGCTAGATGAATGCTTTCTGCGGGCGAGGCAACCACCTCCAAGCCGGGGCCCTTCCCTTCTTTCCCGATCTGCATGAAGAGATAGCCAGATCGTGGAAACGCCCGTTTTCAGCCCGCCTCTACATCCCTTCATCTGATTATTATGGCAACCGTGGTGGGGATGGGAGAGTGTGGCTATAGAGCGATGCCACGGGTGGAACAGACGCTTGCGAGCTATCTGTCCCCCGGGGCTGCATCGGCTCTGAAGGCCCCGTCTTTGCCCTCCAAGCCACTCAGAACAACTTCGGCTTTGGTGGGCAAAGGGTATACGGCAGCAGGTCAGGCTGGTGCGTGTCTGCACACCATGGCGGTGTAACAGGCGTACCAAGCTGACCTGCTTAAAGAGCTAGATGAGGGAGAGGAGATCAAGTCCGAAGATGTATCAGAGCTGAGACGGACCGCTGATCTCTCCCTCCGCACCACCAAGGAGACCGCCCGAGCGATTCGGCGGTCTATGGCAGCTATGGTGGCCGCGGAGAGACACTTATGGCTGACCCTGTCTGAGATGAAGGAGAAAGACAGGCTCTGCCTCATGGACGCCCCGCTTCAACCTTCTGGCCTGTTCGGCGACGCTGTCAGCTCAGTCGTCGACAGGTTTCAGGAGGCACGAAAACAAGCGGCGGCGTTCCATAGGCCATCTGGGCGTCGCTCTCTCCCTCGGGGCATCTGGGCGGGGAGAGGCCCCAGCCGCATGCCAGCTCCTCATATAGGGAGGCTCAAAAGCAGAGCATCGCCTCTCGTGCTCCTCCGCATCGGGAACGAGAGTCCCAGCGACGCTCTCGGTCGGGGACTTCTAAGCCTAAACAAGATCTTAGGGCAGTCATCGAAGCTAAGAAGTCCTCGGCCAAGAGGTCCTGACGCCAGGAGATCAGGACTTCAGAGGGCAGCCCCTGCTGGGGTAGAGCAGGGTACACCGCATTACACCACGGTGCCTCTCAGGAAGTCAGTCTGCCAACCCTGCCAGAGTTCCAGGGCACAGCGGCTTCCAGCGAGCGCCGCTCTCAGTATTTTCCGCCCGTGTGCATAGCGGAGCTGAGAGGCTCGCCACCCCTTTGGGGGTCTCAGGAACAACCAGGTCAAAGAAACACCGATCTGGCTGTCCCAGTAACACCAGAGGTCAGTCTCGAGAGACTGATTCCCTTAGTAGATTATTTGGCAGCGTGGAAACTACTGCCAAATATATCTCAATGGGTCCTGCGCACAGTAGAGAAAGGCTACCGTATTCAGTTTTGGCTCTCCACCCGCCGAGATTCAGCGGGGTTACTCCGACGCTAGTCGGCCCCCGAGCAGGCTCTGGTTATGGAACAAGAAGTGAATACCCCTATTGAGGAAGGAGGCCATCGAGGTGGTCCCTCCTCAGGACAGGGAATCCAGGTTTTACAGCCGGTATTTCATAGTTCCGAAGAAGGATGGGGGGTTGCGTCCGATCATAGATCTACGTGTAATAAATCGATCAGTTATGACACTGAAGTTAAAATGCTCACAATCAGGCATGTTGTAGCTCAAATCAGATCCGAGGACTGGTTTGTCACCATAGATCTCAAAGACACATACTTCCACATCTCCATCCTTCCACAACACAGGAAGTTTCTGAGGTTCGCTTTCGGGGGCGAAGCTTACCAATATCGAGTACTTCCCTTTGGCCTTGGCACTCTCACCCCGCACGTTTGCGAAATGTGTAGATGCGGCTCTGGTTCCTCTGCGTATGCAGGGCATCCGCATTCTCAATTATATTGACGATTGGTTGATTTTAGCTCAATCAGAGCAGATGGCGGTTCGACATCGAGATGTCGTTCTCGCTCACATGGGGGAGCTGGGTCTGAGACTGAACGCCAAGAAGAGTGTACTTTCTCCAGTTCAGAGAACCACCTATCTAGGCGTAGTGTGGGATTCGACCACGATGCAGGCACGTCTGTCCCCTGCTCGTATCGAGTCGATCCTCACGTCAGTCAAGAGAGTCAAAGAAGGCCAGTCACTCACTGTCAAACAGTTTCAGAGACTGTTAGGTCTGATGGCAGCTGCGTCCAACGTGATACCTTTTGGCCTGCTGTACATGAGACCCCTACAGTGGTGGCTCAAGACCAAGGGTTTTTCCCCGAGGGGGAATCCACTTCGTACTATCAAGGTCACGGGGCAATGGCTCCGTGCCTTAGACATGTGGAAGAAACCTTGGTTCTTGAATCAGGGCCCGGTGCTGGGAGCTCCTTGTTGCCGTGTAACACTAGCGACGGACGCATCCCTCACCGGCTGGGGTGCGGTCATGAGTGGCCACCCTGCCCGCGGTCTGTGGAGCAGTCGCCATCTAACATGGCATATCAATTGTCTAGAGATGCTAGCCGTCTATCGGGCACTAAAATATTTCCTCCCAGACCTGAGAGGCCACCATGTGTTGGTGCGCACCGACAACACATCGGTGGTCTCTTACATCAACCACCAGGGAGGTCTGCGTTCTGCGTCTGGCGCACCAGATCCTTGTGTGGTCCCAGGACAAACTGCTCTCACTCAGAGCAGTGTATATTCCTGGGAAATTGAATGTGGGTATTGCTCTGCTGCCGGGAGTTCTGGCGAGAGTACGCCGGGACGGGGTCCGTCTGCTGTTAGTACCCCTGTTCTGGCCGGGCCGAGTATGGTTCTCAGATCTGGTCTCGCTCCTCGACGGCTCTCCATGGGAGATACCGATCAGGACAGACCTACTCTCACAGGCGCAGGGCATGATAATTCACCCTCGCCCGGAGTTATGGAAACTATGGGTTGTGGGCCCCTGAGGGGGCACAGCTCATAGCATATCCGTCTCTCAACCGAGGTTTTTGAGACCATCCTCCAATCCAGAGCTCCCTCAACGAGGAAACTGTACGCCCTGATTTGGAAACTCTCACCTCATGGTGCAGAGACCATCAGCTTGACCCAGTTAACTGCCCAGTTGGTACAGTGCTGGAGTTTTCTGCAAGCCAGGTTCTCTGCAGGGTTGACCCACTCCACACTGAAGGTTTACGTGGCAGCCATTGTGGCCTACCATGCCTCCCTCTTGGTGGTCAGCTTTTCGGAAGACACCCCCTAGTTACACGTTTCCTCCGCGTTGCGCTGAGGCTGAGGTCTCCAGTACGGTCCCGTATTCCCCCCTGGGACTTGGTTGTGGTGTTAGAGGCACTTTGTAGAGCTCCATTCGAGCAAATATAAAGATATATCAGACAGACATCTGATACTTAAGACTGCCTTCCTGTTGGCTATTACCTCTCTGAGGAGAGTTGGAGATCTTCAGGCCCTCTCAGAGGCCCCCACTTATCTCGACTTTGCGCCCGGCATGGCCAAAGCGTTCATATACCCTCGAGGCTATCAATGTATCCTATGAGTCCTCTGGTCTTCCCCCGCTTGCTGGGGCCAAGGCTCACTCCACACGGGGTATGGCGGCCTCCAAGGCCTTCTTAGCAGGTGTATCCATGCTGGACATCTGCAACGCTGCGGGGTGGTCCACGCCCTCTACATTTACAAGATTTTATGGCTTAGACATGCCAGTTACTCCAGGCGCTTCCGTTCTCTCAACCCAAGTTGTGCTCTTCGGATACACACTAGGCAGGGATTTGGTTGTCTGGCAGCGTGGGACCTCATTCCCCGTAGCATTCAGACGCAGCTCAAGTTCCTGAAGAGGAACGTCTCAAGGTTAGGAATGTAACCATGGTTACTCGAGGGAACGAGACGCTGCGTCTCGATGCCATACCCCCGGCACCCCTGCCAGCGCTTGCTGGTACTCGAAGCTGAGATGCCAGCTGCTGTGGCACGTGCTTTTACAGCTTCCTGGTCGCTGACGTCACCCCGCCCGTCGCCCGTGATGTCACAACTCTTCCATTGGACAGATTTATACACGATATCACGAGATTGCTCACGCTAGATGCGTTCCCCGTAGCGTTCCGAAACAGCGTCTCATTCCCTCGACGAACCATGGTTACATTCGTAACCTTGAGACATTTTTTGGCCATGCAATATAGACAGTGTTTACTTGACTGTACACTTCATAATGTATTCGCTTTATTTATTTGTGTTATATTTTCTGAAAACAATGTATGTCCAAGTAATGAAGTGAATTCCAAGCATAAAAAAGTAAACTTAAAAAGTACTCAAAAATGTGACTTAAAATATACTTGTCACACCCCCTGGACTCAGTTAGTGTGTTTTGCCCCTGTGACCCAGTTTCTGTCTCCCCGTTTTTTGGTTTGATTAGTTCCCCAGGTGTGTCTAGTTTCTTCCCCATGTGTTCCATGTCCCCCCTGTTAATTTAGTATTCCACTCACCTGTGTTTCCAATTATCCTGTCTTTAAAGGTCCTAGTATGTCCAGTCCGTGTTTGTCGGGTCTACAAGTTACATAAGTGTGTCTTCCTCCTGTTTTCCCACGTTGGAGTTACCCCTGTGTTGGATTAATAAAGTCTTATTTCGCTTATTCCTAAAAAAAAAAAGAAAAAGGGCACTTTCTCTCGAAGAAGAGAAAAAGGGCAGGTGCTCAAGCCCCTTTGATGTTTATGTGTGCACATGCCTGTTCTCCTCACCAGTCCTGTTCTTTTGCCTGGTAATTCACCCCATTCCAATATATCCTTTATTAATCCAATTTTTTCTAATTCTTATATCACAAAATGGCATGTTTTTTTCCTCTGTTCGTCATATTGTTCTGTCTGCACCAGGGCTCTGAAACCAGTTCAAGGATCGAAAACACAGAAAAGCAGTATGTTACATAATGTTGCAAGGAACATAACCAGAAACAGAAATAAATCAAATTGAAATAGTAACACTGTTTTTTTAAAATGATGAACATAACACGGTTAATAACGTTATTTTAAAATTATATCTACCAGACACAAATTCAAATATACGGCCGATGTAAATGTGACGTTGAACGCAACCAACATGAGTGAAATTATTCCCCCTCAGCCGTAAATTCATCACAGGTAAGTCGCCATGGCAAAATGCGGAGTTCTTCCCAGGATATACCACGAACCGTCAGCATTACAACACACAACTCTATAGAATAAAACTGTACAGAAATAATTTGGATTCACATTATCAGTGTTCGTATCAGACAGGAAATTATATTGCAACAGTCCCCCTCCCCCTTTCATTTTTAAAGGCAAGCAGAGCATTTGAATGTTCTTTAACATGAATATGATTTGTTAAAATAACTGTTCTCCAAAAAGCTGCAGTATGGGAGGGTGAGCTCTCCAGGCATTTGGTCGCCTGTAGTTTACATGTCAAAATTTAGAATCATCCAGCAAAAAAGTTTAAGAGTCAGTAAAGGCAGATGATTTAAAGGTTGGGATCTTCTGCCAGAAGAATGGAGATGAACATTTCTTTCACAGTGTCACTACCTTTACGCACTATGCTTGCAGATCTTCCTCATGCTGGCTTCACTGGTTGAAGTTGGATGTGTGATTTCAGAATATATTCTTCATGACTGATTTTCTTCTGCAGCAAGTTGTCGGCAAGTGTTATTCACATGTTTCAACACTTTTAATATAAAGAGCACAACCCAATTCTATCAAAAAACTGAACTTTATCAAAGTTAACAGCCATTGGTGGGTGTATTTGGTTTGGTCCAGTTTGAAACAAAAGTCTCGGCCCTGTTTGGATGCATGTTGATTAATTCGTTCCAAACTGTTTTGCAGTCCAAACTGATTTCTGATCATCCACTCGACTTAGAGACATTTTGATGTCATTGGACCACAGGATGTTTGACCTGAAAGAAGTTTGGGCGTCGATGTCACCTCTTAAAAATTGATTTGCTTCGGGTTGGACAGAGCCACCAGAAACCTCACGACTGTGTTGTTTCATCATCCGCAGTGGAGGGAGTTTCAGGTCTTGAAACACTTGATTGGATGACTCTGTTTTGTCCTCCGTTTTAATTTTTTCGTTTAAAAAGTGAATCTGATGGGAAAAAAATACACATGGAGAATGATGGGGTTCTTTTGAGTCATTGAAGATCAGCTAGATCACAGTGTCACTTTTCACTGATATCCCTAAGTTGTCACTAAGCACTGTTTTAGGAGACTAAAGATGTTGGAGTACTTTAGAGCATAGTGAAAACAGGACGTCAACTCCACTGATTCCAAGGATATAGTCCCCCTCATCTTCAACACTGAGGACCTTTACACTTCGTGTGAGAGAGGGGTCTGACTCTGCTAAACAGGCATAACTGAGGCAGATGAGCCCCTCCAGTTTCCCTGAGATCACTGTCACATCAATCACAGGGAACCAATTCGCTCACAACTGAATCCCTCTCAGCTCTTCACTGAGGAAACCTCCATCCATTGCACCGGTAACTGGAGAGTGGACAATCACCCCTAGCACAGATAAAGAAACCCAGCGCACTTCTGGGTCCTGCTGCACCTCGAATCGAGACCGCCGGAGTGCTGATTTCCTGAACTCTTGGACCCTCCTTCATCTTTACAGAGTGACGGCTCCACCTGACCCCACGATCAGAATCACCAATGTGAACACAAGACTGACACACTGGGAGCGGCTGAAGATTCAGTCCAGACGGTTCAGAGTCAGAGATGGTTGGCCTAGAGAACAGGGATTACAATGATAAATGAAATGATAAATGTGTGAAAGAGAAACAGTCTATAAAAAATATAAGATGATCTCACTCTTCCATCTTTTTCAAAACCTTTGGTTTTAAGTGAATCTCCACTTTCTCATTACAGATGTGACTCCAGTCCTGTTCTTTGCACTGTTCAGTGAAGTTTACTGCATTCCTCCTTGATAAACATTGAGAAAAAACCATGGATTTTTTTTAAAAAGAAAAGGATTCAAAATAGACCACCAGTAGCTTTTTCATCTTTTGTAGGAAACAAGAAACCATGTTTTTTGTTAGATCTTATAACCTATATGATGACTGTATTTAAAAATTGTCGCTATAAAGTTATGTGGTATATTTTTAGTTTGGTCTATCCCTATTTAACGTAATTTGTCATGTGTTTTGTGTTTTAAACTAGTTAACATTTACAACATGCATAAAAAACATAAGCACACAAACCCGTTCAATGATCACAGTGCAGTGTGGCTCTGTCAGCTGATGTCTTCAGAACATGAGTCCTTCCTCCAAAAGCAATCCAGAGACACTGACACTGAAATATTCATGTTACAAAATCATCAAGAAGCAATAACCTAATTTTGCACTGCTTTCATTCAAAGCAATGATATTTGTTCCGCACTTTGTATTACACTTCTTAACTACTATGGACCTAACATTAAGGTCAATCATTTAATTACAGTATCACTTATTGTGCACATACATATTTTCATTGTACTGCAACATGAAAATTCATTGTACTATTAGAAATATCTCCATGTACTTGCAATCTGTAAGTAATTTCCGTAGTAGGCCCTCTATGACTTACACCTACCCATCTCCCTAACCCCCCTTAAAAACCTGTACCATACCACCAAAGCTGGCCAAAATCTTCGCCATCTTAAAAGAGTTTTGCAAGTTCAGCATTGAACCAAACTGCTTAAACGACCTTCACCATTGTCGAGGAGGATTTAACTCAACTCAATGATGAGTAGGTTGTGTCATTATTTTTACTCAACATGTGGTTCTCGAAAAGGACATTACAACAAAAAGGGCTGTTCTAAATAAATAGCCGCTGGTATATTACAATAAATGGGATCTTGAGCTTTTTAAAATATGATGCAAATGTACCATAAAATCAATCATACAAATAAGTGACATTATTTACCCCCTATATTGCGTCTCAGTGAGCCATACAATAGCTTCGTGTGGGAACCGATCAAAAACTATCCTCTTACATAACATCTTTATCATGAAGTTTATGTGTACTAAAAGTGTGACTTAAGCATCCAGTAACGTTATGGTGCCTTGTATATGGTCTCAAGGACATGACAGAAATTCCGTTTCATGAATAAAGCATATAACCTGAGCTGCTGTATACTGGTGCCGGTCTGGGGCGGGAAAATAATCCCAGAGCCCAGCTCCATTATTCAGATGAACCAGCTTCAGATTCACGGTCTTCAAACACACAGGATGAAATGAAGACAGCAGCAAACTGACATGCTCATCAAGAGCGAAAGGAACTGCAAAAATATATGTGACCACAAACAAGTCTGATATTAACAGTAAATCTACTGATGAGATAAACAGAGCCAATGGCAAAAAAGAATATTGTTTACTCTTCTGCTACTTTTTCTGCTCTTGCTGAGTTCTATGTAGAAGAGTGACCAGTCAGTGCTGGATATCTCTGATTGTGGAATGTAATGTGATGTTTAAGGACGCAGGCAATGATGCGGTTCTTCTTCTGAGGAGTCAAAGACAACCTGAAACAGACAGAAAAAAAACACCCCACACAGAGAAAAACATTTGATAACAGCATCTACACTCACTATAGCTGCGTGTTTTGCTTTTGATAACGATTACAGCCTAGTGTTATAGTTTCTTACAGAACATTCCATGAGGACTGAAGGTCAAGTGACCATCTGGACTTTCTGCACTGTTCCACTTTCCTGACCCTACAGGAACAAAATGTATAATAAAGAAGAGGATTAGGGCCCAAGCAATAATAAAAAAAGATATTAAAAAACCATCTCGCGATTAAAGTCATTATTTAATACGAGATAACTTGTTAAATTTCAAGGAAAAATGTTGAAATTAATGTGAGATTAAATGAATGAATGGTGTTTATTCCGAGTTTTTCTCGAAAAACAGACTTTTTCTCTCGGAATTAATGAGTGTATTCTCAAAATGTATCTCTGTCTTTTTTTTCTCGACAATTAATGAGTGTGTATTCTCGAATATAACAACTTTATTCTCAAATTGAAATGAGTTAATCTCAATATTTTATTCAAAATTTTTCTTGAATTTACCAAGTTTAATCTTGTATGATAATGACTTTTTCGAGATGTTTTTTTTTTTTTTTTTTTTTTACGCTTGACCTAATCCTCTTCTGTAAACTACAACAATTTATAGTGATAAATATTTCATAGGCTTGATCAGATGCAGTTATGTTTGTGAAATACCTCATTTTTTTCAAGACTTAGATGTACCAAGAAAATTTTTTTTTTTTTGTTCTGGATCAAATCTCCAACTTCTGGGACAGGTGCTTACTGACAACATTGAGTCAAACACAAGAAATTAATTTAGATAATAAATGCTTTACTGTATTATTAAAAAATGTAGTAAATGTATTTAAAAGGAGTTTTCAATCAATAATACGTTTGTGAATTTACAAATGCACAAACACACTGACCTCATATCTCACACCATACAGAGTGATGGCTGAAGATCTGAGTTTCTCAGCTGTTAAATCACAGACATGAGGTTCAGGATCTGACGTGTGGACAGCACTCAGGACAGTAACAGCAGCACCCAACAGCTGTGCTCTTCAGGGAAATTGTATACAGTTCATGGATACCCAGTCTCCTACGCTTCCTCACAACATTCTAATCCTGGAGCTTCATACAGACAGCGCAGAGCGACAGTTCACATCCATTATTTCTTATCACTGTAAGAAGAAGACTTTCATGCAGGTTTGTCTTTAGTTTTATTGATTTGAGGAACAGTCCACTTGATCATTCAAAGAGTGAGCTGCTCGCCTTCCTCATTAAGAGACCACAGAGCAAACATCACGACTGAAGGATGGGGAATTTGATCTTCTTTCTGGAGAGGAAGGCCCTATTGATTATCCCCTTCATTTTCAGGGCGGTCCAAACAGATCTGGACTCCCCCAGGAATCTGTTGTATCAGTAAACACATAATAAAGAGGCAGTTGTGAAAATACTCCTGAAAGCTGAGATGCATATAAATTGAACACTGGCCCCGTCTGTTATTTCTTTTCAAACTTCTTTATACAAGAACACATTCGTAGCAGGGATCTAAGCCAGTCGCAAAGTCACATTTCTCTACAAAAAACGACATTCCGCTTCTTCACCCCTTCTCTGCCCGTGACCCCCCAGACTCTCACGCATGGTGAGGGACAGGGAATGACTCTGGTCATGATGCTCCAGTAGAGTGGACAACAAAGGTGCACTATATGGAGGTGTTTGTCTTAGTTTTCTCATCACATGATACGCATCTGTAAAAGGGTTTCTTCAGACAAAAACAGCCCATCCAAACACAGCAAAGGCACAGAGCAGGGGCATCGGGGCTTTCATTATCTTACTCATCTTCATATGTTTTCCTGAAGAGGCTGAGTCACTCCTGAAAGAACTTTGGAAGTACTCCTGCACCCCTCTCCTCAGAGAAGCCACACTCTCCCCCAGTGAAACTGAGGAACTTGTGGAGATCAATCCACTGCCTCAGCAGCTAGAGATCTTGTGGTGACAAACATGAATGTCTAGGCCAGAGCAAGATTCCTTTAAACACGATTCTAAGAATGTACTAGGTCGGGCTCTATCGAGGAATTTGTGAGTCCTAACCTCGAATGAAGGGGGGATGAGATACATACTCATCAATTCATCACATGAGGTGAGACTTTCTCTGGGTTATCCGTATCTGTGGATCTGATATAATGTCAACTGCAACTCAGCTCAAAAGCTCAAATAGTCATACTCCTCAGAAAATACACTTCAGCTCTTCACATTTAATAGGGAAAATACATTAAAGTTTTTGTAGTAAAGTTTGCCAAATGCCCAGTCCACACAGGATCTTCTGAGCGTGAATTGATTTCCCTTCTTCCAGAATCTCCACTGAGCATCAGTTTTTGGGTGTTTTTCACAGTTAGGACGGAACAGCTGATCTATTCTGATGCTGTGATTCTTGTCATTTTGATAACAGATGAGAGGATGTATTTAATCAGAAGCATGTGCAGACCTCACATGCTCACGATAGTATTTCTCATTCTGCTCTTTGCTCCTCTGAATGATCACTGGTTCAGTATAAACGGCCTGCCAGCTCCACATTCATCAGTTGGAAGATTACACTTGGTCACAAACTTACATTTATCAATGACAGATACTTTATAGTGAAGAATTGTGTCACTCCAACCTACAGAAAAACAGAAGAGTACAATAGTTACAATAAAAACACACAAGAAGGACATAACAATCAGTTTAATGGCTAACAGTGTTACAAAAGATTTATTGTTCGAACAAATCCTGTTCTTTTGTACTTTCTATTCCTCCTGAAAAGACTTCCACAATTACAGTTTTTTTAAAGCCACATTTCTTAAAAACAAAACATTTATTATGTTCGTTTACATACAAATTTAGTTTATCTTAATAGCTTAAATTTACTGACTGTGTGGTATCCAAACTCAAAATCCTTGAGTGTTTTCAAGGCAAGTGAAATTAATTCATGTATTCCCAACGCAAGTAAACATTTTACAAATTTAAGATGTACATAGTTAAAATTAAGTTGGGACAAAATGTAAAAGAATATCATGTTCAACAAAGAGCTAAATATTTTTTGAAAGCATTAATTATACAGATAGAGTATCATTTGTACCTTTCATTGGCTTCAGCTTCTGTCCTTCAGGGATGTGCTTTCTCATTTCTGTGGACAACCTGCCAAACCTACAAATTAATTTATTAAAGATTAACATATACACTGTTACCACAATTTGGAGTGAAAAAAAAAACATAAATAGCACTGTATTATTTCATTTTGTATTTCCAAAAATTCACTTATCAAAAGTGCCTAAACAATAACCCAATATGTATGTGTACCTGAGCCATGACAAACTGGATGATACATTAAAATTAATTTATCACATAAGAATATAGAAATAAATCCTGTACAGATTTTCTTACATTCACCTTTGAAATCATTTTATCTGACCAAATATATTGCAACAGTCTGTGTTTTTATGAGATTTTGAAAGTTCTGAGGGTTACCATTTGAGTGCTGTCTAACTTTATAAAATTTAGTTATAAAAAATACTTAATATTAAATATTTTTTAATTAACATCAGTTCATTTCAGTTTTTCACATTGTTTTTCTTTAAACAGTATCCATTAAACAGCAGCTGTTGACATCTTTTTGTGAGTACATGATGATAAAACAGTTGGCTTTCTTCATATATAAGACATTATTAGCAAATCTGGTATTGTTCATTTTAGGACAAGAGAACAGTCTTTTCAGACATTACTACTTCAGGTTTCCATTTGGATATATATTTAGTAAGTACCAAAAAGCGATTTTTGCCATATTTTATATTTTTGAATGTTAAACTGTCAGTTAATGCATCATGGTTAGCTGGCGATTTTTTAAAAAATTCAAAACTTTTTTTATCAAAATGACAGAGACAAAACACCAGTGTCCGCAGGCAGGAAATCCATTGTTTTCCTCCCGATGTCATGTTTTACTGTTGTTTGTTGTTAACCTCACGTAGTCTCAATATTGCTCGTTTGGTTGATTGTTGTCACCTGTGTGTTGATTGTCTCGCTCCAGCTGATCCCTCATCTCCACTCAGCTACATATACTCACTCATCTCTCTGTCTGTTGTCAGATCCCTCATTCATGTCTCCACTGCCTAGTTGGTTTACCGTCTTCCGTGTTAGGTAAGCTGGATTGTATTACGTGTTGTGCGTCTTCGTGTCCAGTGTTCGGTCTGTTCCTGGTTTCATCCATTGACCGTCTTCACTCTTCACCTCGCGACTTCACCATCCAGCTCTTCTCCACGCCACCGTAGACCTTCGTTGCCATTACCTACATTCTGGACTCTGATTTCAATAAACTTCTTCTGATTGCCTGCAATTGCTTCCTCCCCTTTTTACCACCAGCCGTCCACAGTAGGATCTGACCATCATGGAAGCAGCAGGCGATGGCTCCCCATCTCATCTAGAGGAGTTTTGCAGAAGGCCGTTGATCGCATGGATCGCTTAAGACAAGGCGATAGATGAGATGGGTCGAGCTTTCCAAGCAATGGTGGCCGAAGGTGTCGAGCTTCGCTCTCCAGGCTCGCGACAGCAACAACCGCCACCCGCTCGCCTCCCACGCCACCCACACCGCCCGATGCGTCTCCGGAGGATTTCCCAGTCGAACCACGCCTCCCCATCCCTGAGAAATATGCGGGTGAGCCAAAGTTTTTGTCGATCATTTCTGTCTCATTGTTCTCTGCACTTAGCCCCTGCAGCCCATACGTTTCACACCCGAGGAAATGAAGGTGGCGTAGATCTTGTCACTACTAACGGGGGGGAGCTGCCCTCTGGGGGAGACGGCGGTGTGGGAGAACCAAGACAGCTGCTGTGTGCCTAAGTTCCACGCCCACTTACGGGAGGAGATGAGACGGGTCGCCGACGACGCTCGATGCCGCCCGGGGAGGGGCGGCTGGGCTCTCACCGGGACCACCGATCAGGAAGAGACAGGTCCGTAGCCAGACTATTCTAATGAGTTCCGCGCACCCTGGCGGTGAGTGTAAAGGAGAGTGGAGCGAAGAGCGCCAGTGGGATCACTTCCTGCGCGGGTTGGCTGACCGCGTCAACAGGAAGATCCAGCGCCCGTCCGGGCTCCCCCGCTTCTCTCAATGGCCTGATCGACCTCCCACCATCAGAGTGAACAACCCGGCTTCGACCAAGCCTTGCGCCAGGCGGGGGAGAGCAGTTCTCGCGACCAGACCGGAGGCTCAGCGTCAGCTCAGGAGGTTAGCGGTCAGCCCACCGGGGAATCTTGAACCCATGCAGGTGGGGCGAGCTGCATTCTCCGGGGAGGAGAGGATCGGCCGGAGATCCCTGGGACTATGTTTATACTCGCGGCGGCCAAGAATTTCACATCAAGCTGTCGGTAAAAGACCAAGCCGATGGTAAGCGGGAGGCTACTATGGTGCGGGATCTCTACCAGGAAGACCTCATCTACGCTCGACACTCCTTCCGGTGAGGTCTACGATTGGTCCACCCACGCACTTTCGATCATCAAGCGTTGGTGGATTCTGGGGCAGAGAGGGTAGTTTTATGGACTGTTAAGTTGGCTGCTAAACTCAACATTCCTCTCACCTCCCTCAAACACCCCGGTACACCTTTTACTCTCAACGGACACTGAACTGCCAGTCATCCCACACAGACCACTGTACGGTTTCTCTCATCACATCCTCAGCAGCCATGCGAGATTTCATTTACATCCGCGGACTCACCTCAATCCCCCATTGTTCTAGGTCACACCTGGCTCCAGAAACACAACCCCCGGGATCAGTGGCGCCTCGGATCTGTGGTTAGCTGGGCGAGGGAGTGTCATTGTCTTGTCTTTTGTCTGCTGGTGTTAATGTTTCTGGAGTCTGTGTTTCCAGGGAAGCAGTGGATTTGGCTAACGTGCCCTGGAGGGTACCCGCGACCTGAAGGAGGTGTTCAGTAAGCCTCGGGCTGATTCTCTTCCTCCTCCGTCCCTATGACTTTGTGCGATAGAGTTGTGCCAGGAACTTCTCCGCCCTAAGGGCAAGTTATATTCTTTGTCTATTCCAGAGGCGGTGACCGGAGATATATATATCAGTTCTCTAGCAGCTTGGGGTTCATCCGCCCTTCTTCTTCTCCAGCGCAGTAGCGGGGTTCTTTTTTTGTGGGAAAGAAGGGCCGGATCCTTGCGACCTTGCATTGACTACCGAGGGCTGAACAACATAGCGGTAAGAATACCTATCCTTTGCGCTTATGTCTTCAGCTTTGAGAGGTTGCAGGGGCGTCCGTTTTCACTAAATTGGACTTACGTAATGCTTATCATTTGGTCCGCATCAGGAGGGGGATGAGTGGAAGACTGCCTTTAACACCCCTAGAGGCCATTTTGGGGTACTGCGTGATGCCTTCGGACCTAACAGATTTCGCCGGCAGTCTTCCAAGCACTTTCGTTAATGGCGTGTTGCGAGACATGGTCGATCTGTTCATATATGTTTACCTGGATGACATATTGATTTTTCTTCCGTCTCTCAGAACCGTGCAACCGATACGTGAGTGCTTCTGCGGTTGCTAGAGAATGGATTGTTTGTCAGAAGCGGAGAAATCGTTTTCATACAGTCTGTTTCTTTTCTAGGGACCCGCATCATTTCGACTGAGGGTGTTATGGATCCTGAAGGTTAAGGCTGTGTGGTGTGCATCCCCAGAGTCACCAAAGGCCTGCAGAGATTTCTGGGGTTCGCCAAAAATTTTACCCGGCCCGTTCGATACACTTAATTTCAGCTAACTAGCCGCTCCTCTGACGCCCTTGACCTCCCTAGTTTGGCGTTCAGGTGGTCAGCGCGCTGAGGCTCGTTTGCCAAACTAAGCTGCTTTGTTTCAGCTCCATTCTGCGTCACCTGATGCGCTCCGTCAATTCATAGTGAGTGCCGGTGGCGTCAGAGGTGGGGGTAGGAGCAGTCGTGTTGTCCCCAGCAGCGCATCCTCAGGCGGAAAGGGTGCATCCCATAGCGTATTATTCTCACCGGTTATCTCCTGCAGAGGTTAATTATGACATTGGCAATGTCCGAGGAGTTGTTGGCAGTCAGAAACTTGCACTGGAAGAATGAAGTCACTACAGCTTGAAGGGTCAGTTAATACCTTTTCATTGTATGGAATGGACCATAAGAATCTCGATACATTAGAACCGTAAAGACTAACTCCAGGCAGGCTCGGTGGGCGTGTATTTTGGTCGTTCGATTTTACACTTTCTTACCAGCCGGCGGGTTCCAGAACATCAAACCCGATGCTTTATCCGTCTTTTTGGCGTTCCGATCATTACTGCTTTCTCAGGCCATTTTACCGGGGACCATCCCATTATCCTCCGGCTCAGATGGGAGGCCGAATCGAAGGCGTTGACTTCCGCCTTAGAAAGTGCGCCCCGACCGTTGCCCACCGAACCCGATTGTTTGTGCGGAGGTTGCGGTCAGGCGTTCTCCAGTGGTCATTGTTCCAGTGTTGCTTGTCGCAGGGTTAGTAGAACTAGGTTTCCTGAGTCGAAGCAGCGATTTTGGGTGGCCTGGGTATGGCTCCGTGGCGTCCGCGACTTCGTCTTGGCTTGTTCAGTTTGCGCTGGTTGGTAAGACTGTGCGACCTACTCAGATGGGTTACTCTTACGCTGTCACCTGTCCGCCGAGACCCTGGTCCCACATTTTAGCTAGATTTCATTGTATCCGCCTCTCCAGGGCCCTCTGAAGAACTTAATCACCGGTGTTACAACAGTAATGATGGCGGTTCTCGTCCCCATTCCCTTGCCCAAATTACCATCAATAGGAAACAGCGGTAGCTGTCATTGACCGTCTTCGGTATACATGGCCTTCCGACAGGCGTGGTTTTCCTGACTAAGGAGTCCCCTAATTTGTGTCCATTTTGGCGAGAATTTTTGTAAATTGTTAGGAGCGACTGTTGAGTCTTTCTTCCGGGTTCCATCCCAGAGCAATGGTCAAACCGAAGGCGAGCCAATCAGGATGTCGAAGTGGTTTTTAAGATGTTTGGCTTCAATAATCCTTAGATCACCAGGTCAGCAACTCTCAATTGTTGAGTACGCACACAATTCTTTACCAGTGTCATTCTGGGCATGTCTCCATTTAGGTGTAGTTTAGGGTACCAACCACCTATTTTTGTCAATCTGAGGAATCCGAGGTTTCGTCCTCCGCGACACGATCTAGTCAGAGGTAGTCACCGCCATTCCGGACCAGAGGTCATAGAGTTTCTGCTCCAGGCTAGGTCGGCATACGGCTAAGGCCGATCGCCACCGGTCGAAGCCTCCCTGCTACGCCGTCGGTCAAAGAGTGCGGCTTTCTACCCAGAATATTCAGATGCGCCTGTTTAACACAAGCTTGCTCCCAAATTTATTGGCCCGCTTTCTGTTACCAAAATCGGTAATCCGGTAACAGTGCGTCTTAGCTCTCCCACTCCGCACAGGAGTGGTTCATCCCGTGTTCCATGTGTCCAAAATTAACCCGGTGATTTTTCCCCGCCTTAACTGCCTGCGGTTCTCCCGCCTACGATCGATTAATGGGGAAACCAAGATATTTGGTTAATCGTATTCTGGACTCTACGGCCGGAGGGACGCTGGATTTGCAGTACTTGGTGGATTGGGAAGGTTACGGTCCGGAGGAGAGAAGGTGGGTTCCTACCTTCGGGACATACTGGATCACCGCCTTATTGATGATTACACCTACAGGTAAAGCAGGCTGGGAACGATCAGGTGACGTCCTGGGGGAGGGTACTGTCTCACGGTAGGAATCCATTGCTTTCCTCGATGTCATGTTGTTTGTGTTTGTTGTTGTACTCCAATGTAGTCTCCATGGTGCTCGTTTGGTTGATTGTTGTCACCTGTGTGTTGATTGTCTCGTTCCCAGCTGATCCTCATCTCCACTCCAGCTACATATACTCACTCATCTCTCTGTCTGTTGTCAGATCATCATTCATGTCTCCACTGCCTAGTTGGGTTTACCGTCTTCCGGTGTTCGTGTGCTGGATTGTATTCGTGTTGTCGATCTTCGTGTCAGTGTTCGGTCTGTTCCTGGTTTCATCCATTGACCGTCTTCACCTTCACCTGCGACTTCACCATCCAGCTCTTCTCCACAACCGTAGACCTTAGATTGCCATTGCCTACATTCTGGACTCTGATTTCAATAAACTTCTTCTGATTGCCTGCAATTGCTTCCTCCTCTTTTACCAGCCGTCACAACCAGAGGGTTAAGAATCAGAACATACAAGTTCTTCAAAGAGTTAAAGCTCCTCTTCCTGAAATCATATAACTTGAATGCACTGGTATACGTTTTCTAAACCCTGGTATATGTGATTTCAGAAATAAATATATCAGGTTTAACATACCTGGCCATTAAATCTCTCATTTCTTGTTTTTTCTGATTAAGTTTGTCTTTCCAAATGATTGTTTTCCACACAAACATTTCATGCTGCTGTTTGATGAGAGTCATCTGAACATCCCCATCTATGTCTTGTTTGATTTTGAAGAAGACTGGGTGAATACTGCTTAAAAATGTAATCCCTTCTTCAGAATCTACACTGGCACCAGATACTTTAAGAACATGTGGTGTGTCCATTTGAGTTTTCATGCCAGGGCTGGGGTGCTCATTTCAAGGACAAGAGGATTATTTGCGGTTTTTCCTGCTTAATTTTTCCTTTGCAAAAATAGTATCAAACGGGAAAGAAGTAGACATGGAGATCAGAGGATCTTCGGGATGTCATTGAAGATAAGAAGATTAAAGTTGTCCACAGGACATGCTATTTTTCTGTAATACTGTGGTCAGGCCAAAAGGATGGTGGTAGTATCTTTGGCATGAACAACAAGGTCAGCTCCAATGATTCAAGATTCTCAAAGGACTTTTAAAGCACATTGAGAGAGGAGTATGACCTTTGCCACAGGAGAATGAGGCAGAATGGGCCTACTCCAGTTTCCCTGAGACACTGTCACAATAACTCACAGGACCAATTTCGCTCACACTGAAGCCTCTCCAGTCTCTTCACTGAGGAAACCTCCATCCACTGCACCCGGTTACTGGAGATGTGATGTCACCAGCAACAGACCCCATCGCATTCTGGTCCTGCTGCACTCGATCGAACCGCCAGGAGTGCTGATTCCTGAACTCTGACCGCTCCTTCATCTCGGTACATGCTAACGGCCATCCCAACCTGAACCCACTGATCAGAATCACCAAATGTGAAACACAAGACTGACAGTAAAGATTCATGACAGATTTGTTCCGGCTCAGAGATGTTTCACATTGGAGCGCAGAAGATGTATGATGTTTGATAAATGGAAAGGATGATAAACTTATAAAAAGAAAACATTACAAAATGATAAGATGACCTCACTTCTTTAGCTGTTTCAAAAATGCTCGGTTTGAAGTGAATTTTCACTTTGTCATATAACAGCTGTGACTGCACGTCCAGCTTCTTTGCACATGGTCAGTATGTTTACTGCTCTTACTCCTAATAAAGATGGAGGAAACACCAGGATAAATAAACATATGCAAATATATCAACATTCTCCTTGAATCCTTTTTTTAGGTTTTGGTTCATACTCTTACACAGTAAAAAAAAAATTTATATATATATATATAGGTACTATATATATATATACAACACAAAACCCGATTCCCAAAAAAGTTGGGACACTGTACCAATTGTGAATAAAAACCAGAATGCACTGATGTGGAAGTTTCAAATTTTCAATAGTTTATTCAGAATCAGACAATAGATAACATATCAAATGTTTAAACTGAGAAAATGTTATAATTTTAAGGGAAAAATAAGTTGATTTTAAATTTCATGGCATCAACACATCTCAAAAAAAGTTGGCACCCCCTCTTCTTTTTAAACAGTCTGCAAACGTCTGGGGATGCGAGACAAGTTGCTCAAGTTTAGGAATAGGAATGTTGTCCCATTCTTGTCTAATACAGGCTTCTAGTTGTCCGCACTTTGCCACGTCCATTTTAAATGAGCCTTGGACCAGAGAAAATGCCTGTGCTTCTGGATTCATGTTTAGATATGGCTTAATTTTGACCTATAGAGTTTAGCCGGCAACGGCGAATGGCACAGTGGATTGTGTTCACCGACAATGTTTTTCTGGAAGTATTCTGAGACCATGTTGTGATTTCCATTACAGTAGCATTCATGTATGTGATGCAGTGCGTCTAAGGGCCCGAAGGATCATGGGCATCCAGTATGGCTTTCCGGCCTTGACCCTTACGCACAGAGATTGTTCCAGATTCTCTGAATGTTCGGCGATGATATTATGGGACTGTAGATGATGATAACTCTCAAACTCTTTGCAATTTTTCTCTGAGAAACTCTTTCTGATATTGCTCATCTATTTTTTTTCCGCCGCAGCATTGGGGGAATTGGTAAACCTCTGCCCATCTTGACTTCTGAGAGGACACTGCCACTCTGAGAGGCTCTTTTTATACCCAATCATGTTGCCAATTGACCTAATAAGTTGCAAATTGGTCCTCCAGCTGTTCCTTATATGTACATTTAACTTTTCCCCGGCCTCTTATTGCTACCTGTCCCAAACTTTTTTGGAAAGTGTAGCTCTCATGAAAATCCAAAATGAGCCAATATTGGCATGACATTTCAAAATGTCTCACTTTCATCAGATGTTATCTCTATTCTATTGTGAATAAAATATAAGTTTATGAGATTTGGAAATTATTCCATTCCTTTTTTACTCACATTTGTACAGTGTCCCAACTTTTTTGGAATCGGGTTTGTGTGTGTGTCTATATGTATATATAGATTTTTTTTTTGTGTTAATATCCATAATGGTGGACTGTATTTTTAAACACCACCTCTCTAAATCAGACATCAAAGTGAGACTCTACAAACATACGATTAAATATTCGAAAATTTGGCACCTAATGTTTAAACCAAAATATAAGGGTAATTCGATTTATTTTGAAATCAGAAGACTAAAGTATCAGCTAAATATCACCTTGATAAACAGTTTTTTTTTTTTTTTTAAAAAACACTTTCTGTGGACCTACAGGCATAATTTGTAGATTAACACATAATATATATGCACACTGTATCATAAGTAACTTATTTGTTTTGTGGTATTAATTGAGTTAAAATAAAAAAGGAGCATCCGCGAAGCATATCAGATGGACAGCTGTTGAGTTACATACATACCCTTCAATGATCACAGTGCAGTGTGGGATCTGTCAGTGATTGGTTCAGCAACATGATTCCCTCTTCTAACAGGCAAATCAGCATAGACACTGCAATATTGTTGATACACAAAAACCAATATAACATACTTACAAAAAATGTTGAGTTCAGTTCTGATTCAGTTAGCCTGCAGCACATTTAAACTATTATAATTAAACTATTATTTTATTAATATCAAATCTATAATGTAGAATTGCCGCCAATTGTAATAAAGGAGTTCACCCTTGGCTCACTGGGATTCTCATAGCCTCCCCTTTGTGTGAGGAAAACAGACCAAACTAAAGCCCAAATTTGTTCATCCCCTTCTCTCACCTTTTGCCATGTTCATGACAGATTGCTGCAAATTTATGTGTAGATGATGCAGATTTTTTTTTCAAATCAAATGTGATGAAATTCAGATGTTTTTGATTTAAGCATCCAGTAACTTCATGGGGCCACACAGTGCCATCGCTACTGGGAAGAAAAAGGGGGGGACAGAGTGCATAGGGCCCCCGCTGAAAGAGATTTTGAGAGGGCCTTACAGCAAAATCATTGCAATGGGCCCAGAATCCTTAGCAACGCAACTGACGCCACAGTAAATGGTCTTACTTGAGCTGTTGTAGACTGGTGCAGGTCTGGACGAGGCAAATGATCCCAGAAGCCCAGCTTCTATTCAGACTGACCAGCTTTAGATCCAACATCTTCAAACCCACAGAGTGAAAAGAAGACAGTAGCAAACTGACATGCTCATCAAGAGCTGAAGAACTGCAAAAGATTTAAATGGTTGTTGCATGTAAGTGAGAGTGAAAAGTGAAGTGAAAGTCATGACATTTGCCAAGTATGGTAACCCATACTCGGAATTGGTGCTCTGCATTTAACTCATCCAAGTGCACACACACAGCAGTGAGAAGTGAACACACCGTGAACAGACACCCGGAGCAGTGGGCAGCTATATATCCAGCTGTATGGAGAACAGTAAAGCTATTGATGAGATAAATAGAGCAATGGCAAAATTAGTATTTTTCTTACTCTTCGGCTACTTTTCCTGTCTTGCTGAGTCTCTGTAAGAAGAGTGACCAGTCAGTGCTGGATATTTCTGATTGTGGACATGTAAGTGTGATGTTTAAGACTGCTGGGAACGATGGACTCTTCTCTGAGGAGCTCAAAGACAACCTGAAACAGACAAAAAAAAAAAAAACATTTGATAACAGCACCGTACACCCCCTAAGAATGATTTATGTGGTGTTCTGGAACCTTTTTTTTTTTTTTTTTTTTTTTACAAGACTATATAATTATTCTATATATTAATCTTTATTAGAAAGATCACAATGTATGTGCAAAAGTTCTTACAAGACATCTCCACGAGTGATTGACAGGTTAAGTGACCATCTGGGACTCTCAGCACTGTTCTCATCCTCCTGAACTCTACCAAGTACAAAAAAGAGATAGCTTATTATGTTCAGATGACTGGTTTGATATTTCATATTGCTGTATTGGAGGTAGGATGTTGTCTTTCAAAATTACTTCAGCTCTCTCAGGATTTTTGATTCACCAAGAATCTGGATCAAATCTTCAACTTCTGACAGGTGCTCCACTGACAACCTAAACATGATATGAGTCAATGACAAATATAAGTGTGACAGATATTTGTAAAAATCTAGTATAAAATGCATTTGCACAAAATGCCACCTTTCTGTATTATACTCAAGCTGACTTCATATTGTTTTGAAATAAAACGGAAAAGTTTTTAAATCAGTAAAGTAATTAAAAAATATTATCTTTAAACAAAAACTGTTATTTGCAAATATCACAAATGTATAATTCATAAACGGAAAGTTTTTAAACAATTACAATGTAAACATTACTTGCCATTTTATCAGAGGACAAATATCTGTCTAATATTGTAGATGGCATGTTCTATATGTGTTCTGTTACAATTTCATGGACTTTTAGTAGTTTGTTTTCCTCAGTTACCTGTGTTTCTTTGTTCTAGATTCCCTCCAGTCCTAAGCTGCCTTAAGGCTTGTTCACTTTGCAGACCAATCAGCATATGACATCAAAGTACCGTGAGAGCAATTCAGAAGCACAAATAGTCATGTGCTCTCCAATAGCTCTTGCGGGACTATAATCTCATATGCCAACTGGTCTGCAAAGCGCTGCACAAGCCTTGTAGTCACTCATTCAATCATCACAACTGTTTGTCATTTAGCAGGCAGTTTAACTGTTTACTCAAGGGACTCATGAACAACTATCACAAAAAAAAAAACAAAAAAAACAACAATAACTGTGGATCATTCAGGTAATAACACAGTATTAAGAATCAAGGTGATGAAAATTTTGAACCAGTTCATTTTTATAAATTCAACTATTATTTTCTCTTGTAGACTATATGTAAACATCTTTTATGTGAAATATCTTATTCAGGTCAGTACTAAATAAAAAACAACATGCATTTTGTTTGATCCCTCTTATTTTGGTAAAATAATAACATTTTTTAATGATTCTGAAATGGGGATGCAAACTTTTGACCTCAGCTGTATATAATAAACTAATAATTAGCAATTGTATTTCAAAAGGGTGTTAATCAAGAATTCAGTTTTAAGTGTTTCTCCATACAAAAACACTGACCTCATAATCTTACACATACAGAGTGCTGGCTGAAGAATCTTGAGTTTCTCAGCTGTTAAATCACAGTACATGAGGTTCAAGTATCTGACGTGTGGACAGCACTGAAGACAGTACAGCAGCACCCAACAGTCTGTGCTCCTCAGGGAAACGTTATGCAGATTCATGGATACCCAGTCTCCTAAAGCTCTCCTCACAACTTTCTCATCCTGGAGCTCAAACAGACAGCGCAGAGCGAACAGTTCACATCCATGCTGTCTTCTCACTGTAAGAAGACTTTCCTGCAGGTTTGTCTTTAGTTTTATGATTTGAGGAACAGTCCACTTGATCATTTCAAAGAGTGAGCTGCTCGCCTTCTCATTTAAGAGACCACAGAGAAACATCACGACTGAAGGGATGGGATTTGATCTTCTTTCTGGATAAGGCCTATTGATTATACCCTTCAATTTCATGGAGTTCAACAGCTCTGTGACTTTACCCCAGGACTCTTCTTTATCCAGTAAAACATAATAAAGAGCAGTGAAAAACTCCTGAAAGCTGAGATGCATAAACTTGAACACTGGCACCTGTCTGTTATTTCTTTTCAAACTATCTTTATACAAGAACACATTAGTAGCAGGATCTAAGCCAGTCGCAGTCACACTCTTCTCTACAAAAAGACCTTCTCGCTTCTTCACCCCTTCCTCTGCCCGCTGACCCAGACTCCTCAGCATGGTGAGGACAGACTGACTCTGGTCATGATGCTCCAGTAGAGTGGACACAAAGTGCACATATATGGATGTGTTTGTCTTTAGTTCTCTTATCACATGATCATCATCTGTAAAGTGTTTCTTCAGACAAAAACAGACCATCCAACACAGCAAAGGCACAGAGCAGGCAGTCAGGAGGCTTTCATTTATCTTCACTCTCTCATATGTTTTCCTGAAGAGTTTTTTGTCCTGAAAGAACTTCTGGAAGTACTCCTGCACCCCTCTCTCAGAGAAGCCCACAATCTCAGTGAAACGCTGAGGACCCTTGAGGAGATTCATCACTGCATCAGCAGCTACAGATCTTGTGGTGACAAGCATGAATGACTCAGGCAGCAAGATTCCCTTTAACACGCTTCTAAGAATGTCCATAGGTCGGGCTCTATCGGATGGATTAGTGAGTACTAACATTGAATGACTGGGTGGATGAGATACATACTCATCAATTCCATCAATGAGGAAGAGGACTTTCTCTGATGTTAACTCCAGTATCTGTGAAATCTCATTCGATGTTAAACTGCAACTCCAGCTCAAAAGCTCAAATAAGCTCATCTCCTCAAAAATACACTTCAGCTCTTCACACTTAAACAGAAACATTACATCAAAGATTTCAGAGTAAAGTTCTCCAGTTGCCCAGTCCAACATGATCTTCTGTAGCGTGAAGGATTTCCCTCTTCCAGAATCTCCACTGAGAATCACAGTTTTTGGTTTGTTTCCATCACAGTCAGGACTGAACAGCTGATCTATTCTGATGCTGTGATTCTTGTCATTTGATAACAGATGAGATGAAGCATCCACAGACCTCACATGTTCACGATAGTATTTCTCAGTCTGTTCTTTGCTCCTCTGAATGATCACTGGTTCAGCGTAACGGGTGGCCAGATCCACACATGAAAGATTATGCTCGGTCGCAACCTTACATGTATCAGTGACTCACAATTTATATTGAAGAATCATGTCACTCAAACTACAAAAAGATACAACAATTATTACTTTAGTGGTTAAAAAATGCCAAAGAACAGTAACAAGTTAAATTACTAACAGTCATTATTAAGGTGTGGGCGGATTAGAAAATTTCAGCACAATTTTGCAGGCAAAAAAAAAAAAATCATATTGTCTACTGTCAATTCCACAGTGGTGTGTAAAGCACAGCTCACACAACAAGAAGCTTTCTGTTCTTTTAGAACAGTAAATTCACTTGACCAACTTGAAAATAGTACAGTCGTGGCCAAAAGTTTTGAGAATTACATAAATATTGGAAATTGGAAAAGTTGCTGCTTAAGTTTTTATAATAGCAATTTGCATATACTCCAGAATGTTATGAAGAGTGATCAGATGAATTGCATAGTCCTTCTTTGCCATGAAAATTAACTTAATCCCAAAAAAAACCTTTCCACTGCATTTCATTGCTGTCATTAAAGGACCTGCTGAGATCATTTCAGTAATCATCTTGTTAACTCAGGTGAGAATGTTGACGAGCACAAGGCTGGAGATCATTATGTCAGGATGATTGGGTTAGAATGGCAGACTTGACATGTTAAAAGGAGGGTGATGCTTGAAATCATTGTTCTTCCATTGTTAACCATGGTGACCTGCAAAGAAACGCGTGCAGCCATCATTGCGTTGCATAAAAATGGCTTCACATGCAAGGATATTGTGGCTACTAAGATTGCACCTAAATCAACAATTTATAGGTTCATCAAGAACTTCAAGGAAAGAGGTTCAATTCTTGTAAAGAAGGCTTCAGGGCGTCCAAGAAAGTCCAGCAAGCGCCAGGATCGTCTCCTAAAGAGGATTGAGCTGCGGGATCGGAGTGCCACCAGTGCAGAGCTTGCTCAGGAATGGCAGCAGGCAGGTGTGAGCGCATCTGCACGCACAGTGAGGCGAAGACTTTTGGAAGATGGCCTGGTGTCAAGAAGGGCAGCAAAGAAGCCACTTCTCTCCAAAAAAAACATCAGGGACAGATTGATCTTCTGCAGAAAGTATAGTGAATGGACTGCTGAGGACTGGGGCAAAGTCATATTCTCCAATGAAGCCCCTTTCTGATTGTTTGGGGCATCTGGAAAAAGGCTTGTCTGGAGAAGAAAAGGTGGAGCGCTACCATCAGTCCTGTGTCATGCCAACAGTAAAGCATCCTGACACCATTCATGTGTGGGGTTGCTTCTCATCCAAGGGAGTGGGCTCACTCACAATTCTGCCCAAAAACACAGCCATGAATAAAGAATGGTACCAAAAACACCCTCCAACAGCAACTTCTTCCAACAATCCAACAACAGTTTGGTGAAGAACAATGCATTTTCCAGCACGATGGAGCACCGTGCCATAAGGCAAAAGTGATAACTAAGTGGCTCGGGGACCAGAATGTTGAAATTTTGGGTTCATGGTCTGGAAACTCCCCAGATCTTAATCCCATTGAGAACTTGTGGTCAATCCTCAAGAGGCGCGTGGACAAACAAAAAACCCACTAATTCTGACAAACTCCAAGAAGTTATTATGAAAGAATGGGTTGCTATCAGTCAGGATTTGGCCCAGAAGTTGATTGAGAGCATGCCCCAGTCGAATTGCAGAGGTCCTGAAAAAGAAGGGCCAACACTGCAAATACTGACTCTTTGCATAAATGTCATGTAATTGTCGATAAAAGCCTTTGAAACGTATGAAGTGCTTGTAATTATATTTCAGTAAATCACAGAAACAGCTTAAACAAAGATCTAAAAGCAGTTTAGCAGCAAACTTTTTGAAAACTAATATTTATGTAATTCTCAAAACTTTTGGCCACGACTGTAGTTTAAAATGGCTATTTATTCTGAAATGTTGAATTTTGGTAAAATAATGCTAAATGAAAAATTATTGATATCATAGAGACAGAGCGCATTTAGGCCACGCCAGCACCGGGACGGTGGGAAACAATCCAACGCTCTCCATTGACTTTGTATTGCGGGAAGCTGCTTCCTTGTTATTTCTAACTTATAAAAAACAAACAAAAAAACACACAGAACAATGCCTAAAAGCTGCTGTGTGACAAGGTGTACAGTAAACAATCTAAAAAAAAAAAAAAAAAAACAGAACTATGTTTTATATAAGCACTATACCTAAAAAAAAAAAAAAAAAAAAAAACAAAAACAATTGTAGATGTCAGCATTTAAGGACAAAAATAGTTGTAGATGTCAGGGTATTTAACATTGGGCAATTCAGTTGAATCATTTCTCCAACAAAAGAAAGGTAAGGAAAAGGGGCACTGACAAAGACCAATAAAATTTAGTTTTTCAATATATCTCCTCCTCTCAGGTTCACATAGGGTGGTGAAATAATCCTTTGACTTAAAAATTATGAATGTTTCCTGTCGCCGATCACGTTTCCCTCCAGTGGGTGTAGTTCTCAGAGTAATATGACACATTGTGCTCTACTTTTGTGTCCTTAAATGCTCATTTTTGGGGGGTCAACAGCTTCTAAAAAGGTAGTTCTGTGTTTTTTTTAGCTTGTTTACTTTACAAAATTACAAAATGTGTCACTCTGGGCGTGGTTTTCAAATTATGACGTGTGTCACTCTGTCTCTATGCAGCTTTAAAAAAAAATAGTCTAGTCTTTTAGCAGAGGTAAAGATATAGACCCTTTTTACAAACTGTAATGATGTGTTTCCACAGTATTCTTTTATTTTCTTTTTTTTATTATTGAGTGTACATTTATATCACTATACTTTGTGAAAAATCTAGTAACAGGATGTTCAGGGAGTGACATCTTTCTCTTTTCTGACTGCCGTAATTACTCTCTCTCTATTTTTTTTCCTGCTTTGGAGAAAAGAGAACTCTGGCATTGTGAAAATGTGAGAGCAGTTCACCAACAGATGAGTGTCATTGACTCTGATTCCCTTCTCCTGTTGTGTATTAGGGTGTTCATGTCATGTGTATATTTACATAGACAGTGAAGGCTCAGAGCTCTTTTTGAAGTCTTATTATTTTCTGGAGGACAATTCTGAGAGTTGTTACTTATTGATTGGCTTTCCATTGATGTGCCCAATTCCAGCCCCCTGCCAGATTATTACCCCTCTCGCTGCTACCTGATTGGTCCACTGATACATGGTCCCATTGATACTTTTGCTTTTTTCTGCTGCCTGTTCGACCAGTTTACTCTTTTGCTTGGTTAAACCCCAATAAAAGTCTCTGCTCATGAATTGAGATCGCTCTGCCTCATTCCCATCATTGCAGAGATCTACTAGCCCCAGAGTGACCAATCCCCCACCAATGCTTCAAAAAATATGAAGACAAGAAAGTAGTCTACTATGTCACCCATTACACATATTACAAAAAGCTAAACCTGAGATTAATTTGATAACAAAATGTAATGTAGGGTGTTGTTTAGAAGATTATCTGGCAAGTTTTAAAATAAAAGCTCTGGTAATACTCAAACCAGACAACACATAGTAAATAATGATCTCTTGAACTGTAAATCTATAAAGTGACATATTGATAATAACAAGGAAAGTTTTTACTCACTTTTATGTCCGGTTGCTACTTTGGAATCAGAATCGGGAGGTTTGTGCTTCCATCTGTAACCACCTGTTTATCAAGAACCACAGGATATAGGTCACATTAGACTACCTATATTGGTAGGTTCAAACATAAAAAAAGTCATTTTTTCACTCTCCAGATAGTACTCATTTTGCACTGGATGGTTTGTTCTGCTCTGACCTTTATTGCCATCACTGAGGTAACCCTCTGAAGAAGCGCTGCACAGTTCTCATCCACAAACATCTTATCCACAAACATATATCCCAATAGCTTACAATGATATTTAGGCTATACATAGAAACAGTGTAGGCTATATTAAAAAAAAAAAAAAAAAAAAAAAAAAAAAAAAAAACCCTCATTATAAATATAAATTGGATAGTTGTTTAATTGTAAAAAAAAAAAAAAATTAAATGTAGATTTTCAAACTACTGGAGTTTGGCAATTATTTAAATCGCGCCGTTTCTCTCACTTACCAAATCTGCTCATCGTGTTGGGTAACAGACCTTGATCCGTGAACAAAAATTATATGGCAATCAGGTACCAGGTACTTTTGACTCAAATCTAACGTGTCTAACACACAAGCGCAAAATTCACTCTGTGTAACGGAATTAGATACACAAAGAGCAGCAGGATTTCCGCCTTTGAAAACGAAAGCAGTTGCCGAAGTTTGACAGGGGTTGTCTGTCTCTGACTGTATTGTGTCACTAAATACTAAATGCTTAAGGATGTTTTTTTTTTTTTCGTTGGGGCCAGAAGCTCCCGAATGCTTGTGAAAACATGCATTCTGCATAATAAATAAACACATTTTGAATAAACAAAGTAACAGTTTTTGGTTACCGCTGACTTCCATTTATTTCACTTATTTGAAACATCTTGACACTCATTTTAATATATCTTATTTGACAGATTTTTTTCCCTAAATACTTATGCCTCAGGACTTTCAGCTAAATAGCCTGTGCTGTTCTGCTGTCGGCTAGTTTTCTATGTTGCTGCCTTGATAGTGTTACCACAATCTGGGGCATGTGTTAATACCCATCCCCCCACCCCCACCCCCCCAAACAAACAAACAAACACTGTATGATTATTATTATTTATCTGTAGTGTCACAAATCAGTTTACAAAAGAAGTGATTAAACTATACAGTAAATGTACCTAAGCCATGTGAAACTGGACAGACACAGTTGTACAAAAAAATTGCATTCACCTTATTCAACAATCTTATTAGACAACAAAATATACTTAAGTAGTCTAGATGTCTTTGAGTTCATGTATAGTTATACTGATCATTTGTGTGTTGTCTGTAACTTGAATAATTAAGTTTGCAAAAATATCAGTACCTAATGAGTAATCAGTCGCCAGTTAATCTGGCTGTGTATTTTTCAATTAATATTTCAGTTCTTTGTCAGAAATAAATGTATCTTACATTCTAGCATTAAACACTTATATTTAATAATTTAACATAATCTGGCAGTTGCCCATCTAAAGCAATATATTCACTAAGAGATCTTTAAGAATCTGAACACACCAGTTCTTCAAAGAGCTCTTCTTCCTGAAGAATTACAATGAATTTACCTTTTGCAATCACACCACTTGAATGCACTGTGGAGCAGATCTTTCTCATGCTATCCTGACAGGTCAAATTAGTATATGTGATTTCAGAATATAGTTCCTCATGAATTATTCTCTGATCATACAGTTTATCTGCAATGCTCTTCACATTTTTAACTCTTTGAATGAGAGTTGATCTGTGTTTCTCAAAGAACTGACCTTTACCAAACTCAGAACGCAGATGCTGCACTTTTTGGATTTGCCTTGGATTTACTGGGTCAAATTCTTCTTTCCATATTGTAGCCTTTCACACAGACTTCCTGTCCTCCTCTCTGATAAGATTCATTTTTACATCATCATGCTGATGTTGCTTGACCTTGAAGAAGTTTGGGTCAATGTCTGTTCTAATTGAAATCCCCTCTATGGGATGGACAGAAGCACCAGGAACCTCAAGAGGTGAGGTGTTTTCAACCAAAATGGTCTGTTAGGTCTGGGATGACTGATCAAAAGACTGGATTTTTCATTTTGCTCAACTTTTTCTTTTGAACAAGTGTCATTCACTGGAAAAAAGTAGATGTGAAGAATGAGAGGATCTTTACACCGCATGTACAGAAGAAGATTACAGTGCTCTTCCCACTTTATGAACCAGCTTATTATTAGAGTTGTAAGAGAGAAGGATGGTTGGAGTATTTTCCCATTATAACAGATCAACCCTACACATTCTAAATATATTACAACAAAATAAAAGCCTATAATCATCAAACCATATTTCACAGACTCAATCCCATAAATAAAAGTCTCTGCTCATTAATCGAGATTGCTCTGCCTCATTCCCATCATTGCAGAGATCTCCAAGCCCCAGTATATGACTTATATTGATAATGACAGTATAAACTCACTTTTATGCATGGTTGCTACTTTGGAATCAGGATCAGGAGGCTTAATTGTGTTTCCAGATGTAATCACCTGTCACAGGAACCACAGGACAGGTCACATTAGACTACCCATGCTCGTAGGATCGAGCATAATAAAATGTATTTTTTCCTCTCCAGAATGTAGAGCTTACTCAGTTTGCCCGACCTAGTTGGTTTGTTCTGTTATGAACTGAATATTTTTTCATCAAGTATCACATCCTTATTTTTTTAGTTCATCTGCAACTGCTATCACAGCGAAAACCCTCTGAATAAGCGCTGTGGAATTTCTTATCCACAAACTGGGCCTCCGAGCATAAAAAATAATGCATTATAATACATTGTAGTTGATTTGTATACATCGAAACAATGTATATTTCTTTTTTTAACTCATCATTATAAAAATAAACAGACTGGTTAATTTTTTAAGTGTACAAAATAGAAATTTAGATTTCAGTTTCAAACTGAAAAGTCGGGCAAGTCGGGCAAATATTTAGATCGTGCCATTTCTGTTACCAGAGTTGCTCATGGTGTTGAATGTCAGAGCTTGATCTCTGAATTAAAATGATACGCCGACGAGCCAGTACTACTTGTAACTCTTAAATCTAACGTGTCTACTACACAAGTGTTTAACAGAATCAGTTACACGTAAGGAAGGAATTGCAGGATTTCCTCACTCGAAAACGAAAGCCGTTTTCTATGTAAGTAACATGGGTTGGTTGTGTGCAGATTGTGCACACTGATTTGCTACAACTATCGTTGACGCGTTTCAAGGAGCCAACAGCAATGAAAACTATTATATCCTTATATCCTTGTTATATCCTTCTGTTTTACCATGAGCCTTTAAATCCGTGTCCTTTGATAACTTTGCCAAAACGATATGACCTATTTAACCACTTATAATTAAAATGAAAACATAAAGGCTTTAAGAAACAATAGGCTTTTAGGAAACAACAAAAGATTTCATTGTGAAAGTAGGCTACTGCAGTCCGTATGCTCATATCACAATTGGAACTTTTTATTATTTGTAATGTCAAAATTCAGTTTACCAAAGAAGCAGTTAATGTACCTAAACCATGTCAAATACGACACAACTGAACAGAAAAAAAATGTACATTAAAAAAAAATTACATTCACCTTTTTCAACAATCTTATTAGACAAAATATACTTCAGCAGTCTTGAAGTTTTATGAGTTTATGTACAGTTAAGCTGAACATTTGTGTTGTCTTTAATTTAGTTAGTAAAAATATTAGTACCTCCTGAGAAATCTCCAGTTATTTTTTAATTATTATTATAATTTAATTTTCAATTAATATTTGAGTTCTGTTCAGAAATCAATTTATCTTACATTCTAAAATTAAACAGTAACATTTAATCATTCAGCATATTTTGGCTGACCATATCTACAGTTGCCCATCTAAAGCAATATTTTCACTAAGAGATCTTTAAGAATCTGAATGCACAAGTTCTTCAAAGAGATGGGGCTCTTCTTCCTGAAGAATTACAATGAATTTACCTTTTGCAATCACACCATTTGAATGCACTGTGGAGCAGATCTTTCTCATGCTATCCTGACAGGTCAAATTAGTATATGTGATTTCAGAATATAGTTCCTCATGAATTATTCTCTGCTCACGCAGTTTATCTGCAATGCTCTTCACATTTTTAACTCTTTTAATGAGAGTTGATCTGTGTTTCTCAAAGAACTGACCTTTACCAAACTCAGAACACAGATGCAGAACTTTTTGGATTTGCCTTGGATTTACTGGGTCAAATTCTTCTTTCCATATTGTAGCCTTCCACACAGACTTCCTGTCCTCCTCTCTGATAAGATTCATTTTTACATCATCATGCTGATGTTGCTTGACCTTGAAGAAGTTTGGGTCAATGTCTGTTCTAAATGAAATCCCTTCTATGGGATGGACAGAAGCACCAGGAACCTCAAGAAGGTGAGGTGTTTTCAACCGAAATGGTCTGTTAGGTCTGGGATGACTGATCAAAAGACTTGATTTTTCATTCTGCTCAACTTTTTCTTTTGAACAAGTGTCATTCACTGGAAAAAAAGTAGATGTGAAGAATGAGAGGATCTTTACACCGCATGTACAGAAGAAGATTACAGTGCTCTTCCCACTTTATGAACCAGCTTATAATTAGAGTTGTAAGAGAGAAGGATGGTTGGACTATTTTGGCATGATAAGTCAAGTCAAGTCAAGTCTGCCTTATTGTCAATTCTTCCACATGTACAGTACATACATACAGAGAATCGAAATTGCGTTACTCTCAGACCCCCCGGTGCATACAGATAACACTAACAGTAGAGCCTAAAAATCTAGATCAAGTATAAAATATAAGATAAAACTATACAATAAGGGAATGTAAAAAAAGACATAATAGAAAAAATAAAATAAAAATAAGGTTAAATAAAAGCAGCGCAAGGCACATGGCAGATAGAGTGCAAACCAGTGAACAAACAGTGCAGATAAAAAGATTTTTAGTGCATAAAAAAAAAATAGCTTATTCAGTCTGATTAAAAGTGACAAAGTGACAAAGGGCTCAGAGCAGTTATTTTATTAAACTGACTGATGAGGAGGTAGAATGATGTCAGATCCATGGTGAATGAGGTAGTGAGCAGACCACTGCTGCACAAAGTGACTGGTGCATGACATTCGTATGTTAGAGGGAGGGGGGGTGGAAGGACCTGGGGATGTGGGACCTGGGGGGGGGGGGTTCATAGTTCAGTGGTGCCTGAGGCAGAAGAGGGACGGGGGGGTAAGTTCGGGAGCGAGTTCAGCTTCCTGACAGCCTGATGGATGAAGCTGTCCTTCAGTCTGCTGGTCCTGGCCTGGAGACTCCGCAGTCTCCTCCCTGATGGCAGCAGACTGAAGAAGCTGTGTGACGGGTGAGTGGGATCACCTGCAATGCAGAGGGCTTTTCGAGTGAGACGGGTTCCATAAATGTCCTGGAGGGAGGGGAGAGAGACACCAATGATCTTCTCAGCTGCTCTCACTATGCGAGAAGATCTGTATATAACAGGTCAACTCTACAGATTGTAAAGATATTCCTTCATCTCTTTTGGTGAGGAGCTTCACAGTATCTCTGAGAGAGGGGTCTGACTCTACTAAACAGGCGTAATGAGGCAGATGGGCCTCCTCCAGTTTCCCTGAGATCACTGTCACATCAATCACAGGACCAATTCGCTCACACTGAAGCCTCTCCAGCTCTTCACTGAGGAAACCTCCATCCACTGCACGGTACTGGAGAGTGACATCACCAGCACAGACCCATCGCATTCTGGTCCTGCTGCACTCGAATCGACCCGCCGGAGTGCTGATCCTGAACTCTGATCCTCCATCTGTACAGACTGACGGCTCCACCTGAACCCACTGATCAGAGTCAACAATGTGAACACAAGACTGACACACTGGGAGCGGCTGAAGATTCAGTCCAGACGGTTCAGAGTCAGAGATGTTCAGTCTAGAGAACAGAGATCATAATAATGAATTAGATGAAAGACAAACACATAATAAACAGTGAGAATGACAAACACATAATAAACTTATTTAAAAAAAAATTAAAAATTCTCACTCTCTCAGCTTTTCCAAAACCTTTGGTTTGAAGTGAATCTCCACTTTCTCATTACAGCTGTGACTCCAGTCCTGTTCTTTGCACTGGTCAGTGGATTTACTGCACTTCCTCCTGGATAAACATGGAAGAAATAAAAAGATGCAAATTACATCAGCAATATGCTTTTGTAGGATCATTTTGGAGGTTTTTGTAAGATTTTCAGTAATGGAAGTCTTGTAGATTTTAAACTTCATATTTCACCTATCATTATTATTATTATTAGTAGTAGTAGTAGTAGTAGTAGTAGTATTAGTATTAGTATAAGTATATCTATTCATATGAGCAATTAAACTTTTGATTAAAATAAAATGAGCTTCCTTAAACTATTTATTATTGGATTAAGTCAAATGCACAGCTATAAAGCACACAAACCCTTTAATGATGACAGTACAGTGTGGATCATTCAGTGATGTCTTCAGTAACACGAGTACCTCCTCCAAAAGTAATCCAGTGACACTCACACTACAATATTGAAGTTACACAAACAGTAATGAGCAAATTTTTTAACTTTTAAAATACATACAATGCACTTTATCATTTAGATAGTTACATTTCAATTAGCTTGCAGCAGAGTGTGAGTTTAATATGAGTGAGTTTAAGTATAATTTATGATGAAAAAATCTATAATGTGGAATAATCAGTTATCTGTTGTGACTGTCAGTCATCATTTACTCATGCAAATCATCTTACTTGAGCTGCTGTAGACTGGTGCAGGTCTGGACAAGGGAAATGATCCCAGAAGCCCAGCTCTCATTCAGACTGACCAGCTTAAGATACAGCATCTTCAAACCCACAGAGTGAAATGAAGACAGCAGCAAACTGACATGCTCATCAAGAGCTGAAGAACTGCAAAAATGTAAATTATTGTTACATGTATGGATAACAGTGCAGCTATTTATGAGATAAATAGAGCAAAAATAAATAAATACATAAAAAATAACTAACTCGTCTGCTAATTTTGCTGTCTTGCTGAGTCTCTGCAAGAAGAGTGTCCAGTCAGTGCTGGATATCTCTGATTGTGGACATCTAAGAGTGATGTTTAAGACTGCAGGAAATGACACATTCTTCTCTGAGGAGCTCAAAGTTAGCCTGAAACAGACAGAAACATTTGATAACAACATTGTACACTCAATATTAATGATTTCTGCAGTGTTCTTGATCTTGATAAGAAGGATTACAATGTTTGTACAATAGTTTCTTACAGAACATCTCCATGAGTGACTGACAGGTCAAGTGACCATCTGGGACTCTCAGCACGGTTCTCATCTTCCTGAACTCTAACAAGTAGGAAGAACAGATAACATTATATAAATAAATATATTATAAAAATGCGAATGATTAGTTTTATATTCTGTGTGGTTGTAATAGAAGTAAACTTGCTTCAGTTCTCTCAAGATTTTTGCTTCACACAGAATCTGGATCAAATCTCCAACTTCTGACAGGTGCTCCACTGACAATCTCCAAAAACAAAAATAATTTATCTTGTTAAATGTCTTACGAAATGTTTTATTAAAGCAGACCATAACATAAACATGATATATGGGTCAAAGTATGATGACAAATATATGAAGAAATGTAAGTGTCATTACAATAATCAAGTCATTAAACAATACAGAGAAAAAAACAATCGCAAAAATTTCATTCAACATTGAACTAAAATATGCAGTAACTGTATGTTAAAAAGAAGTAAGCATTTCTCTTCATGCAAAAACACTTACCTCAGAATCTCACACATACAGAGTGCTGGCTGAAGAATCTTGAGCTTCTCAGCTGTTAAATCACAGTACATGAGGTTCAGGTCTCTGATGTGTGGACAGCACTGAAGACAGTACAGCAGCACCCAACAGTCTGTGCTCCTCAGGGAAATGTTAGACAGATCCATGAAGTTTTGTGTTTTAAGAGCTTTCATGACAAATCTCTCATCCTGGAGCTCATATAGACAGTGGAGAGCAAATAACTCAAATCCGTAGTATCGTGTCATTGCAGGAATCCTTTTCATCAGCTTTTTCTTTAGTTCCCTTTTTTTCAGTTTCATGGTGTGAGGAACAGTCCACCTGATCTTTTGAAAGATTGAGCTGCTCACCTTCTCATTTAAGAGACCACAGAGAAACATCATGACTGAAGGGATGGGATTTGATAGTTTACCTCTCAAAATAGGAGATGACCTGCAAATTAAAGATTCTGATTCCATCAAGTTAAACAGCTCACTGAATTTCCACCAGGGCACTTCTTCATCCGACAATACATAATAAAGTGCAGCAAAGAACTCCTGAAAGCTGAAATGGATGAACTTATAAATTGTCTGATGTTTTTCTTTTCCTCTAAGATCATCTTTATACAAGAACAAAGTAGTAGCAGGATCTAAGCCAGTCTTGGCTACACTCTTTTCATCAAAAAAGACCTGCTGCTTCTTCACCCCTTCCTCTGCCAGCTGACCCAGACTCCTCAGCATGGTGAGGACAGACTGACTCTGGTCATGATGCTCCAGTAGAGTGGACACAAAGTGCACATAAATGGAGGTGGTTGTCTTTAGTTCTCTCATCACATGATCATCATCTGTAAAGTGTTTCTTCAGACAAAAACAGACCATCCAACACAGCAAAGGCACAGAGCAGGCAGTCAGGAGGCTTTCATTTATCTTCACTCTCTCATATGTTTTCCTGAAGAGCTGCTCATCCTGAAAATACTTCTGGAAGTACTCCTGCACCCCTCTCTCAGAGAAGCCCACAATCTCAGTGAAACGCTGAGGACCCTTGAGGAGATTCATCACTGCATCAGCAGCTAGAGATCTTGTGGTGATAAGAATGAATGACTCAGGCAGCAAGATTCCCTTTAACACGCTCCTAAGAATGTCCATAGGTCGGGCTCTATCGGAAGGATTTGTGAGTACTAACATCAAATGACTGGGGGGATGAAATACACTCATCAATTCCATCAGTGAGGAAGAGGACTTTCTCTGGTGTTGTTAACTGCAGTATCTGTAAGATCTGATATGATGTTAAGCTGCAACTCCAACTCAAGAGCTCAAACAAGCAAATCTCCTCAGAAATACACTTCAGCTCTTCAAACTTCAGAAGAAAAATTACATCAAAGTTTTCAGAGTAAAGTTCTCCAGTTGCCCAGTCCAACATGATCTTCTGTAGCGTGAAGGATTTCCCTCTTCCAGAATCTCCACTGAGAATCACAGTTTTTGGTGTGTTTCCATCACAGTCAGGACTGAACAGCTGATCTATTCTGATGCTGCGATTCTTGTCATTTGATAACAGATGAGATAAAGCATCCACAGACCTCACATGTTCACAATAGTATTTCTTAGTTTGCTCTTTGCTCCTCTGAATGATCACTGGTTCAGGATTACAGGCAGCCAGATAGACAAGTGCATCAAGATTATACTCTGCCACAAACTTAGACTTGTCAATGACTGAAGACTTGTTCCAACGAACCTGCTCTATGGGAAAATTATGAAAAATATGTGTAAAAAAATATGAAAAAATAGGTAAATAAGCAAAATGCTCAAGTGGTACAAAAATACTTTGTAAATGGGAGCCTTTGACACAACAGTGGTACAACTAATGACATGCTGTAGATAACACTTTCAACATTAGTTAATCACAGTATAAATTTATATAGGCCATGATGAAATGTGCAACCCTAGCATGTGTTTTCATACACTATTACATAATTCAAAACTCCTTTCTGAATGTAACAGTAAGTAGCATTACCTGTTCCATATATTTTCATCACCTGTCTTTCTAGGACATCTCTGAGTTGTAAGTCTGACTTGAAACTATGCAACTCTTCAATTTCACCATAGTCCAGATCATAAGACTGGAAGCACAAAGGAAAAAGATAAAGTGCCAGTCTAATTAACCTCAATCTGCTTATACAAATCTGAATGCAAACACTGTTCAGCACAATTTTATTTTTTAAATAAAAGCTTTTAAGAGATCAAAAACACTTAGAGCTTGAAATGGTTCAAAAAATCAGATGAAGTTTTTTGAAATATATTCTTCCAGTGGCTCAAATTATTAATCAAATAACCTTTAGAATAAATCCTTTCAATCATATCTTCCTTTTATCAGACAGCCCATTACTTACAGCTGCCTTTCTTCTGTATGGAAATATTTAAAAGCACAATGTTGTAAGTGGTGCACTAAGAAAAATAAATAATAAATAAAAAATGTAATTCAAAAAGGCAATATACACATGGTAGCTTTAAATTGTTGCTTACCATTCTGTGCAAAGAGTACAAAAACCACATTAACATTAAATCCATATATTATGCACAGGCTGTAATGAACAACTAATTGTTAATGACATAGTAAAAGATAAAAAGTAAGGAGCAGGTAAATCACAGTTAAAGAGGGATAAATAATCTTTGGCACAATGATTCAAAAAGGAGGAAGCAATTTGTAACATTGCGTAGTATTAGACTTCACAGAACCTGTTTCTGGTCTGAAATATATGCATTTTACTCTGTGTCAATGAAATTAAACTATTAGTTTTTGATTGGTGTCTGATGTTTATGCACATACAAAACATTATTTAAGCTGTTTTGAGATTTTGTAACAGTAGAGTAGATTTACTGCAAGTACTGTAAAAAACTGTTTAATTTGTAAGAAGACAGACAGAGTAATTTTAACTTGGTTTACTTCCAAGAAGCACCCAGAACTTTATTAAAAGAGGGTGTTAATATGACGAAAGTTATCAAATATTAAGAGAGGTCAACAATCTACCTGCTTAGGTGTTAGCATTAGCATAACCATAACTGCTTTGGACGGTTTTTCAGTCCTCTTGTTTCCACCTAAAACAGGTCTTGGACTGAAGGTCTGTTTGCACCGAGGGCAGCTGTAGACTCCCTTCTGATCATCCTGATCCCAGAAGTCTGTAATGCAGCTCATACAGTAACTGTGTCCACAGGGAATGACCACTGGATCCTTCAGTAGATCCAGACAGATTGGACAGATGACCCGATCCTCAGCCCATGAAATACTGGCTTCAGCCATTTTTCTGTAAACATGCACACGGCAGAACAACAGCAGACTAAACCCTAAAAATCTCCAGATTCAGTCAACCATCCCAGCTAACACAAATTTATTCTAAATAAACTGAAGATCAAGACACTCTATGCAAAAAGTCACGAAAAAGTCACTAGATAAACTCTATGGTCACTACATTTTTTCAGTCATGGTATCAGACTGCATCTCAAAAAAAGAAATGAAATGGTTTTCTGGTTCCGTATTTGAGAAATTTGTGCAAAATGGGTGTGTCCATGCTGTCCAGGCAAGTTTGGGCTGGTTGTTTTCAGAAGACTAACATCTACGTCATTTGATAACAGACACTTGTAACAAGTTTGAATCACATTTTGAACATACTGGCTTAAAAGAATTCCAAGATACACACAGAAAAATGTCAAAAATGTTACAACCAGCCCCGGTCTCCCCTATATAACTAACGGTTTTATCATGTCTCAGTTGAACCTCCCAGTTCACCCCCCTTACCAATTAGTAGAACTACTGTTTGCTTATACTGTAAGTAGCTGAAGCTAGTTCTACTTAGCTGCATCCATTCAAGTGAGAAGAAAGACAGATGCAGAATTCAAATCCACACAAATACCTCCCTTATCATTCCTGCCGTAAAAAAAATTTATATTCTAGAGTGTAGGCTATGCTAGTATGCGGTTCCAAAGTAATGGAAAAGTCCTCTCTGAAGTGTTTTTTTCTTCAAATCATGAGCTCATGCTCATACCTTGGGGATAGATCTGAAGTACAGTAACATCAGACACCTTGCAATCCTTTGACATATCAGTATCCAGAATAATCAAATTAAATTATTTGCCAGGTAAAAGATTTAATGCCAATTACAAAATTAAAAATAAACTGTGTAAACCAATTCACAAAGCTATCAAATTATCAATGAGAAGGGAATCCAGTGAAAAGAGAAGCCCGTTATTTAAATGCGGTGTGAAAGAAAATGAACAGTATAAACGCATTCAACATTACAAATGCAGCTCTAAATTACATAAAAGCAAGTATATGACAATTCACAAGAATTATGACATCACTGATGCAAGTCAGTGGATGATTTTCATTGATTTAAGTTTAATCTTAAATGTGTTAAAAAGTGGGTGTACAAAAGTTTTTTTAAAAAGTAGGTGTACATATAACACAAGTTCAACACCTGTGTTTGGAAAAAAACTACAGTGTAACATTATCAAGATGTTTGCAAGCAATGCAATAAAATATTTACTTATTTTTTTCAAAATCTTTTAAAATGTAATGACTTGGCTAAATTACTGTGATAAACTACTACTGTGATTTTAGCATTAAAAAACTGCATGAAAAAGTAAAAAAAAAAATGTTCACCTACAAAAGGAAACCTACAGTATATATATATTTATATGGAACACAAAGTTATAAAATTATGAAAAATTATGGGAAAAGGTGGGTTTTCAGTGACATTCGGGAGAATCACTGATGACAATTTTAATTTGAACTTCTTCAGCTGCATCTTATTTTCCAAGTGACGTCTGTTTGCATGTCTTGGTTGCAGGGGTCTTCAGTTTCTTGGGTGCAGGGGGCCATTTGGTAAAGAAAGATTACAGGATGTTTAGTAACATTGCTGTATGTTTAAAATTTTAATCGAAAAAAAAAATAGACATTTGACCGAACAATGTATTAATGCTAATTTTTGCTCAAGGACAGGATATCAGCAATCTTTAAAAAACAGAGAGAGAATTTGCTTTGCCTGCCAGCATTTTCTTTTTAATTTCAGTGTTTGATATTCTAATACAGTAGCCTACATAACATGCAGTTGAATACAGGTTTCACTCACTATTCAGTTTAACTGTAGCTGGTTGTTCTGGTTGCCATCGATGTAATCCATTGCCACACCACCTGATATCAGCCACACAACAGATTACATTAGACTACCCATACAGGTAGGTTCAAGTTTATAAACTTATTAAACTAACACCAACTGTAGATTCTCTTACCCAGTTCTCTGAAGAGGTATGGTTCATGATTTCTAAGAGCATAATAAAAGTCCTTTTTCACTCTGTCTCCTCCAGCATTAAGCGCTTCAAAGAGCTTTCTCATTTTGCCCTGGCTGGTTTGTTCTGCTCTGATCTCTGAATATTTTTCATTATGTATCATGCCCTTATTTTTTAGTTCATCTGCTATTGCCATCACTGAGGTAACCCTCTGAACAAGCACAGCGAAGCGGTCATCCACAAACTGGGCCTCTGGGCAAAAAAATAAAAAATAAAAAATATAAATATATATATATATATATATATATATATATATATGTACATTGCAGCTTACGCTTATTTAGCGCGGTAAAGTTAGTTTTAGGTTTGATATTCGCAGGATATTAAATTAAAATTAAATTTATGCATTTAGCAGAGGCTTTTATCCAAAGCGACTTACAGTGCATTCAGGCTATCAATTTTTACCTATCATGTGCTCCCGGGGAATCGAACCCCCAACCTTGCGCTTGTTAACGCAATGCTCTACCACTTGAGATACAGGAACACTATTCACACAACATATTCGCCTAGGCTACTTTAGGGACCGTCTGCAAATTTACCTCTCAGTACAAAACGTCCAATAATTAATACAAATTATATTTACAACGCCATAGTAAATGCCTTGTGGGCAAACTGACAGAAAATATTTAACCAATATGTCGCTACAGACAATATCTCCCTTACTGTATGTACAGTACACAACTATTTTCTTTAAAACATTACTATAATTCACCAAAAGGTTTTTTTTTTTAATGTTCCAAAGGTTGTAGTACATTTGTAGTTAAAAGACTGACTTACTACAGGTGAAATTTTGCTAATATCTCCCTTACTGTATATACAGTACATATTTATTCTTAGAAAACAATTGCTGTAATTCACCACAAGGGATTTTTTATGATCCAAAGGTTGTAGTATGTTTGTAGTTACAAAACTGACTTACTACAGGTGAAAGTTTGCCAATATCACCATTACTGTATATACAGTACATAATTAATCTTTGAAAACAATTACTGTAATTGACCAAAAGGGTTTTTGTTTTCATGTTACAAAGGTTGTAGTACATTTATAGTTACAAGACTGACTTACTACAGGTAAAATATTGCCAATATATCCTTTACTGTACGTGCAGTACATAATTATTCTTTTAAAATAATTACTGTAATTCACCAAAAGGTTTTTATATGTTCCAAAGGTTGTAGTACATTCCTAGTGGCCAGACTGAATTACTACAGGTGAAAGTTTGCCAATATCACCCTTACTGTACATACAATACATAATTATTCTTAAAAAACAATTACTGTAAATCACCAAAAGGGTTTTTTCATGTTCCAAAGGCTGTAGTACATTTGTAGTTACAAAACTGACTTACTACAGGTGAAATTTTGCCAATATATTCCTTACTGTACATACAGTACATAATTATTCTTAGAAAAACATACTGTAGTTCACCAAAATTGTTTTTTTTTTTTTCATGTTCCAAAGGCTGTAGTACGTTTGTATTTACAAGACTGACTTACTACAGGTGACATTTTGCCAATATCTTCCTTACTGTATGTACAGCACACAACTATTTTTTATTAAAAACTGATTCACCAAAAGTTTTTTTTTTTTTAATGTTCTAAAGGTTGTAGTACTCTCCTAGTATGAATGTATTTTATATAAGAATGTGTATATTTATATTCATATTTATGTGTGCATGTAAGTGTGTGTGTGCTTGTGTTTGCATTTGTATGTACAGTGTGTGCATAATTATTAGGCAAGTTGATATTCTGATCATAGTTTTTATTATACCAAGCACATTTTACAAATTCCAAACCACATCAATCTTTATAACTACTATTAATTTTGTATTTAATCATTTATAAGTGATATATAATTGTCCATGAAAGCTGGAAGTGAAAATCTTCATATATACAGGTGTGCATAATTATTAGGTAAGTTTTCTTTTACTGATAAAATGAGGCAAAAAAAGTTATTAAGATTAATGTGGTTTGGGATTTGTAAAATGTGCTTGGTAAAAAAAATATGATCAGAATATCAACTTGCCTAATAATTATGCACGCACTGTACACACACACACATACTTGCATTTGTGGTTTACAGGGACCCTTCATAGGTGTAATAGTTTTTATACTGTATAAACTTTATTTTCTATCACCCTACACCAACCCTACACCTAAACCTACCCCTCACAGAAAACTATTGGCAACTTTTGAATTTCAGAAAACACAGTTTTGTATGTTTTTTTTAAGCCTTTTGTTTTATTGGGACACAGGAAGTGTCCTCATAAACCATGCTTATGTTGTAGTACCCATGACATTATACACATTTGTGTCATCATAAACAATAAATAAAAAAACAAAAATAAATAAATAAATAAATAAAAAAAAAAAAAATCATAATAAATAAATTTTTAATGAAAATATTTGTATATATACTAGATATATATATGATATCATATTTATATAATGATATATATTTGTGTGCTATAAACATTTTGGTGAATCAGTTTTTAATGAAAACTTGTGTGCTGTACAAAGTCCTTAAGGGTATTCAAAACTTCACCTGTAGTAAGTCAGTCTGAACACTATGAACATACAGCAACCTTTGGAACATAATAAATAAATAAATAAATAAATAAATAAAACTTTTGGTGAATTTCAGTATTGAAAAAAAAAAAGAATAATTATGTGCTGTTTGTACAGTAAGGGAGATATTGGCAAAATTTCACCTGTAGTAAGTCACACTTGTAACTAGGAATATACTACAACCTTTGGAAAATAAAAAAAGCCTTTTGGGCAATTACAGTAATTGTTTTTAAGAATAATTATGTAAAGTATGTACAGTAAGGAAGATATTGGCAAAATCTCACATGTAGCAAGTCAGTCTTGTAACTACAAATGTTCTACAGCCTTTGGAACATGAAAAAAAAACTTTTTGTGACTTACAGTAATTGTTTTTGACGATTAATTATGTACTGTTTGTACAGTACGTGTAATATTAGCAAACTTTCAGCTGTAGTAATTCAGTCCACCAAAAAAAAACTAAAAACAACCTAACAAAAATAAAGAAAACATTGTGGTGAATTACAGTAATTGTTTTCTAAGAATAATTATGTACTTTATATACAGTAAGGAAGATATTAGCTAATTGTCCCCTGTAGTAAGTCAGTCTTGCAACTACAAATGTACTACAACTTTTGGAACATGAAAAAAACCTTTTGGTGATTTACAGTAACTGTTTTTTAAGAATAATTATGTACTGTACTTACAGTAAGGGAGATATTGGCAAAATTTCACCTGTAGTAAGTCTGTTTTGTACTTACAAACTTCCTACAACCTTTGGAACATGAAAAAACCCTTTTGGTCAATTACAGTAATTGTTTTCTAAGGTTAATTGTGTACTGTATGTAGAGGTACATTTGCAGACGGTCCCTAAAGCAGCCTAGGCGAATATCCAGCGAATATCAAACCTAAAACTAACTTTACCGCGCTCGATTAGCGGTCGGCTGTACATCAAAACAATATTTCAAGTTTTTGTAATTCATCATTATAAAAATAAATAGCCTGGTTAATTATATAAGCGTACAAAATAGAGATTTAGATTTGAATCAAAGTTCATTCAGATCGCGCTTACCAAAGCTGCTCATCGTGGCAGATAACAGACCTTGATCCGCGAATTAAAATGAAATGCCGATCAGCCAGGTACTTTTTAACGCTCAATATACCGCATCTAACACTTAATCGTAAAATTCAGACTGTTTAACCGAACTAGTTTCACGTAAAGAGAAAAGCTGCACACTTCCCGTGGCGCCAGTGAAAAACGAAAGCACTTTTCAATGTAAATGAAATACAGTATATATAGGCGGAGTTTCATTCACTGTAGTGTAACATCTCAAGTGTAATAGGCTATGCAAATATGTAAGGTCTGCGTTTATACATAGGAATAACATTGATTGTTACTTATTCATAAACGTTGTGTTTCGACCATTTATTTTAGAAAACGGAGGCATTTTAGATTAACTTTTGACAGCAGATCCGTTTGAAAAATGAAAACATCTGTTCAATCAGCAAGAAATGAGCAACAAGTGTTTAATGCAAACGAATGGAGGCATACCAGAGAATAGGCTATTTATTCAGACACAACAGCAGCAGACTTATCCAACGAGCCTTTACTGTAGTCACTGATGTCCAAATGTGATTTAGAAAAGATTACAGGAACGACACAATATTTCACTACATGACTTCAAATGAGAGCTGCTTCAGCATATAAATGTGTCAACATGTTAGTTTGGCTTCGTTTTAAAATTAATAACATTAATAACAACAAAAACTTAAGATTAAATAATAAAATCTACATCATTAGAAAATATACAACATAAACTATCCAAAAACAAAGTACTATCGAAAAACAAAACGGGAAGTGGATGTTAAAAAACACAAAAAGTGCAAGATCATAGTATCAAACTATTTCACCCGTTTAACAAACCTATGTGCCAACATCCAAAACATTTCATTTAATGTTTTTAGCACTATGTATAGACTGACATTTATAGGACACAGATTCCCTTCATCCACATTTAAAAATTCAATACTTTGAATCATGCCATCAATTCAGAGGCACTCACCAGGGCTGCAGACTGTTTCAAGCAAAAAGAGTATAATTCAAACATTAACCACTTTAAATGAGACTAACTTGACAGCTTTTACGAAGGCAGTTTACATTAACATTGCTTTTGATATTTGCATGAGCAGCTGAATTTCGAAACAGTATTTGCAGCAGGTCATAATAATGGTTATTTTCAGGCAAGCATTGGACTGCATGTACATCTTTCACTCAAACAGATTGCATTCATACGGTTTGCAATGATACATCAAAAAAGTCTCAGATAATGAATACTGCATCTAGTTCCAGAGGCTAGATTCAAACAGGCGAGTAAAGATGTGTGGAGATTGGACACACAGAAAGGAAGGCCACAGTATAGATCATATGACACCACTGAGTCTGTGTGGAGGGACGGTTCAGTGTTTGATATAGATTACTGAATGGGAAGCACATACATAAACTAGCACACTACAGCAAAGCATCACATCCCAATATGGCTCAGAGCCATTAAACACACTGGCAGTAAATCAGATAATATGTAGTGCATAAAAAAGGTTTGCACTTATCTCAGCCATTCACTGATAAAGAACTCAACTTCCAGGAACACAAAATAAATACACACTCATAACAAACAGACTCAGAACAGAAGCACAGCGCACACACATACTGTATATACATGTGCTGTTTGCCTCTAGTGGCCAGAGCTGGCTCTACGTGGCCTGTGTCCAGAGTGTGACTGTGCGGTCAGCAGAGGAGGACAGGAAAGAGAGGTGATGTGTGTGCCACCTGCACTGGATCACTTTATCAGCATGCTCTCCCACAACGGTCAACGGCAGCTGCTTTGTCAGGTCACCTGTGGACATATACAATCATCCAAAACTTATTTGCTTTAAAACATAGTTTAAATGCTTAATTTTGTTTTTACATATTTACATTTACAAAATGTATTATTATATATATTAAAAAAATTATCTTGACTGTGGTAAGCCTGATAAAATATTTTGTGCTGCTCCTTTGGCATACATTGAATACATGGGAAAACATTATAAAAATCTGAAATTCTACAATGAAACATTTAATGAACATTAACACTGAGGGTCATCGGAAATCTCACCTTGTAGGTCAGTGATGATGACCTTGTTGTCGTAGGATCCTGTGAGCAGGTAATGAGCGCCGGGGGAGAAACGCACTGATCGGACATCGCTGGAGTGAGGCTGGTACGTCTGAACCATGCGCCCGCCTCTGATGTCATACAGCATACAGGAGCTGTCCTCCTGTCCTGATGCCAGCAGACGCCCGCTCGGGTCCACTGCCACCGACGCCACAGGACTGCCTGTGAATTCACACACACAACATAAACCACATGAACAATCACACGTACTATTACAATTCAACAGCCACACTGAACTAATCTGGTTACCCAGGAGACAAGATTTATATTCATTTTATTTCATCAAAAATGTCTTACGGTACTTCTAAATGGGGCATAAAGAAGTAAAGACGCAATATAGGCCTGGTTTTAATAGACAGGGCTTAGCCTAAGCCAGTTTTAGGCCATAGTTCAATTAGGACATTTAAGTAAATTTTATAAACATACCTTAGAAAAAAAGCATTACTGGTGTGCATCTTAAGACAAAACAAAGGCACTGACATGTTTTAAGATCAGTCAGTGCAAGTTTCTTTCAGTTGAAACAGCTCAGATTCACATTTTACTCTAGGACTAGGCTTAAGCCTTGTCTGTGAAACCGGGGGATAGTGTCATACACTGTGTGCTGAACAATTAGAATGTATTATAGGAAACAACAACAACAACAAGAAACTTTAATTACTTGAAAAAAAAAAAAAAAACTTTCAAATAAAATATGTTTAAAAAAACATTGAACAATTAGTCGTCAGGGCAACATTTCTCATTTGCATTTAGTTTAAAAAGAATAAAAATAAAATAAAAAATTATAATAAAATAAAATATTTATAAATATTAAATGTTATTTAAACAATGACAAAAACACAGGACATTATTAAATGTTTAACTAAAATTAAAATAAAACTAAAGTAAAAATAAAATATGATTCAAAATACTTATAAAACCTACATTTTCTCAATGATACTAAAATAAGACTGGTCTGAAAGTGACTTAAATCTTGTAATATAAAACCAAAATGTCAGATTGAGCACATTAGTATGAAAGATGGCGGTCACGTAATGTTTCCAGTGAATTAGGGCTGTAAAAAAAAAAAATCGAATTTCGAATATTCGTTGAATTTAAAATAAAAATCCACATCAGTTCCGTCTCGCGCACAGCCGTTGTTGTACGCGCACCGTCCGCACGGTCTCAAAAATTGCCTGCATGCGGACGGGGTGCGCGGCTGTCCGCGAGCCCTCTTGATGACGAAAATGACATAATGCGGACGGCCGAAATATACTTTGGCCTTTATCAGTGGCGCACGAGATGCGATGACGATGTAGGTAGGCTAAGTGTCATTGCATTATAATGTTTTGTTAGCCTCTCCAGTTGAAGCCAGTAGATGAAGCGCTGCTGCGTTGTTCATTCAAAATATTGCGGAAAAAGAGAACATCAATGTGGAGAAGATCTTGTTTACATCAAAACTTAAACCAAGCCGTTCACACAGAACGCATATTTCGCGCATTTTCTAGAGGTACATCTATCACTGTTGCACTCGCCTCTCGCTCAAAAGAGCCGCATGTTTAGAAAGCCATGTAAAATTAATGTAAGTTCAACTTTTTAAAAACATATCTCGAGACTTTATGGTGGGTTTTTTCCCCATCCCACTGCATCTCATGTTTTTAATTGGAAAATGTATTCTGTGCGATTGGCTTTCCGCTCTTTGTATTAAACTATGCATGCATACATGATGCTGTTTTGTTTATAGTTGTTTAGGCAATTTAATTAATTATAATTGGTTTATAAACATTATTTTAAATACTATGCACTTTTTTCCACAGGCATGTTTTCTTATGCTTTGAATAAACGAGCATTTGTAATATTTTGCTCGATGCGGCCTCTTGTGGCCTCGGGAGAGAAGCCAAAAGCTTTTCTTCACCCTAACTGAATTTATGGATTTTAAATTCAAATATAATTAGAATTTTGATAATATTTAAGTACAAAATTCAAATTTAGTTTTTCAGCCATTTTGACATCCCTACAGTGAATCAGGTCAGATATACAGTTTCCTTGCTGGAAAAACCAGGCCATACCAGCTCAAGGTGTTCAAGCTGGTTTTTGAAACATGATAGCTGTTACCATTTCTGATCAGCTTGACCTAAATGCTTTACCATGACCATTTCAGCCTTACCAGCATTTAGTCAACCGTCTAGACCAGTCTGAACCAACCAATAAGCATAAATGACCAGCATAGACCAGCTAGAAACCACGTAAAACCAGCCAACTGGTGTTTTTTAGCAGACAAAGTGCTAAAGAGTAAAACAAAGCAGGTGAAGCCCACCTGCTCCTTGGAAGGCTGTCCCCACCACTCTCACACAGCTTGGCACTCGCAGGTCCCAGAAGCGCACGGTCTTATCCTGAGAGCCGGACGCTATCATCCAGCCCCCCCACGTGTACAGAGAAAGGATATGACCTGAGGAGAGAAAACACATACAAAACACATTAGAAATTAACATATTTATGAGAATCTGTGTGTATATAATATAAAGTCATATATTTTTGTTGTTGTGTGTACCTGTGTGTCCGCTCAGCGCGTGCAGGCCCTGTCCTCTCTGGCAGTCAGTTGTATAGATGTTACAGTCTCCGGCTCCTGCACTGATTAAAATGGCCCCTCCGCTCTCAGGACCCTCCATAAACGCCAGATCTCTGATAGTCCCATCATGCATACTGAACTCCAGATCAGGACCTGAAGCAGAGAGAGTCATTGAGGATGTGTGTGGATTTAAATACATAAAGTAAAAGTCAAAATGTAACTAATAGATATCGCCATACTTTACCAGATGATTGATTACATTAAGAATTGTAAACATTTTTTTGTATTACAAGTTTACATTTATTCATTTAACAGATGCTTTTAATCCAAAGTGACTTAAAATTTGGATTTCAGCCTCAGTGCAGGAGTAAAAAAAAAAAAACATTTTGCAAAAAGATATGTTAATTGTAATTAAAATCTACAGATGCAAACAGATAAGCCAAATAGCCTAAAATCTTGAAATTGGCCAATGCATGACAAAAAAGCCTGAGGCGTCTTGCTTAAAGATTCATGAATATTTGTTTGCAATCACCTGTAGCATTGCAGGTTTCAGGGTTGAAGGGCAGCACTTTGACGTATTTATCGTTGGAGCCGGTGGCCAGTAGCTTTCCACATGGGCTCCAGGCTACACAATATATGGAGCCTTTGTGATGCTTGTTCCTCTTGAAGCAGATTACAGGAGTTTTACTTGTGCCCGAACCACTAAAAAAAAAAAGAGAACAAAACAACTACAGTCTTTCAACATTTAATGGTCAACTGAAAGATTCTGATTCTATATGAATTAACAGAGATGTTCACCCAAAAAGGAAAATTCTGTCATCATTTACTTGCCCTAATGTTGTTCCAAAACTGATGACTGACTTAAAAAAAATAATTAAAAAAAACATAAAAAAATAATAATAATAATTTTGGTTCCAAACATTTTTCAAAATATCTTCTTTGTGTTCCACAGAAGAAATAAATTCATACAGGTTTGGAATTAGCAAGTAAAATTTTAACGAAACATTACAAAGACAAAAACCATGCACTGATAAATCATTCACAGTAAGGACAGGAATATGTATTAATGTTTTCTAATAGCAGAGAATTCAAACACTTCATAGTATTTTCCATTTTCTAGTGTTTATAATCACAGCTGAATGGCTAAAATGAAGATTTCAGGCAATTGCTTGTATCCCGTCATCTATCATCTGACCTCGTGTCCAGCGTGTCAGGATAGGCACACACGCGCAGCATTTTAGAGTTGGAGCCGACAGCATACAATGTCCCTGTGGGGTGGAAGGCCACGGCCCGGACCGCCTGTGTATCCTCCAGGGTGTTGACCATCACAAACTTGGCTTTTGACTTATCTTTCTGCAACACACACATATAAACACATTCTGTATGTGAGAAGGGTTCATTTGAAGATTATATAATATTAATCCCTAATCCCAATCCCTAATCTGTGTTTGATCTGAGAAGTTTTAAGAGCTGTAATTAAACCAACACTAAAGCCTTTAGAGAGAGAGAGAAAGAAGGAGAATGTGTTATTCAGTGATATAACCTGACATATGAAATAAAAGTGGCTCATTTAGTATGAGACAGGAGTTTAGTATAAAAGAAACAGAAAGAACAATTTGCAAAAATATGCAATTTGGTGCAGTTTCAGATAAAATTCTGACAGCTTGTAAATCAATGAGATCTTTATTAAAACATATTTTAAAAAGCAGATAAATATCAGTTATCACTCTAAATCTCAAAATAATATGTTTTGAAAAGATTAAAAGAGCGATTTTTTATATATATATTTACTTTATAATCAAAGCTCCCTAGTTTTTATTGAGGGGTAAAACATACAGCGATGATCTACAAACAAACATTCCTAAACCTGATGGATCATATTTCATACTTAACATTTATCAAGGTTTTTCTAAAAATGACTATATAAAATGTATTCTTATGTTTATTTTGAAAAATCATAATAAATTACACACACACACAAAAAAAATGTGTGTACCATAATCAAAAGGGAGTGTTTTTAGAATGATATTATACTTTAGAATTATATATAAAAGACTTTTTACTTGCTAAAAAAAGTATAAACTATCAATCAGATTGACAGAAGGCATGTAGCAGATTGACTGCAAACAGATTTTATAGCAACACTGATCATGTTGATAACTTAGTGGCCTTAGATGTGCATATCAAATATGATACAGTCGGCTTTATTGGATTTATTATGTTGAGCTGTAGGGGGCACTGTACCTCTGGGCCTTTAGAGCAGGTCAAACTACTGTCATTGTGTCCAGTTTTGTCTCTCTGGGCACTGCAGGAAATAAACTCTTTTTAAAACCCCCTTAAGAACCCAAACAGTAATTACAAAAACATTAAAAGCAAGTTTCACTTTTAAAAACATACTGGAACTTGATATGACAAAAAGCTCCCAAAACAATCTTACATTATGGATGCACTGACAGAAATTTTCAAACTCTTTCAATGAAGGAAAATGATTGAATGTGAATCTCACCTCTGGGACAGTACAGGAGACTGGCTGGGTGGAGGGCAGGCTGCTTGACCTACTGACCTCTGAGGAGAGCTGGTGACCACATTGTCGGCTCCTCCACCCCCTTCCTGTGTCTGTGGTGTGGCTGAAGCGTCTCTCACTACACTGTTGTTATTACTGCCTCCATTACACTGCTGAGAGAGAGCCTGAACCTCTTCTCCCAAATCATCCATTCCCACATTTAGTTCCTCCAGTCTCTGAATAGACCTGCACACAAAAACATGAAGCTTTAGAGTCATTTTGGAGCTAGTCATAGTCTCAGGCAGCATGGCTATGGGCTGACCATGTGATGCATACCACACACACACAACATTTAAATTTAAATTTGCGTCTTCCGGTTCCCCACGGTCAGCAGAATAACTAAAAAAAAAAATTTAATAAAAAAAAAAAAAAAAAAAATAATAATCAGTTTGTCTTTATGGAGATTCTGCAAGTCAGTAACCTTTTTATTCAAGGGCTTAATCTGAAACACTTGTAACAAGCATACTATAAAGAAACATGAATGTACACTAGTACTGCTCATACAGTCACTTTCTGTCAGAGTGACCAGAATAAAAACTGCAACATGAACATAAATACAAAAACAACAAACATGAATACTAAAAGTTAAATTCCTGTTTAAATGGGACTAACTTTGAGGTAGGTTATAAGATTAATTTTTATTCTAGTATTGTCTTTTCAATCATTCCCAGTCGAATAAATAGAATCATTTTCACATGTGTGTCTACAGTGGAATTTAGTATTTCACCACACTGTGAGAGAGGATATTTTGTAAGAGAGCAGAAAATAGGGGAACTGTCAATTTTCAATCATTTCACGATCACTGAACCCGCCCGAAACGTCATTTAAAAATCATGCAAAATATTTCTAACCAATTACAAATTATTACTTATGAACATTTACAAAAAACATCAATATATGTGTCTATTGCAGTGGAATTTATTATTTCTGACCATTTACAAATGGTTGCTTTGGAAAATAATGTAAAAACCTTAAGTTACAAACAAATACCTGTAAAAACCATAAATAAAAAAAAATCATCTACTAAAATCATAATTAAACACAACTCAAATAATTAATCACTAGCTGTGCACGAGAGATTGGAAACAATCTATTTCTGGGAAAAAACAAACTCATAGCTGTCAGCTTGTGAAACATAACGTTAACAATTCTCGTTTACTTAATTTTCTTCTATTGGTCTGTGTTCTTTCCATGTTAAAAGGATTTTGCATTGTTTCCTATTTAATGTACTTTTTAAAGTTCAAACAATACAGTTTTGTTAATCACATTCAAAAGTGTAATTTGTACATTAGTGAATTGTTTAACGGTAGGCAAACAGATCCAGCCCTTACGTTAGTCACAGGAGCCGCTTCAGTGGCCAAGTGATGCTTATGCACATGATACTGGTTTCGGTTATGCACTTTGTGACAGATTTCAAGCTGGAAAAGACGCACACACCCCGCCCATTTATCAGTTCTTAATTAAAATGCTTCAAGAAAAGATGAGACCATTGATAGATTGAAATAATGTAAATACGAAATAATAATAATAATCGTAAAAAATCAAAAACACGTTTATTCATCCTGGCTTATCGACAATTAATCGTTGACACCCCTAATAAAAATCACAAAAACATAACGAGCACGGAAATTTCTATGCTTTCCAGTGGATTTTGCATTTTTCAACAATCCAATTTAGGAAATAATACTGTGCAGATCCATTGATATAAAAAATAAAAAATAAAAAAAAAATAAAAATAAAAAAATAATGGAATATATATAAAGACCAAATTGAAAACAACTAAAAAAAAAAAAACTATAAAAATATTATATATATTGATAAAAAAATTTTCCAAAAAAACACACAACAAAGAAAAAAAAACCAACAATCAAAATATGGGCTTTTTTGATGGGGGGCTGTGCCCCTGGACTGATGAAAGACTTTTTTCATTACACACACATCAAAGTGCATATAGCTTATAAAATGTATTTGTTTTCTTTGGGGATTTCTTCACCCACTTTAAGGTGCCTAGCTGCTCGCAGCACCATCTGGGGAGGCCTGAAATTCATCTCATTAGCCTTTCATTTGAAATTCATCTTAATCTCTGCCAAACACCACCCACCATTACCACAACTGGTCATTTCCCAGTGGTCAAGGGGGTTTCCCCCTGAAAATCCCCTGAAGCAGGTGGCATAAGGCCAGAACACACAGGCAACACATTTTTATTAGTTTTTAATCTATTTTAAATTTTATTTCTGTGGCTTTATAGTAAACACCTAAACTTGTCCTCACTGCCAGCAATGCTTCTGTTGACAGAACAATAAGTGTTTCTTCTGCCCTCCCTTCCCCTCTGACATGCTGCATTATTTATGGCTGTGGCCTTTAATGATGACATCACCAGTGTAATGGCACGGCATGGTTCCAAAACCTCCCTTTGTTATGATTCTGTTTTACAAGTGCGCCGTAACCACAGCAACAGAAGAACTAGAGAAGTATCTAAGCCGAACAAGAGAGGGTCCTAAAATGAGTTCAGTCCTTCTCAGATTTCAGTGTTTGCACCATTAAATAAACTAACTTTCTTGTAAGGGGTAGGGAAAAAAAATCATTTGAGAGACATACAACATCAATAAATATACTAAATATAAATAAATATAATAAAAAATACTTACAATTGGCTGATTTTTAGAGAGGATTATTGACACATTTGGAGTCTTTATTGTAAAGAGGGATGGATTTATTAAAATGTATTTTTTTTAAATAATCTAAAATCATTATGTTTAGGCTTTGACCATTCCTTAATCTTGATGAATCTCTCATCTCTTTCCATTATTTATTGACAGACAGACAGAAAGAAAGAAACACACATGTCTGTGATTCAAGGGCCATCGAGTGAAATGAAAACCCACAAAAAACTAATAACACACAAAACAAATAAAACAAAAAAAATTTTAAGGACAGCAGGGTTTAAAAATCCACACTAAAAACACAAGATTTTAAATATAACTTAAATGTAGAACTAGAAAGTAATAGGATTTGTAAAGCTTTAACTTCATATTGAGTGCTGTCACTAAAAGCAAAAGAAAACAAACCAAATAAAACATTTAAAAAAAAATATTCAAATTTTTATATTTATAATACTGTTGTTTTCTGTAAAAACTAAATGATGTAATTAATTTAGGAAAAATCCTAAATAATAAACTAGTCCACAGACTACCCATATACTACTCCACTGTATATTGTATATATTTGATAAAAATATTAATTTCAGGTATTATTTAAAAAATGGTACAGCCTACTTGTCAGGCTGGAGAAACAATTTGTCTTGGGAAGCACGAATGCAAGCTACCTACGAAACTACCCTTCCTGGTAATAAATAAAACACTATTTAAATGGGAGTCGAAAGTAGGCAAATGTAAAACCGGTCTAAGAGCATGTGTGTGTGTGTGTGTGTGTGTGTATGTGTTTGTTTTCCTTAGGGAATTCTCCTCCCACTTAGAGTTCCCTGGCAGCTCGCTGTACCATCTGTAAAACCCTGAGGTCATTCTCATCTACATCTCATTAGCCTTTCATTTGATATTCAACCTGCCTTGCTTTTTTCTCTGCATCCTTTCCTTTTTCTTTTAGCAGCATCAGATTTCACCTTGTGTCTTTGTGTTGGTAAACTTCAGCTGGTGTGATGCACATCAGTGCAGCTCTAGAACAAATGCTGACCTTTGGATGTGATGTTAGTGGTGACGTGGAGCTCTGCTAACCTGGTAAGGAAGGTTTCTGTGAGGTTGTGCTTGGCAGTGGGCGGGGCCTCATGCTGCTGGACTCCGCCCTCTTGCAGCATCTGCTGGTAAAGTTCTCGCTGCTGCTGCTTCTGTTCCAGATGTTGCTGCACACGCAAACGCTGCCTGTAATATTCCTGAAACTGCTCTGTGGAGTCCCGCAACTATGCAGAAACAGAGGAGACAAAGAAGTGCTGAGATGTCAATGAGAAAGAGGTGTGCTAAACTCTGTGCCTCCAAAGCATTCTATAGCGCCCACAGATGGGTGTTTTCAGAAAAACGCCTAGCATTTTCAGCTGGCTAAAAACGCTTTGGTAGACACACCGCCTTACTCTCATTTCACGCTAAAAGCTTATGAGTAGACAGACGCTGAAAGGGAGTCACTTTCTGGTCTGATGAACTGATTTAGTACATCACAGCTCTACAGTGATTACTACCACAGATTAAAAACCCAGACAGGAAACAGTGGGATGTTGTCACAGAGCTCAGAGCCACTGCGATTAACTTTCTGTAATCTGAGATATCAACACATCCAGACTACTGACCATTGGCCACAAACCACATATTTCTTTAAAAATATCCAAAGCATCTGGATGAAACCTCAAAGTTGATGTAAAATATTAATTTGCCTATCACATCCAAATACAGTGTTAAAGTGTTGATATACAAGTAGCTGATGTTTTATTTGTTATAATAACATACCAAATAATTTTAGCAAGCCTTAAACAATATTTAGGCATATAATAAAAAAAATTCCCAGACTCAAGGAGAGCATATTACAGCTGAAATGACCACAGCAGCTTTCTGTAAACCACAGGATATGGACTAAAGGACAGTAAATGCTTTTCATAATTAATAATCCTCTTTATGTTTGAGAAACACAGAGAAAGGGAAGATGGGTGGGTTTCCTGATGGAAAGTGACCTAAAGAGATCAGGGCTGTGTGTAACAGGGCAAACAGAGCAGAGGGAAAGCATGAAACTGATTGGCTGTTCATGTTTAATGATCCTGATTAAACACAGTCAGACTTATAACAAAGATTACAGTTAAAATACTCCAGAACTTTTGATAAAATATATATAGATTATCAAAAGTTCTGGACTATTTTAACTGTAATCTTTGTTATGAGTCTGATTGTGTTTAATCAGGATCATTAAACATGAACAGCCAATCAGATTCATGCTTTATCATCATGATCATCGTTAGAAATATGAATACAAATTACAAAAGCATCTAATCATACTAAATAATGGTGCTCTATAGCTTACAACAGACTAAATGCCAGTATTCCAGAACTCTATTCACAACAAACACTAATGGTGAATATTCTAGAACTCTTTTCACCACAACCTCTGACAGTCAACTTTTTAGAACGCTTCAAACAAGAGAAATCTGTAAAGGTCAGCATACTAAAACTAGTCACACAAAAAGAATGTGAATTTATCAATCAACATTCTAGAATATTTCTAGTGACATTCCCCCACAAACACATGCCTAGCAACAGTAGCTTGGCGAAAGCCAATCTAAGCCCTCCACAACTATGCAGTGATAAAGTGGAAGCTGAGCTTGCCAGTTATTTATGATCCTGCTCAGGGCTACAGACTGTTTCTGAGGGAGGAGAGAAAACATGAAAACGTCTACTGCTCAGACATATAATTAGAAAAGCATAATGTAAAACAGCAGTCATAAATTAATCAAAGTGTCACTACAAATTATCGAACCTGAATGCTAAATTGAAATATTATTTGTTTGGCATGTTACTTTTTCAATTATTACTTTTTTTATTGAGTTAAATTTATTACTAGTGTTTATTTTAATACTGTTCAATTAACAGAAATGTATTGAGTGCTTGATCTAATGTTCAGTAAATATCAATGGATCCATTGACCAGCAAAGTACCTCATTCTTCTCCTCAGACCCAGGGGCTGGGGCATCCTGACCCGGGGCAGAGACCGGGCGAGAGTTTTGAGGACCGGGTGAGCTCATCATTTTATCAGATGGAGTTTCAGTTCTGGAGCTGCAAGACCAGAGAGTCCACATTACTTTAGACACACACCTCAACTTTGTAATTATTTTGTTCTGAAAAGATTGTGCTTTCAAGTCATTCTGCTCTGCCACACCCATCTCAGAAGTGAATATGCTTTGAATATGCACAGTAGCATATTGTAACAAGGTGTTTTAAACAATAACACAATGCAACAACTAACAATACATATGCACTACCTTCAAAAGTTTGGAATAATTAAATAAGTTCTGAAATAAGTATCCTATGCTCACTCATAGACTCATTATTTTATCAAAAATCCAGTAAAAATATTAATATAGTGAAAATTTTTAGTATTCAAAATAACTGTTTTGTAACTTATTTTAAAAAGTAATTTATATCTAGAAGGCAAAGCTATTTCTCTAGTCTAGTCATTAGTGTCACATTATCCTTCAGAAATCATTCTAATATGCTGATTTGCTGCTCAAGAAACATTTTGTTGAAAACATTTCTGCTGCCTAATATTTTTGTTAAAACCGTGATATACTAGCATTTTTGGGGTAAGAAAGCAAAAAAAAAAAAAAAAATAATAAACACCAATAATCAACAAAAATGAACAAAAATGATCAAAAATGACAGTAAAGAAATAATAATAATGTAATAATGTTACAAAATTAATGCTTTTTTTTACTTTCTAGTCATCAAATAAAATATCATGGTGTTCACATAAAATATTAAGTTTTTATAATAATAATAAGCATTATTAATATTTCAGCACCAGTAACAACTGATAATAACTGAGCAGAAAATCAGCATATTAGAATAATTTTTAAAGAATCATCTGACACTGAATACTGAAATATTGGCTAATGAAAATTCTACATTTTTAATTTACTCAGCTTTGGTGAGCATAAGAAACTAGTTTAAAAATATTTAAAAAAAATATTAATTATTCTTAACTTTTGACAAGTAGTGTAAACTAAAATAAATAACTAAAATAATAATTATAAAAATTACACTTTTTTATTTAAAGACTTTGTGGTTTTAATAATTACAGCTAATTGTCTTAAAATCAGCTAATTTGCAATCTAATAGTGCTATCCAAATGATGCCATGGATCATATTAAATATGTACAGGTTATAGTATAGTCAGGAGTTTGCTTTAAAAGGGTTCGCCATCTTAAACTCAAATGCAGATATTTCAGGTGTATCAGGTGATGTTTACCTTTCTGGTGACTCCTCAAAGATGCTGTGACATCCTGAATTCTCCATCATCACACTGCGGTTCAGGTGGTGAAAATTAGCGAATGAGTGTGACATGGGTGAAGTTTTACCTCCGTCCGTACCAGCTGCTCTCTTCTCTTGGCCAGAGAGACCATAAGACAGGCCGTCCAGCGCTGGGTTCAGAGAGCGTGTCATGTAGGTGTCCGCAGACTGTGGGCGCCGAAGAGGGGAAGCAGGGTACGGGGAGAGCTTGCTGATGAGTGGAGTGAGGAGGTCTGCGTAAGTGGCCTTGGCAGGTTTAACAAGCCGATCCACATGGATATCGAGCATCTTCTGCTCAAATGCGCAAGAAAAGGCACTGGGCGACAGGTTCTGGAGCCAAGAAAGCAAGCTCAGGTCGAGATCATCGCAGCCGTTCCCACACAGCATGTCTATTCCCAGAAGAATCTCACTCTCTGTGATCTCCTCTCCGGTAGCTTTGCTCTGGCAAAACTCGACACAGCATTCATACAGAAGGCCTTTAATGAGAAGCTGGAATAGACGGTTGGAGCTGGCGCGGAACCCAGCCTCGCCAAGCTTTCGGTCAGCGGGAATGAACTCCGCCACCATGCCACAGGCCTCCTCAAAACAATGCACGCGTGCTGTACTCGTGATAACATACCACAACCCACCGCAAGCTCCAATAGAACAGCAGCGTCAGGAGAAGGCAAAGCTTGCTGTAGTCGTCTTTAGATGGACAAAATTCTTCCACAGCATGCAAACATTTCACAGCCTCCTGCATGGTCAGCTCCAACTGAACACAGAGAGACAGAATGAAAAAGAAGCCAGAGCCATTTGCAAACAAGCTCTAAGCAGTTTCTCAAATGGAGTTACCATGGTTTTTTGGACACAATACTTTCAATATCAAGATCAAAATGCCAGTAAATTAAGCGTAACAGAAACCATATAAAATAGTGTCGTCAAACGATTAATCGCGATTAATCGCATCCAAAATAAAAGATTTTGTTTACATAATATATGAGTGTTTGTATGAGTATGTGTATTATGTATAAATAAATACAAACACATGCATGCATATATTTAAGAAAAATATGATATGTTTATATATTAAATATATATAAAATATAATAATATAAATATATAAATGTATATACATGTAAATGTTTTCAAAATATACACTATGTGTGTGTATTTATATATATAATAAATAAACAGTACACATACATATATTATGTAAACAAAAACTTTAATTTTGGATGCGATTAATCATGATTAATCGTTTGACAGCACTTAAACTAAAGTGAGTTTGCATGTATGTTTCTCTATCTTCTGCTATATTTGAAGAAGTAATATATTGTATATCTTGTTTGGTTTGCATTTCTATTAATTATTATCAAGATAATTACTATACACCGCTGTTTTAAAGTTTGGGGTTGGTAAGATCTTTTTGAAAGAAGTCTCACCATGGCTGCATTTATTTGATCAAAATACAACAAAACAGGAATACTTTGAGTTATCATTGCAATTCAAACAACTGTTTTCTATTCTGATACATTTATATGTAACATAAAATGTAATTTATTTCTGTCATGCGAAACTGAATTTTCAGCTGACATTATTCTTCAGTGTCACATGATCTTTCAGAAACCATTCTTAAATACTGATTTGATGCTTGTACAAATGAAAGCAATTAAAAAAGCAATGCCACATAATGACATACAGAATGAATCAAACATCACATGTGACAACATGGCACCATTTCTGTGTAGGTTGTCATAGTGACACTGATGATACTCACATGTTGTGGCTCATCCTCGGCAGACATAGCGTTGTTCACACACAAAGCTTCCAGAAACTTCTGTTTCGAAACAATGTAGCGGAACCTGAGAGGACATGGAAAAATGCAGCAATATACGTCAAGTTAAACCAACAGTGCATAATTTTATTGAAATATTGATATAAATAATTTATACGGCTCTTAATTTGGGTAATATTGCTGCTTTTATATTGCTATATTCAGTGAGCGCTTAAAAAACTTGGTGTTAATGCACAAAATCATTATTCAAAGTGTAGAAGACTAAATTAATTTTCTTCACATTCAAATGCAAGTAAACTCCTACGAGATACGAGGTGCAGTTCTAGAAAGATTCTGAGCTGATCTCTCACCTTTTTCTGTCAAATTTATCCAGACACTCAAGAGGCTGAATAAACTGTAACACCTCATCCCACTGTCCATCCAGAATGAGCTGCCTGCAGGAGACAGGAATGAAAGAGAATTTGACTTCTGATAGTACAATAATAATACCACCTTCCACAACTAACAATTTACACAAGTTTAGACTATATTCAAAGAAACATTGTCCATGAAAACATGAGTTCAAAATCAAAATTTCATTATCTGATTTGTATTAACATTGTATTACACTCAAATAGTACACCACAGACAGTAATCAAGTAATCAATCTAAGTTCAGTAAGTTTAACATGGTGATGAAACTCTGAATTTGCCTTATTATCAGTCTATTGATAATAAGAGGGAAGTCGTGGCCTAGTGTTTAGAGAGTTTGACTTCTAACCCTAAGGTTGTAGGTTCGAGTCTCGGGCAGGCAATACCACAACTGAGGTGCCCTTGAGCAAGGCACCGAACCCCCAACTGCTCCCCGGGTGCCACAGCATAAATGGCTGCCCACTGCTCTGTGTGTGTGTTCACTACTGTGTGTGTGCACTTTGGATAGGTTAAATGCAGAGCACGAAATTTGAGCATGGGTCACCATACTTGGCTGTATGTCACGTCACTTTCACTATTCCTAACTGTATTCTGGCATCTTTGTTTATAATGGGCCCGGTTTCTGAAAAGGGACCCAAACTCTCGTGCACTTATTCAACGAGTAATGAGTAACGCTCAAAAGAAACACAAGTGAGTCATGGGCTGTTGGTTGATTTGAAACTTAAATCAAAATTGTCTATACTCTTACTTGAGTTTAACAGTAATGGTGAAACAAATGCAACTCAATTTTATCACATCAATGCAGCGTAAAACTGCTTTAAATAGGCAAACTTAACCATTACATAAGGTGTCGGCAACTAATATGGCACAAGTGCCAACATTGCACCACATTAGCAGTTAATTTTAACCTGAACCTTTCAAACTGGGTATGTGGGAGGGGGGATATTACAGTAAAAACTGTAAATCAAAAATGGTACTTCATAACATGCCGGCTCGTGCATTATATGATTGGCTCTGGCTCATAACGCTGCCACATTAGGTTTTTAAACTTGACTTAAACTCAGCCTGAGTATAAGGTGCTAATGGATCAAACCTGAGGAAGAGCATGTCATCTGAGTACAGGCCGTTGATGACCCCGCTCTCCTTCTCCAGGGCCAGCATGCTAATGTGCAGCTTGCGCGAGTTCAGGAAGTCCAGCATCACCTTGATGATCTCCACTTCCTTTACATTTATGATCTCCTCAGCCGTCATGGTGGCAAGCTTTCGCAGAAAGAATGAGAGAACGAATGCATCATTTAGCAGATGGTTTACCAATAAACAGCTATAACATACATACACTTTCTCAATCAACCAATGGTCATCAGGCATTGCTTAGGCTACATTTAAAAACATGAATTTAGAAATAAGTTTTATGGATATTTTCCCTCCCCTGATCTAAGGCTAGGCTATAAAATATAGGACTTTAGGGCTCCTCTTATCACTGTGCTTATGACAATGTTTCCAACTGTACACCCTGACGGCAGTCCTGGTTCAACATTAATGAACTGCATTGCTTAACATTTCAACATTTACTAATACATTATCAAAAATCAAAAGTTGTGTCATCATGAACAGTTGTATTTTATTACATAATGTTAACAAAGACACTGTAAAAAATGTACTTCTGATGGGACTTTATTATTTATTACTTCAGTTTATAAACCCCTTGATGTAGCTATAAAACACTCTAGCGCTCAAAGACTACAAGTGAAGAAGTAACAACCTTCTAATTAAAATACCAAACCGATGTTATGACAAAGAAAAGTCAACATACCAGAAAATGCTAATGTAAACACACAAAAGCATGGGAGGTGACCTGACATTCTACCAAAACAAAAACAGCCTGTTCCTCAAAACTATCACATCACATCCAACTTAACCCATTTAAAGTCATTTCGAATAATTTTAATGAAAATACCACTTCCTTAGATTTTTGTTTTAAAAACACATTATTCCTGATAGCTAAAGGAATTAGTACTATAGAAATGGAAAAAACAACTATTTATTAATAATAGATGATATTAACACAATAATATTATTCCTTTAAGAATGCTCTTAATTTGAGATACACAACTATATAAGTTTACTCTACAAAAATTGGCAGGTAGATTTGTAGTGGTCATTAAAGAGAATCTGGAAAATATACATTATACAGATCGGTCACCCATGCATTTCTACAACAAGCACAATGGTAGTATCTTATAAATTGCTTTTTCGTATTTAAACCTTTAACCTTATAGTATTAGAAGCTCATTCTTTGAACCACTAAGCCACGCCACCCCCAAACATGCAATATGGGAAACGCAGATTTGCGTAATTCCCACCGCTGAACCTGCACCTGAGTTCTTTGCAATGCATCTAACGTTATCTAACCGTTTACAGTGATTATGTCCTAAATAAGCCACATTACATCCCAGCAGGCACCAGTGAGAACGGACTGAAGCCGTTCTGTTCTAGCTGCGGGGGGAGAGTGTGTGTCGTCCAGGCGTCGCAGCAGCAGCCTCCCCGGCCTCGCCTATCCTCAAAACAACGGCGATAACAGTCGAGAAAAGCGATTTTAAACTCACCTGATAATCTCTACATATAAGCGAAGTACAGAAATCCTGTGTGGGTCCGCCGAGGGTGTGTCGACACGCACTGTCTGGTGTTTTCCCCTCCGTGTTTCAGGGAGAGAGGCTCTTGTTGTCCCTGGCGCTCGCTGGTTGTCAAGCACAAGCTTCCTCTGCCCTCTCCACCAATCCGCGCTCACGCACACGAACCCCCGCAAAACCCGCCCAGGCCCGCACTGAACTGCGTTATTCAACAAACTGAGGCTTAATGGGGATTTGTGATTAGCAGCATTATGTGCGCATTATGCTATGTGTGTAAACTATACTAAGCCGAGAAAGTAGCGGTTTATGGGGATGTTTTGTGTTTAAGTGATGGAATTATCATGTTCTAATGAACTGTAAATTATTACAAACACACAATACAAATAACACAAATTACAAATAATACACAAAAATATATGAAAGTTACACGATTAATTCCGATATTCAAAATGTATTGCTCATGGTTTAAATGTTTTCACTGGGGACGATTAATGTCAACTGACAAATCCAAAACAACAGTTGAATATTTTTCTACGTTTGAAACGACACGTTCTTGTGCAAACGGGTTTGAGATGCGTTTTCTCTTGTTTGGTGGGGTGTGTGCAGATTTCGGCCCATAGCGGGCGCATGTATCGAATCTGAAAGTTGTTTGCCATAAGAGTGTTATAGTAAAATATAGCGCGATATTAGAATCCAAGAAACTCCACACAGTGCTATTGTGTGTTTTTATGCTGATTTAAAAATAATAATAAATGTTTGTGTGATAAATGAATGTGTTTTTTTTACATTTAATTAAAATCCAACGCTTGCGTCATCAAAGGGTGTTCAACACGCAACCGTTTCCAGAATCCAACAGAACTCCAGCAGCCCAGTTGAATATTTTTGTTCTTTCTCGAATCTGATTGGCTGTTAAAAGAGCGCGATATTAGAATCCAACAGAACTCCAACAGCTATTTTTATTCTAATCTAAAAAAAAAAAAAAAATAATGTTATAAATATAAATAATTGTTTATTTTTACATTTAATTAAAATCCATCAAATAGGCCGTTTCTATTTAAAGGGTAGTTCACCCAAATATTAAAATTATGTCATTAATGACTCACCCTCATGTCGTTCCAAACCCGTAAGACCTCCGTTCATCTTCGGAACACAGTTTAAGATATTTTAGATTTAGTCCGAGAGCTTTGTGTTCCTCCATTGAAAATGTATGTACGAAAATACATTTTGTTCCAAAAATAACAAAAATTACAACTTTATTCCGCTTTTTCTTCTCTTCCGGGTCTGTTGTGAACGCGACTGCTGTGACTGTTGACGTACGACGCTGCTGACGTGTTCTCTGGTGCACCCAATAACAAAGAAAACACGTCAGCAGCGTCGTACGTCAGCGGCGTCACTACAGTGTTGTGAACGCGCTCACAACAGACCCGGAAGAGGAGAAAAGGCGGAATAAAGTTATTTTTGGACCGAAATGTATTTTCGATGCTTCTATAAATTCCAACGGACCCTCTGATGTCACATGGACTACTTTGATGATGTTTTAATTACCTTTCTGGACATGGACAGTATACCGTACATACATTTTCAATGGAGGGACTGAAAGCTCTCGGACTAAATCTAAAATATCTTAAACTGTGTTCCGAAGATGAACGGAGGTCTTACGGGTTTGGAACGACATGAGGGTGAGTCATTAATGACATCATTTTAATTTTTGGCTGAACTAACCCTTTAACATCGCGACCAAAGTAGTTCAACTCCCGAATTAATGACTCTTTTGAATCAGCACAGCGCGACCACTCTAGTCCGACTATGTAGCACTCTTATGAATCGAATCGGTTCTTTTAGACTAGAGAATCAAAATGCATAGAGCACGACCAGTGGTCCGACTCTTGAAAGTATGACTCTTTTGAACCGATTATTTTTAGTGAGTCTAAAACACACAGCCGAGTCCCGAACAAATGACACTTGAGGTAGTTTTTTTAGAGAAACAAAATGCATAAAGATCGACCAGTGTACAGACCGTACAGACTCTCTAATGACTCAGTGGTTCTTTTTAGTGAATCAAACGCATTTACAAGATTACAAGCTTTGACATTTAAGTCACTCACTGTATTGACAGCATTTTCATATACACCTTAAACATAATATGTGTTTTCAGTAGTTTTGTTTATACATTATAATAAACTAAATAAGTTTATTAGTTTTTTTGTTGTTTGTTGCATTGCATTCAGTATTTATTTTTTAACAGTTCCATTAAAAATTATAATATTACTTCTAAGGAACCAGAATGGTTACATTTTTTATGATTCCCATCCCTAAACATAATTACTCACTAAGTCATAAATAATGTTATTACAAGTGAATAATAATACTGGATCATAACAAAGGGGAAAAATAGGTCAAACAGGTTAGGTTTTGGTTGTAAATCTGTATTTATGTTGAGGTTAACATTCAAATACAAACAGACAAAGCATATGATGAACAAACAGCAGACATGACCTGGAAAAAGATTAGACAGCGTGTGGAAATGAACATCTCTCAGAAGAGCTTACTTCTGCTCTTATCACATCCCGGCATACTTGCACCTGTTAAGCATCATCTTTTTCATATGAAAAAATATCAGTAATATTCAATGGCTTAAAAAATATGCTTAGTATGTAAAACTATATCTGTACAGCATCAATAAATTCAAACAATGATTTACTTCCCTTAGTAAAAATAACACATATCTAGAATCTTTTGCACTTGCAGACAAAATGTGTTACCAGACAACAGCCTGCCCAAATAATTCCAGCTCTTTAAAATGCACTTCATAATTAAAAATGAGTTACCACATGATTTAGCAATAATATGCACCATCTTTTTGAAAGCTTCATTATATAGTATTCAATAACTCAGTGTTTCCTCTGTATTATTCATATGGAAATTTCCTCAAACAGTCAGCTAAACTGATCTGTCTCTCTAAAATGTATGTTTCAAACATACATGGCACCCAGATATACTCTGGATCATGACACTAGCGATAGTTTTATAACTCTAGCTAATATGTTCAGTTTTGGTCTTCAACTTATTCAGTTAAAGGCCCCATCAATACGTTTACATCACATACAGAGTAGCACGAGCGTGTTCATTTTATAGAAAGTCTTTAGGCGAACAACTCTTACTGTAGCTAATTTAACACGTTCCTCTGGAGTAGCAGTTGCGCAACAAAAACGAATCCTACCCAAAATATAAAAATGCAGACATTAAATAAAGCAAAAAAAGGAGGTTCCAGTACTTTAAATGCTTTTTCAACTGCATGACCACCTTAAAGTTAGTCTTCAAGTGTAGTATGTCCCTAATATTCTTTTACACCTGCACAAACATAGAAGCAGACTGTGTATCTTCAAACGATGCAATGACTTGCTCATAAACTCAGTAACCGTGTGCATTAAGCATTGCATAAAAGAGACAACAAGACAAGCATAAGGCCACAAAATAGAACGTTTAAAATAAAAATCACGTAAAGGCGCATCCATCAGTGCTGCAAACAAACACACATGAGTGTGTGTGGGTGTGTACTGTAGAACAGAAGCTTTCGAAATTCGCCACAAATAAACATCCAAAGCCCGCAAAAGTGTTTTCTTTACATTCAGGATGTGCATCGTAATGTCCGATAGGCAGGAACACTCAGCAGTCTGCAAGTGAGCTGTGAACTTATTTGAAGAGTTTTTTGGGTGTGTTTTGTTTCTTGATCTGCCAGAGGTGGCTGTAGATGGTGATGGCGTCCACACTCGCTGACATGGTCTTGGCGGGGATTTTGCTGAACTGTTTCTTATCCGAGCTGTACTTGTAGAGGTTTTCGATCATTTTGGGTGTGATGGTCTTGGGCCCGATGCCAGCCAGCTTGTTGATCTCCTCCGCCTCTGGATAATACGTGTACAGAGAGCGAAACTGGCAGCCAGTGTCTCTGAACAGAATCAGGAAGTTGTTGGCTTCTGTTTTCTCCATTTCCTGGGAAAAATAAAACACAAATACTTAAGAATATGAAATAATTATTATTCCCCTTCAGGTTTTAAATGACAATCTAGACCTCTACGGCTACACCAAGTAAATCAAGAATTATTTATTTTTTAATAGGACTCATGTAACATCTTCATATTCCACAACCCCAGGATTGAAAAAAAATCTATTAAATAATACATAAATATTTATTTGTTACATAGATTAAAACTTTTAATTCTCTACATTTATCAAATAGAATGTTCTACAGCAAGGATTTTGCAACTTTTTTCCCCTCACATCCAGGATTTTGTTCTTCTGTCCCTCGTTGACGCGGCCTGCGAGGCAGCAGTGAGCCAGTGCGTTCTGGATGATGTATTTATTTGATTTAGCACTGGGCTCCTTATACAACTTTGGCCCGAGAGGAAGAGATAAGAATTAGATGAAGAGATCAACAATTGTGTGCAGACTATTGTTGAGGGTCAAGGTTATGATAAGGGTCAGTCAATTCTACCCATCTGAGATGCCAAAGTTCAGTGTATTCAATTTAATTTTGGAGTAAATTGCATACTGCTTGATGGTAGCTGATATACATATAAAATACTGAAATTATGTTCTTCCACATCAAGATTTTAGGTTAAAATTATTTTTTTGTTTGTTTTTTAAATCACTTTTTTTTGCAGTTCATTAAAACAAATTAATTATTCAAAGTACCAACATTCAATATATACTACCATTAAGAAGTTTAGGGTCAGTAAGATTTTTACAAATAAATCAATACTTTTATTCAGAAAGGATCTAAAAAAGGAACACACACACACAAAAAAAAAAAAAAAAAAAACTTATAATGCTACAAAAGATTTGTTAAAAAATGCAGTTCTTTTGAACTTTCTATTCATCAAAATATCTTGAAAAAAAGTGTGATAGTTTCCACAAAAATATAAAGCAGCACAAATGTTCTCAACATTGATGACAAGAAATGCAATTCACCATATTAGAATGATTTCTGAAGGATCACGTGACACTGAAGACTGGAGTAACGGCTGCTGAAAATTCAGCTTTGCATCACAGGAATAAATAACATTTTAAAAATGTATTAAAATGAAAAACGGTTATTTTAAATGGTAAACTATTTCACAATAATGCTTTTTCACTGTATTTTTGACCAAATAAATGCAGCGTTGATGAGCATAAGTGACTTCTCATGCATAATAATGCATAATAAAAGTGAAAATATTTTTAAATGCAATATAGCATGTCACACTGCAGGACTGTCATGTCACCTGTGTATTCTGCAGACGATGTTGATTCGAGCTCCCAGTTCTCCCCATTTCCACTTACAGATGGACACGGTGACAGAAAGCCCTCTGTGGACTCTGGCCTGAAAATACACAATCAGACACACTTAAAATAGCTCTTTTATAATGCCTGAAGTACTAATTTAACAGGTGGCCCTTACTGCTGCTGGAAAAAGCAATGTTTCATATAAAATCAACTGCCCAAAAATCAATAGTAAGCATAATTCCACACACTGATGTTGAGAAGCTGAAGGCAGTAAAAAAGGAAGCGGAGCATAGATGAAACTGAAATAGAGTACTCATTGCAGTATGTTCTAACCAGGCGCAAGTTTCCAGCAACTATTTCAAGTGATTTAAAAAGCCTACAGTGTATGAAAATATTCAGCATGACTTGTCATAGAAATAATAGCCAATCAGACCGCATGTGATGCTTTTATTCAGTGATGCAAAGCATGATTCTGTTGCAACCAGATGGACTGACAAATTATCTTGTCACTTCACATTCTTTGCTGGACAGAAACTAACATGGAAGAGCTATAAATTTTCATTTGCACCTGGTAAAAGGGATAGTTCAACCAAAAAAGAAAAAAAAAAAAAAACACAAAAGATGATATTTGGAAGAATGTTGGTAACCAAACAGTTTCTGGTCCTATTGACTTACATAGGATTTTTTTCCATATTATAGAAATCAATGGGACTTGAAACCATTTGGTTACCAACTTTCTACATAGGGTTGTCAAAAGGTATTTCCTGCTGGTACTGAATTCTGTACTTTTCGGTACAATCCTTAATCTACAAAATATCTCTTTGTGTTCTACAGAAGAAAGAACGTCTACAGGTTTGGAATAAAATTTTAATTTTTGGGTGTACTATCCCTTTAAGACACGATGCTAAACTGCGTTTCATAAACAATTCCTAAAAGATGAGCAGTTTTCTGGTGCTGCTATGACAAATTAGCCAACAAAAAAAATCACTATAAATACAAATAAATACTGTAATATAACAAAATATGAACACAAGAAAAAAATACTGCCACTGATAGTTTTATAACAAATGATTCAAATATGATAATTGCATAACAGCTTATAATGTTCCACTAATATTCTGATGAACCAGTGAACTGATCTGTCCAAGTGAATGAGTTTGTCCAGCGCTCAAGCTGAAATGACAAGCCGTCAGAGCCCTGTGAGTTAATGACATGAGTGTGATGCTGTCTGCAAACTGACCTTCCCTTTCTCCCTTTAGGAGAGCTCAGAAAGAAACACAGACTGCCAGGAGACAGTCTGCTGCCTCTGAGCAACCAGAGAAAAGACAAGAGATACCACAGACAGAGGAGGACACAGAGGGTTATGAACAAGACAACAGAGATGTGTCTCAGTACTGGTTAATACAAGACTGTGACATTTATAATCTCGACATTTATAATCTCGACATCATTATTTTCTCTGTTTTTGAATGATTTTTTACAGGGAAGTTAACAGTGAACTGTGGACATGGTCTCACCTGGATGTCCTCTTATCAGATTTGACACTCTCATTGTCTGCCAAATTAAGGGAGGCGAGTGATAAGCTGGACACGGAATATCCACGAGGTCGTGACCCTGAACACACAAATCCACATGCATATACATGCACATAATTAGCATACATTTTCTTTTAGAAGCCAGTTTCAACTGCAAATTAAGTGTATTTATTTTTTCATAAAAATATAAACATTTTAATAAAACATAAAATGTAGATATATAATTATTAACATTATTAAGATACTGTATAATTAGATATTTTTATATTACTAAAGTATATTATAAGGGATATAATAATTATTGGTTTTAATAAAAAAACCGTGCCTGTGGTTGTCCGTGCTGGAGGCTTTGGAGACTCCATGGTGTCTCTGTGCATAGATTTGGGGCGTGGCTTCTTCTGCTTGACACTAGGGGGGCGTGGCTTAATAACACTGTCCATGTCCTCCATCAGTTTGAGCTGCTTCTTCCTCATATATTCATTTTTTATAAAATCCCGTCTTGCCTTCTCTTCCTCCTTCTTCTGGCGTTCCTCTTCCCCTTTCAATCTGATTAAGGAAGCAGAGAATCCAATTAAGATGAACAAATTTCCTTGAAATCCTGCTTTTACAATTTTAATGGCTTTAACAAACCATTTTGGATTCATTTAAATACCGAACTAAAACGGGTGAATGTTGGATGGAGCATATTTCAGTGACTAGTTATTTCAATGAAATGGTTCAACTTTTGTGTCATCACTCAGAAATATTCTGGAAAGATCTAAATATTTGAGTAAATATAGCATTACTACATATTGTTATACTGTTGAGTATAAATGAAAATAATTAGTTTTCCCTATATTTATTTACTGATAAACAGTGTTAAAAACATACTTTGAATATATTTTGTATATTTTTGTAGATTTATTTTACTTTTTATTTCTTTCTTCACACATTTTAATTATACTCTGCAACTGTGACTGTTTAGTCAAAATGCCAGTTTGTTCACCTGCTTTAAAAACACTTCTTCCTAGAAACACCTACTGTACGCACTTTGATTTCTGTGAGTATGAAGTGCTGAATTAGCTCCAATATCTGTGATTGTGTGGCTTAGTTTACTGTGATAGTGTAGTTCTCTGTTATTGTGTGATATTGTTGTTGGAGTTGTGGTGTTTTTCATACCGTGCTGCTTCTTTCTTTTGTTCCATCTCGGCCTCCTGTTGCTGTTTCTTGATCTGCATCTCCTTTTCCCGCCGAAGCCTTTTTTCCATCAGAGCAGCTTTCTTCTGTGCAATATCCTCCTCTGCCTTCAGGTCATCCTGAGTCACAGCAACACAAACAAACAATCATTCAGTCTGACACAGAACCTCATGTGCAGCTGGGTGTAAGAGACAATGTCTCTCCCAAAACATTGTGTTGTGCTTCATAGTAAATGACAGAACACTCAAACACATATTTTCAAGATACAAAGATTCTATCTCAAATGAGCGCCTACTTGAAACTACAAAGATATGCTGAAACCCTTGGACAGAGTGCCATACACTGGCACTATTCTTGTCAAATAAAAGTGTTTTGTTAGTTTGAAACAACCCCTGGTTTTGTATATTTTAGAGAGATACTGTCAAGCATTGCAGTAAAATCTGCTAATTATTATACCACAAATAAGTTAATCATTTTAATTTTTTTCACTTTTTATTAACCTTTCTTAATTTGTGAGTGTTTTCTGCTTGCTGAGTCTTCATACTTCCTATGTAAGTATCTGACTCTCACCCTATAGAAGAAGCCACAACACATTTTCTGGTCTGGTCTAGATTCTGGTCCAGTCTCTGTTTCTCTACTGCTCTCCAGATCATGTCCATCCAGAGGCTTCAGAACAGAGAGAGGAACCTCAATCAGTTCCTTCTTCTCATGCGACTCTTCTTCATTTGCATGTCCACTGGTGGTTACCGATGAATTGTTCATTGTTGGCTGAGACAGAACCTCAGATGTTGGCGCATTCATGATTTTTTCTCTAGCGTCTCTAACGTCCTGTTTTTCTTCTCCTTGCTTTTCATTCACCTGGGTAGATGGTGAATTTGCAGCTACTTTTAGTGCATCTTTGGACTCTTGCTTACATGGCTTTTCTCTAGCTGATTGGTCCTCACTCGAAGGTCTCTCGTCATGTCCCAAATACGCGAATGAGCTGGAATGTGTCTGACTTGGCAAAAAGCGTCTAAGTCGAGGCAGGCTGTCTACTGACTGTGGCGAGTTGAGCATCCGGCTGAAGGGTGTAACCTTCAGGTCATTGGGCCTTGGCGTTCGTGGCGTCCTTGCGTGGAACTGTCCCTGCTACACTTAAATCTTACACATTTAACTATGTAAATAAATATGCGAACCGGTGGACGACAAAATGGGGGAGAGCGACCCCACCGAACCTCGGCCAACTACACTGCTGCTGCGCAGTTCACGCAACTGTTTGCGTGGCGACGGATCCGGTGGTGAAATCACCCAACTTTGGTGCTCGCGCATCTGCATGATGCGCTCCTGCTGCTGTGCCAAGCGCTGCATCTCTGACTGAAGGAAGCTCAGAGACGTGTTCAGGCGCTCGATGGATCGCGTATACTCCCCCAGATCCACCTCCACAGCTGCTTCCTCCAGAGGTGACTTTGGTGGTGCGCCATCAGGTCGACATCTCTCAAGTCTAGAATCGGAGTCATTCAAATTCAAAGGTGTTTTTGGGGGTTGTGGGTCACTGGATTGTTTTTCCCGACCATCTGGGCCATCACAGTCACCCCCTAGTAGCGACACGACTCCTTTACGCCTGACTACATTGAGGAAGGCAGTCCTGCCCATGCGCTGCCTGTGACGTGTAAAAGCCGCTTCGACTTTCTTCTTCTGCGCCTCAATGGCTTTGCGTTTCTCTTCCAGCTTCATCTTCAACTGCACCATCTCCGACGCCAGCAGGTGCGAGGGATCACGAGGGGAAGTGATGCGAGAGGGGCTACGCGTGTCAGGAGTAATCGAACGAACTGTCCCGGTCGCTCCTGGGGTTGTGACGTTCAGGTCGCCGCTCTCAGGCGTGTTGCCGCCGCTCCCGCTGCTGCGGCCATCGCCGTGGTTTAGTTTACGAAACTTCTGTTCGGCAAAGCTGGTCATGCGAACAGCAGAACCCAATGAGGAAGCCATGCTGGTGGCCAAAGAGCGCGTTCCCAAAAGGCCTGGACACGGGCTGCCGGATGTCTCCAGAAGTGGACAGGAATGAGCTTCGTAGTCCTGGTCCATGTCTGAATAGTCCTTCAGGGATGAATCCTCATCCTGTCCATCCTGGATATCCTCAGTACGGACGTGGATTCCGGTGTCCATGTCAGTAGAGGTGGAATTTAAGTCCATGTCATCTACAGCTCTGGCCTTGGAAAGAGAGTCCTCTGGATTGTTTGTATCAGATGCGGAGTTGTGGGAAGATGGGTTGTGGAGGAAAAAGGTGCTGTCCTCAGATGGGGGCTGCAAGCTGCTGTGGGGTCGCTCAGAGTCATGGATGATCTTCAGGGCTTCTTCTATACTGGGGGTGTTGGGCTGAGGGTCATAAGGAGGGCTTAAGTTGTCTGCTGATACACCATTTGAGTACCTGAAACATAAGATATTCCTTCAGTTTTAGTGAACTCTCAACATTTGGATAACCATTACTTCAAAATAAAACAGCTTGCCACTGAATACAATAAAACTTTTTTCTATATTTCTACCACCTAAAAAAAGAAGATATAAAGCAGCCTGTCTCAGAAGCTAATCTACATTGAAAATCAGAGCCATGGTTTACGGTACATTTATACTGAAGTAGAAAAAGCGTGGGCATTTTTAAATACATTTTACGGAAGCCAAGCTTCATGCTTGTGTGGTGGATTGTGGGATTGATAGCAGACTGGATAAAGGGTTAAAGCATTCAAAAGTTGAGAAATTCTCAACGTTATGCAAACAGCAGCAAATGTCTGCAAGGTTGAGATAATGGCATTTGTTTTAAACATTTCTATGTAAACTGTGCTAGAGTTTCAGTTGGATTTAGTGCATAAGTCACATTGTTGACACATTGGACGCATTGCAAATGTTACATGTATGCAAAATACTCGAGTCGGTACTTGACAATACTGCAGAAAGACTTGTATCATCACCTTTTTATAATTCCAGTACCAACTAAACAAATGTCTTGTACTAGTATGGACTGTGTATGTTGATTTTATTGTGCTTTTGTCATTTTGACAGTGTCCTTCTCCATTCAGTTCCATTCAGTGGAATTGTTGGTTGAACTGTAGCTTTAAATGTGACAAAAAGGCAGAAAGGATTTACCCAGCATAGTTTCCCAGACGATGTCTGCTAATCTGTCTGTTGGATTCCTCAACATCCTCCTCACGGATTTTGCTCTGGGCGTTCCCATTAACGGGCTGGAATGAGAGGTTTCTTCGCATGCCTCGGGCCGCGCGATGAACTTTAAAACCCAATCCTTCAGTGCTTGCCGATCGACTCAGTCCACGTTCTGAAGACGAACTCATGCTGTCATCAAGTGGAATCTCAAATGATATCCCATGAGCTGAAGACCTGAGGTGAAGACAAACAGTTACTCATTTGCAGCATGTAAAGACAGAGTAAGAGAGTCAAAGGGATAGAGAGTTTGTAGAGGGCACAAACCGTTTCTCTTTAGGCCATGTCCCCACACATCCCTCCACATACGACATGGAGGATGACCGCCTGATAACTGCTGTGAGAGAAAGAAATACCCATTTACTTACATAACACAGCAAGTTTATTGTTTATTCAGTGCATTCATTTTTTTAAGTGTGTGTGCTAAAGCCATGTTTTTAAAGTTGAGCTACAGGAGACACAAAACTAATGAGAGGTGCAAAATATCTTATAAGTTCTACAAAAGTGTCTCTCATTAGTTAATTTTTTGAAGTCTTACCTGAGTTGTTATTTTTAGGTTGTGACCTAAAAGAGGAAATTGTTTGGAATATAAATTCAGACTTGCATAAACTCATGATAAATAATTTAAATTCTTAGTAAACCTCAAACTTGCATTGTATTAAAGACAAACCTAGACTGATCTGGACTGCCTGGCCTGTGGATCAGGTTTTGTTTGGTTATGGGAGCCATTTTATTGGATTGGGACGGGTCAGATACTAGAAAAGAAAAGATAAATAAAACTGGTGTTAATAAAATGCATGACATGCACACCAAATAGAAGGACACCAGATGAGACAGACCTTACCTTTGGTATTAAGTGTGCGGGGCTGAACAAAAGATGGTTTCACAACTTCACACCACCAGAATAGCTCTGCCATAAACACAAGGTAGTTACTCTGAAAACACACAAACACAAAAATTAATGAGAAGAAAATGATGAAAAACTTTTAATCAATTTCTCTTCCATCTTTAAAAACATTGAACAAAGAGCCTGCCTGCCATGTTTGTGATCAGTGTTGGGGGTAATGCATTACAAGTAACGCGAGTTACGTAATCAGATTACTTTTTTCAAGTAACTAGTAAAGTAACGCATTACTTTTTAATTTACAAGAAAATATCTGAGTTACTTTTTCAAAAAAGTAACGCCAGTTACTTTGTATTCCCATTTTTTGACTGACAAGCCTCCTGTTCCCATATTGGGAGAAATCGGAAGTATGGAGGCGTTGTGTGCGCTGTGTGAACATGATGTTACTGTAGTTCCAGACTAAATGTGAATGTGCATTAATAATTCATCCCACTCACAAAAAAACACAAAACAAAACAGATTTAGTATTCATTAAAATTAATCAAAACAGTGAAATGCAAACCTGCAATAACTAAATATATTAAATAACACAAATGTATCTATTCCCATTTTATTAACAGTGTCTTTGCTGCTGACCTTAAATGATCCAGTTCAACCATACTAATAATCAAAAATGACTTTAGCTAAACTAACAATTGTGGTTCATTGTTTTTTTTTTATTGCTGAAGAGTGTTGAAACTTCTTCTCCTGTGTTCTACCGTACAGACGTGAATTTACTTTTCCTTCAGCCTGAGCTTTATTCATTACACTTTTTGTTGTGAAAGGGCTTTTACATTTGCTATAAATAGAACTTCTTATATTAAAAACAATCAAGCCCTGCTCATATTTAAAAAGTAACGTGAAAGTAACGCAAAAGTAATGTAACACATTACTTTCCATAAAAAGTAACTAAGTAACGTATTTAGTTACTTTTTTAGGGAGTAAAGCAATATTGTAAGGCATTACTTTTAAAAGTAACTTTCCCCAACACTGTTTGTGATGTGCTAGTTTTGCAATGTTCCTCTATAACCACAAGATGTCAATGTTCTCCTATAGACTGTAATAGACTCTTACTAACTTCAAAAAGCAAAATAATGGGTACTGTATGTATATATATATATATATATATATATATATATATATATATATATATATATACTGTACAGTATATACAGTGTACTGCCTACTACTACTGCTAACTAAAAATGTGCGGTGCTTACTTTTAAAAATTATGAAAAAAAATATTACTTTAGGTATTCTTTGCAATGCATACAGAAATTTTCCATACTACACACATTATACATACTATATAATGCATGAGGAATATTAAGGTTTCTCATGTGATCTGAACATGGGGGCAATGAAGCCTAGATTCTGATCACCCAATAGGTATCATAACATTCTGATGTGACAGAACACACAAACACAAGTTTAAGCTATTTAAATAGCGTAATAACTGTGCAAAATAACTGACTGTCCTTAGTGTATAACATAATATAGAGCATTTATTGAAAGCAACAGTGCAGCAACCATAAAAAGAGTCTCTTTCAGTGCATTAAAGTGTCTGACCCAACAAGGGCAAAAAAGCAACCGGGGCAGGCTGACACGAACAGAACAGACCCAGCACTCTCTGCTGATTTATTCTGTCCTGACACCTTTATTTCCCCACAGCCAGCGGCTGTTAGCCTCACCTCATTTAGTGAAAAACACACCACTTAAGTCCTAAATGACCAAAAAAATCAGATGTACCTTTGTTATACAAGAGAGCATGTGATTGGCTGAAACAGCCAACAAGCATTTTAACCTGGTTTACATAATTGACCATAAACTCATCTGACATAACGGCAAATCCACGACTGCCAGCTTGGAAAATGCAACACATTTGCTTAAAAAATATGCTATGATGGTGGCTATGTTAGGTAATGCTACACATGGAGTGTGTTTATCTAGACAAACCGCTTAGCATAACTGTCTGAGGCGATCCACTTGGCAGAGCTGCACACAAACGATGACTCAGTCATCCCAAACAGTCAGATTTAAAACACGCACTGGTCGGCTTTCCTTTCCTGCATCAGCCCTGATGAAATTCCCCGTAATACTCCAGTGATCACTCATTCATCTTGGCCTCAAACTGAAAAAGGATATTCAGTGGAAAATCACCACAGAAAGTGCTGAGAATCTGTATCCTAAAAACCATGTAAAGTTTGCATTGCAACACTGAACCAAATAGGAAACATGCGTCTTATTCATTGTTAAAACACCGGAGAAAGCTTCAGATACTAAGTCATACTAGAAAAAAATAAATAATAATAAAATAAGTACAAAAATAACAATAATAATAATAAAATCAGCACATCAAATTAATTTCTGAAGAAAATCAGAGCAGTGATTGTCATGCAACAATCATCATCAAAACATGTCAAGATGATCTATCAAAATAAAATCCATCAATAAATCTTTTAGTAAAATGGCATCAGTAAAGACATTTACATTAATTTATTTACAAAAATAACTTTCCTTCTCTGCATTTCTCCTTCTTCTTGCTTCCTAATCTAGTTGGCAAATAAACCTGGCACTGTATATCTCAAATATTGTTGGCTCCTCATCGAATTGCTTTTGTCCCTCTTTTGTAAATCATTTTGGATAAAAGCATCTGTTAACTGCATAAATATAAACGTAGTAAAGAGAAGTAAAGTGTACTGACGTCAGGTTTACCTTGATGGTGCTGGAAGCGTACAGCATATCCTCCAGGGTGAAGTGACAGCAGTTGTTGAGGTTTTCTCTGCAGAACTCCTGGATCAGCTGGAGATTGTACAGACTGTCAGCCAATGACATTGTTTCTTTGACACAGATATCTGGATGGGGAGGGAACAAGCCACATAACAGCCAATGACGTTATGAGTAGATCTGAGTGGGTAGAGACAGAACTCAAGTAGAAGCCAATGGAGATTCATAGAGCCTGAGGGTGGGACCAGAATGTGTGATGTAACGAACAGTATCCTCAGAATCCACGGGTGGAGATGTGTTTATGTTTGAATAACTGCTCCTCTGTTCTCGCTCAAGCTACCATTCACGCACTCCTACTCGCTCTGTCTATTCCTTTCGCTCATGTCTTCCTCCACCCTCAAATACCCTTATTCTTATGAAGAAATTATGACTTTTATATAGCAAGGAAGCAATAAATTGATCAAAAGTTACAAAGACATTTGTGGTGTGATTAAGTGGCTTTAGTAGCACACTGTCTTTCAAACCAAGTTTAAATAAAAATGTTTTTTTTTAAAAAACCCTGCTATTATATCACTAAGTCAAGTTTAACATGAGGCAGGGAATTTGTGTCCTTCAGATGATTCTAAATATATGAATGTTGTTATGTTCTTGACACAAGGGACTTCACAGAGAGTTAGTGGATAATATAGTTTTCCTGATGCTGTTTGTGTGTGTATACAGTACCTGTTATCTATGGAGCCAGATTAGGGTCAGAGTATTTTGTAGAGGGCTTATCTGTACAGTCCTCTATTGGAAAGTTGTGCTAGAGTATTTCAACTACACTTTTCAATGAAACAAAATTAAGACAATAAGAATGCACTCTTTCTGACTAAAGTATATTGCAGTTTTGTAGGTTATTTCCCTAGACAGTGTTTAAGTATAAAACTTCATGTCTTATTAATAGACAGAAAATAGAAAAACACAACATGTCATCAAAATTAAAATAATGTCTGTTCTTCACACAAAGCTATTGTATGGATTCACAAGGCTTGAAATTCAGAGAATTAATCATATGGACTACATTTTTGTCCTTACTGAAAGCTTATAGCCCTTGGTCACTGTATGCTTTTATTGCATGTATAAAAAGCAGCATGAAGTGTTATGGAAATTTTTAATTTTGTTAATTTTGCATTGATTGCATTCATCTCATTTAAGTATCTTTTTAACATTCAATGATCAAGGTAGTATAAAGTCCATAGGGACATTGCGTTCTTTTATTTAACTTGTGCACGTAACTACTTTAGGTTGAAAAACAACATATAAGGGGAAACTGTGTAACAGGTACGGTAGTTTTGAGAGTTACCAGACATCTAACATGTAATGTGCATGAGATGTGTATTTTTTATGGGGTGATGCGCACTGAGCAACATGATTGGCTCAAAGGTCCTAATCTGTCCTTCAATGTTTCTTTTTACATAGTATAAAAAGTGGCCATTGCAAATCAATTTAACTTTGTGTCAGCACGTCATAAATAGAATGAGGCATGGGTTCTATAGTATTTTGTCATGCCGCTCGTGTCCGGAGTGAACACGGTGTAATGCAGCTCTCTAAACATAAATAAAGTATTCCCATTATAGTGTGAGAAGGATGAAACTTTGTAGAAGAAACAGATCCATTTTTCTCATTCACAAAGAGTTTCCTAAGGGAAAGTACCTTCCAGTGGCACAGCATCAGGACAGTAGAAGTGCAGTAGTGCAGCCAGTGCGCAGCCATCTGTGTTGTCCTTCAAGAGATTGTCCACCAGGGGGAGACAAAGAACCGGACGTGCTCTAGAGTCCTCTCTCCTGAACCGCCCCTGTGGATTACACACAAATAACAGTTGCCATAACAGCAAGAAAAAATACATTATAAACAGATCCAGTTAAAGACATTAGTCAGTTAAGGGAAACACGCAACTGTAGATTACAAACTTACTTACGAATATTGTGATAGGGCTGATGTAAATTAACCCAAACTACTACAGATACAACTTCATGCAGAAGGATGCAAGTATGGAGTTGATATAATGCCGCATATATATGCAAAAAAATTAAGTTTTGAGAAAAATAAATGTGCTTTTTGCAAACAAAAATAAAGAATTGCAAAAAAAAATTAAACAGCGCAAAAGCAATAATTTTGCAATACATATTATCCATGGCCATATCTACTAATTTATTTGCAACGCTGCTTTTATTTTGCGTTTCAGTCTAGTTTGAGCTTGCGATACCGTTTTCCCTTTGTGCTTCATGTTTCTGTGTGTCTCGCTTTGTGGCACTGTTTTGACGTGGGGGTGGAGCCAAGGGACGGGGGCGTGTACAACATGGAAGTGGCGTCATTGGCCCGAGACCAGGGGGGAAGGAAGTCGACCGGTGTCATACAGGGGGCAAGGAAGTCGACCGGAAGTTGAAGTCGGCCGCGTGCCGCCATCTTGTAGCTGAACTTCACTTGCGTTAGCATCCCATTGACTCCCATTCATTGCGTTGCGTCACTTTGACAGCGAATAACTTTACATCTGAGGCGTTTTAAAGACTCCATTTGTCCATTATTTATTTCTAAAGATACACGACAATGTATAAAGGGCTCCATTACCTTCTATGTTACATTATGGCCCCGTAGAAACAGTTTTTGTAAAAATAGGCTAACGATTGCGTCATAACCACTCGACTCTCTGTCGCACAGTAGAGAAATTACCGTACAGACAGGAGGAGTTACAGACGTCATCAAGTTTAGTTTGAGTCTGCGCGTCAGAAACGGAAGTTCTAAAAATCGCTAAAAATGGGCTTCACTTGTCTCAATTGAGTTCCAATGGGGTCGCTGTGTCCATTTCTTTTACTGTCTATGCCCGAGACGCAGCTCACTGACATAGTTGCCAAGTCTGCGTATTATACGCAACTTTGGGCTTCTTTTTTTGTAAAGTTGCGTGAAAAAATCCCGGGTTGGGGGTTGCGTTTTTTTTTTGGGCTTATTTTATAAAATATGGTTGCTTGTTAGGAAAACCTGACAAGCAACTTCGTTTCTTTTCATTTATGTTCACTGTATTCACCAATGCATTGATTGACACTCTGTCTGCTCTCAGTTAATAGCCAATCAGTGCAAAAATATAAGCGCTGAAGCATAATTTGCCAAATATTCTGCCCCCTTCTCAGACGCCTTTTTTTAACGTGATTTTTCTTCAATGAGGAATTGGATATCTTCTTTATAGATATCTTCAATAGATGCATCATACATCCACAAATGTAATTAGAGATATCTCTAATTCAATTTCGACTAGTCACAATTATAGTTTAAGATGTCTGAATTGCAATTTCTTCTAGTCTAAATGCTGCTGTGTGACGTCAGAATAAATTTACTCAGCTCCTCCCCACCTACTCTACTAACTGCTAACAACATAATAAAAGTCTGCTTTTGTTGTCACGAAGAGAAAAGCTACCGGATGAAGTGCTTCATGGATTATTAAATAAATCTGGATGCAGCCTTGTGTAGTAAAAGTTCTCCAGCGTGCATGTATGTATAGCGCTGTGTTTTAACTGAATCATGTTGCAAAATAGACCAAATGCAGTGTAATGTTCAATAAAGGCAGAAATTCACAAACTGCTCGTTTGAATTTATTTATTATATATTTAGACAATGAAAAACAATGTTTATTTATTTATTTAAAGAAACATAGGCCTACCTTAAAAAAAATGAAGGTAGGCCTAATTTGCAGATTTTATCTTACCATTCATTCTGACTTTTTTTCTCAGAATTGCGATAGCTATATAGACAATGCGAGATAATATATATATAAAACTGAGATAAAAAGTAGCTATTTCTTTATTAATTTCTTTATTAATTAATTTCTTTATTTAGTGACGGAAACGAGCTTCCATAAATAGCCCACAAGGTGGGAGTATTGTATTGTATTATAGCAAGAGATCCATGATGATGATATTCTGCTGTGTTCAGTGATGAGCGCCAATGTATTCTTTTAGGCAGCGGCTACTTGCACTAGGTGTAAATAGCAATGGATTCTCTTTACAATAAGTGAAAATAGCAGTATTTTTTTTTAACGATGTGCCATTTACACTAAGTCCAAATAACTATAGATTATATTTACACTATGTTAAAATAGCAAGATTTTCTGCTATTTATACTACTTATTTCAAATAGTGGCAATTATCTGCACCTCAGTATTGTAGTACATTATAAAACAGTACGCAATAATAACAATAATAATAATTTGGTTATTATAACAAATAATAACCAAATATTTATTTTCAACTTTTGAATTATTTCCTTAATTTTTATTGAAAATAAAGTTTTAAATGCTAAAACTGGCTCGACCCCCACGTCAAAACAGTGCCACAAAGCGAGACGCGCAGAAACATGAAGCACAAAGGGAAAACGGTATCGCAAGCTCAAACTAGACTGAAACACATAATAAAAGCAGCGTTGCAAATAAATTAGTAGATATGGCCATGGAAAATATGTATTGCAAAATCATTGCTTTTGCGCTGTTTCATTTATGTTTTGCAATTCTTTATTTTTGTTTGCAAAAAGAACATTTATTTTTCTCAATAATTTAATTTTCTTTTGTAAAACTAAATTATTTTGCATATATATGCGGCATTATATTGACTCCATATGCAAGGAATGTGAGATCACCACAGAAATCTGATGTCTTTTTCTTATTTGTTCTGTATAAGCAAACTTAACATCTTTAGTGTCCTTTAAACTTAGCATTTGATCTTTAGCTTATAAAATCTTCACTTCCTGATATTTGTGTTTGGATTAATGTTTTTTAAGGTTTTTGGGTGTGTTCAAGTTGTTGTTTTAAGCAGGGCAAAGTTACAAAGTAGGGTACGCAATAAAACTGGCCTGTGGACTTTTGAATATTTAATAGGCACTGTGCCTGTTCATATGTAAGTATTTTCCTCAACACAGTACACTCACTGTGACTGTTTTTGCATGCCAAATAGGTTAAGACCAAGCTGCAATACAGCACCCAGCATTACATGAAGAACCGAAGACTTATAGTGTAAGTACTGCTGAAGTTTTCATTGATTTCTCATGATGTAGAATGACATAAAATTTGCTTAGCCCAGTCTTGCCAACTTCTTTCAATGGAAAGTAGCTAAACCCCGCCTGAAAAGATGCTATATGTCGCTAGATGACATCATACGCTAATTAGCATATTCATGACGTAAGTGCGTCTATTGCATTTTAATGCAGCTAAATTCTCAATAAAACTGTTTTTAATAATTCAAATGTCTCTGTTGTCAGACAACGAAATTAATATTTTAATGACTGACCGGTCCATTGAGATTACATAACCAGCTCTCAAAGATATTAATCTGCACTATAATCCTATGCACGACATTTTCTAATTAAATCAAATACACATACGATTAAGACAATGGCTGTGCTGTGATTTCGGCTATACTTGCATGTAAAATAGAGTTTGAAGAAACAGAATATATATTTAAAAAAAAACTGAAAGTGCTGCTCCTCTCTGCGCTCGCTGAACGGATCAGATGCAGGGCGGGATCCCCGCGTGCGCAATTCATTTGCATTCTGGACGCGGAGTGGTGAACGTACTCTGACTGCAGCTGGGAGCGACTGCTGCGCGAGGACTGGGCCGCTAGTGAGTGCTTTGGGACGGGGGTTGGGCCCACGGCAGCACCCGCTGCTCGTTGAGAAGAGTAAGAACGATACATAGTTTCACGTAAGAGTCTCCAATAACACCAGAAAAAGTCGCTAGTCGCTTTTTTGGAAATGTGTCGCTAGAGGGGTCTGAAAACTCGCTAAAAATAGCAGTCGCTCAGTTGCTAACACTGGCTTAGCCTGTGGCTATGTTTCCAAAACAACTTCCTTTTTATATCCTGTAAATTCTTTCAATTATAATTTCTATAAATATAATTTAATATATAGTGTATTTATTATGATGTAAATATTTGTCAAAAGTATTTTGAATAAATCGGAGAAACAAATTAAATATTAAGTGTTCCATGGAGCTTTTAAATGTTTTTTATTTTTATGTTATTTTCAAATGTTTTTTATTAAAGCTTTATCTGTGGATTGACTTAAGTAGATTGTCTCAAACATCTGCAGGGCAATTTATGATTCAGCAGTACAGTAATGATATGTCTAACTTCAAAGGAATGAAAAGTATAGTTTGTATGAGCCCATGCTGCAGCTTTGGTACACAGAGAAATTCTAAGTGTTTAGAAAACCAATGGATTTAATGTACAGATCAAATGTTTCTAAAATAAATGAAGTCTCAGTAGATTGCATGTATTTTTCATCACAATTTATCACTTCAATAACAATTTAATAACATTTAACATTTAATAACAATAACTTATAAGAGTTCAACAGCATGCAAACATAAAGAAGGAATGGCTGTTTCAGAGTCTTAATGTTATAATGAATATCTCCTCACCTTTGGAACCATGCAGGGTTCTCCTATATCTCGAACTCTTTGTTCTTGGGCCAAAAGTTCTCTAAGATGTTCATTTACCTGCATTGGAAAACGAACGTAATCAGAATCAGAATGAGCTTTATTGCCAGGTATGTTCACACATACGAGGAATTTGAATTCGTGACAGAAGCTCCGCAGTGCAACAGAATGACAGCGACAGAACAAAAAACTCATAATAAAGAATAAAAAATACAAATAAGTAGGTAAGAAATGACAATATACAAATTGACAATTGTATATGTTCAATAATCATGTAGCCTACGCAGGGACACACAAGCACAAATAAACACAGATTCATTCACAGGATATTTCTGTGCACTTTGCTAACAGTCTAACTTACTTACATATTAGAAATAAACTCTCAGCATATTTTTTTTTATTGTAACATCAAGTATATGATCTAAATCAGCAGTTCTCAATTCCAGTCCTCGCGCCCCCCCCAGCTCTGCATATTTTGCACGTCTCTTTTTGTTAACACACCTGATTCAAGATTATCAGCTCATTAGAAGTGAGCTCCGTGCATGAACTATGTTCTAACTGACATGGTCCCTACACAGTGTTCACTGCTCCCTACTCCCTGAGCAGGGGAAATCTGTTGAAGTTTACTTCACTTCGGAACATTCATTCACGGATTTGCGCTGTGCAACGTCTTCACACAGCGTGACATCATATAGCTCTGTAAATAAACACAATTTAAATTCACATCTAGCACACTTCAATGCACCTTGAATAGAACATATATGTTCACTTCGAACTGGAATCATGGTGGAATATCCTGTGATGTCCACTACGCAGGGCACTTGCGTTAGAATAGAACAAACATCTGTAGCCATTAGAGAAACATACAAAATGTGCAGAGCAGGGGGGCGCGAGGACTGGAATTGAGAACCGCTGATCTAAACTAACAGGCTTTTTTTTTACATGGTTAAAGGAAACCTTTGAGAAACCTGGGCAGGGTATAATGTTGATTTATGGAAACAATGCACAGGGTGTGTGCAATTGTGATTTACCCCGTAGTGTAGTGTCATGGACCTTTAAAACAGTGAAGTATTGCGTGTGGTCTAATATGTTTGTACTTATCTTGTCAGCTGGATTCTTGGTAACACATGATGAGAAAATAACAATGATGGACAGAGCTTAGAGAGTGTTTTCTATGGATTGCTCTGTGCCTTTTACTGTTGTATGTTTATATCATATTTTAATTAGTCTTTTTTGTTTGTTTGATTGTTTGTTTTAGTATGGCTACAGCAAGTCAACACACAGAACTTCCTCTTCGAGTAGAGGAGTGGACGAGAGAGCAAGTTTATTACTGGCTGACTGAGGTGATTAAAGTGGATAAAAAACATGCAGACAAGCTGTACGAGGAAGAAGTATCCGGGGAAGAACTAGTCTGTTACCAGCCCAAACATCTGCAGGAACTTGGTATTAAGCATGGTCCAGCTGTTAAGATTATCACCCGGTTAGAGATGTTAAAGAAAGAACAACAAGAATTGCCTGACAATTCCTACACACAGCACACAGAGGCCAGTGTAGACACAACAGTGGAAAACAAAGACAGCATTTCAACAGATCAAACACAAATACCTAAAAATGCAAAAAAATCAAAGAGGAAATCACAGAAAAAAGAAAATACAGATCTTAAAAGTGCTAATTCCACAGACAAATTAATACAATTGGGAAAAGATTCAGTGGATAACATCTCCAAAACAACTCCAAAAGAAGACCCACAAATAAATGAGCCTTTAAGGAAGCGACCATTTTCAGGAACTTCTACATCTTCAAAAGAAACCGAACCAACAGAGTCAGCTGAACCTAAAACGTCAAGCATTAATGCTGATAAAGTAGTTGAAAAAGAAAAGCACATGAGGTCTAGATCCGTACTACACTCATGTAGTCTCTATCCATTTGATCAGAACTCTGCTTCTCATCGATACATACAAAACTACACTTTACCACCAGAGACGGGACCGGGTAATCTGACCGATCCAGTTCATGAATACAAGTTTATGGGCAGAACAGATGACATTGATGTAATAAAGAAGAAGTTTAATAAAGAGGCGTTTCGGTTTGCTGCTGGGTGTATGAACAGCCGCACAAATGGAACCATCCACTTTGGTGTAGCAGACTCCAAAGATTCTCAATATGCTCATGCTGAGATTACTGGGGTCAGTGTTGACAAGAAGGACACTATCATTGATCACTTTAATCAGGGTATTAAATCATACTTTGACGAACACACAGATGAAGCAAAGCAATGCATCAGACAACCACGCTTTGTAGAAGTGCTCTGCCCTGACGGCACCCTATCTGGCAAATATGTCATAGAGGTGGATGTTGTTCCATCCTACAGCATAGTTCAGGGTAAGCTGTTTTATACCCAGACGCTGGATGAGGACAGTCAATGGAAAAAGAACAAAGAAAAATCACTCTTCATCAGAGAGGGGGCTGCAACCCAGGATATCTGTAAAATTGGTAATCCAAGAGACTGGCAAGCTAAAATAGCCCAAATAAGTACAAAAGTAAATGTTCTGGACAACATGAGGAAAGAGGCAGAAAAGAGGCCTCTAAGTAAAGGAACATCAAACCAGGGGGAAAAGCTGAAGAACCTGTTGACATACGGAGGAAACAGACTGGATCATTATGATTACTACATCATTGTAACAAACAAAAGTCACCCTGAACAACTCCAGCATCTTCAGTTCATGACAACATTGAAACTGTTTTGTGTATTTGACTTTGATTCGAACTCTGTAGTAAATGGTTCCTGCCACAACTACAGAGATGTTCGGATTGCAAATCTTCACAAACCAAGTCAGTTCCATGGAGATCCAGGAACAATAGTTAAAAACCTTAACTTATACAAACAAACAAGCTGGGTATTTTGTAATGGCAGAGAAGACCTCAACACTGAATCTGACAGACCACTCCAGTCAAATGAATGGTTAAAACACAAAGCTGGAGAGGTACAAGACATGATTTCATTCCTCTGCAACAAAGATACTCTTCCAAGAGGACGATTTTTAGTCATATTCCTCCTACTCTCCACTGTTGAGGCCTCAGTCGATCCAATTTTTGACACATTCATGTCATTTTATAAAAACCTTGGGGGTACAGAAAACATATTAAGTATTTGCACTTCAGATACATCCTTTCAAAAATGGAGGGATTTCATTCAAGCTCGATGTGATTATGACATCAGTCAGCGGAGCATATATGACCTGGAGCTCAGTGAAATCAATGGGACAATACTGAAACTGGGCCAGAACAAGCAAAATGCTCAGAGACTTCTTCCATCTGCTGAGGGAAGTTCAGTGATTCTTCAAAAGAAAGATGAGGATCTTATGACATCGCTTGATATCCTGTGTGAAAATGAATGTGAAAATGACTACGATGAGAGCTCTGCAGAATTTGAAGAGTTCAAAATTAAAACAGAGTCTGAGTTCTATAGAGGAGGCAAAGTGAAATGGTGGAACTTCTATTTCTCAGAGCAACCTGCAGCGAAGCCATTCATAAAACGTGACAAACACTCAAAACTAGAGAGTAGTATCAGATCTCAGACCAAAAATACCAAAAGTACTTGTGTCATAGTGAATCTCTTTCATCACCCAGGGTGTGGCGGCACCACCATGGCCATGCATGTGATGTGGAATCTGCGAAAAGAACTCAGATGTGCAGTGCTGAAAGACAACACCATTTCAAAGGAAGAAGTAGCCCAACATGTTGCTCATCTGATAAAGTGTGGAAAAAGTGAGAACTCATTAAAAACACCAGTCCTGCTATTAGTGGAAGACTCAGAGGAAACAGAAAACACTCAAGTACTCAAGCACTCATTGAGGACACTCACAGGAGAAACAGGGGCAACTGTCATCATCTTAAACTGCATACGTACAAAAACCCCACAAGACAGACACAACAAAAGTGTTGATCAGAGTGAGTTCATTACAGCAAAGCTATCTGACAAAGAAAAATGTGCTTTTGAAATGAAGCTTAAAGAACTTCAAGAAATAAAGTCTTTCACAACTGAGAACTTCTACAGTTTTATGATCATGAAAACTAATTTCGACCCAGAGTATGTTGCAAATGTTGCAACTAACATTCTGAAAGATTTCAGAGTTTCAGAGAGTAAACAAACACGGCTCTTCTGCATACTGGCTTTGCTGAATACATATGTGGCTGAACCAGCCGTCTCGAGATCTATTTGTGAAGATTTTCTGGGTATCAAAAGTGCATTTTGGGGAAGAGAGTCTGTGCTGGAGAAGATGGAGCCCTACTCCTGTTTGTTGATTGAATTCGGGGCCGAAGAATATGGGGGATTCAAAGCAATTCGCTTTGTTCATCAGCATCTTGCAACAGAGTGTGTCAAACAACTAGAGAAGACACATAACTGCTCCAGAGCAGACATAGTTCTTGAAATGTTGCATTGTGATGCCTTTTTCAAAACTTTTGCAGTGAATGACGTTCTTGTTCAATCAATGAAAAGCATGCTGATCACTCGTCAACGCAAGACCGAAGGCGATGAGAAAGACACCCTGTTTTCACCACTGATAGAAGACATAAACTTAGGAGAAGATGGTCTGAATAAAATACAAAAGATTTTTACTGCAGCGTCAGAAAGGTTTGAAAAAGACTTCACAATTCCTCAAGCTCTAGCAAGACATTTGTACCTGAAAGAGAAGAACTTTGCTGAAGCTAAAAGGTGGGCAGACATTGCGAAAGCTATCAAAGAAAATTCCTACACTGTAGATACAGTTGGACAAGTTGCAAAAACTGAATTAAAAAACAAACTGGAGTGCAAAAAACAAAAGAAGCCATGCACAGCTGAAGACTTGAGTGAGTATCTTGAGTTAGCAAGCACAGCCACCAAAGCTTTCAGAAAAGCTCAAACCTTGGCAAAGACAGATGATGCCCTAGATATTGAACAGGAACTTCACAGAAAGTTAAGCCCATATAATATATCTGGCTACATAGGTGAAATTGACACAGCCATGACTGTATTTGACATCATCAGAAAACTTCCATTGTTCGAGATTGGTGATCCAATGAAAGATCATTACATCCAGAGCTTTCTCAAAGGAAATCTGCCCTGCGCAAGTATCCCAGTTTGTGAAAACAAATCCAATCTTCAATTTGTTGCTGTTCTTCAGAACTATGAATCTTTCCTTACATCTTTAAAATCACAGGTGAAAGAAGCCTTTGACTTCCTTGAAATTTACTTCACTTACATGAAAGAAAAGGGATCTGACGACATGAAAGATGCAAAGATTCGCAAGAGGATCTCAGAACACTATCAACACTACATCTCATTATTCTTGACCTCTGCAGAGGACAAACAAAAAGAGAAAAAGCAGAAACCAACACTGAGTTTGAATATGGAAATTGAAGAGTGCAGAATGTTCCTAGAAAAAAACAGGGCAGATACATTCCCTGGCCTTCTCCAGGTTTTGGAGCCCAAAAAAGTGTCAGTAGAACAGATTGCTGAAAAATACTCATTCATATATAAGAATTCTGCCATCAAAACTACAAAGGACAAAACAAATCATCTGCTTGCACACGTAATCCTTAAACTGATTTGCTCAAAATCAAAGTTAGCAAAATCCACAGAAGAGCTCAATGAGCTTTTAAAAGACATTCTGCAAGATGTTGGTACACAGCACCAATACCCAGAGCCTTTCTACCTTGCCATCCTTTTGCTCTGGCCAGGAAAAAATGTCAGCAGCACTGGCATTAAGACATATGTTGATAAAATCAGAAGCTCTGCAAGAAAGAATCTCTCCCATATGTACCGTACAAGGTCAACCATTGCACACTTCTTCCTGGGGACATCTGATGGAATTCAGAGGCTGGTGACTAAAGTTTCCCTTGACAGATCTGAGAGTGTCAGTAATGTTAAGAATCGCAACATTCTCTGGCAAACAGGAGAAATCTTTAAGGAAACCCCAATAAATAGCAGGCTCCTCAGAGTGAGAGGTACAATTGAACAAGGTGAGGTCTTCACAGAGTATGGAAATCTTAAGATCCCATTGCGGCCTGCATTTCTTGGTGGAGTGAGAAGTGGCTACAGCACAGAGAATGTGTCCTTCTACATTGGCTTTGCCATAGATGGACCACTTGCATACGACATTCAGTACGAAGATGACAGATAGATCACTATTTTTAAACATTTAACCTCACTTAACTAGAAAGCAGAAACATATTCTGGATGAAATTATAATAAAATGTAAATAGGATTTTTGCTAATTTTGTGAGGAGATCAAATATATTCATGTACAATTCAAAATCATCCCAAATAAACTTGTACGCTGATTTGACATGTTTGTATTTGACTGATGTTATGTGTCTGTTAATTCTGAACTTGTCAAACTGAGCCACAGGGAAGCAAATAAATGATGACGACAGAATTTTGTGCATGCATTAAGATTATATCCATTTTTAATTTCAAAGATGTTTTTAAATATATTGTATGTAGAACACCAACTGTTGTTTCTCAATTAGAGCCCAACCAAAAAGAGTTAATCTGAAAGAAATGCACTGTGGGTTACATTCAAACTCAAGGAAAGTTTCAACAACAAGCTATTTGTCTGTATGCTCTAAACATGCAAAATATAGCATTACATGTAAAGTCACGGAACAATGTGTGAACAAGTTCCCATTGTTTACACTCTCTCTCAAAATGCACTGCACAGCTGAATGTATAGTATTGTACAAGTTTATTCCGGGTAATCTGAAATCAGTTGAGGAAAAAATTACACATTCTGATATTCACTAAATAGCAGACAATATGTTTACATATTATAAGGTGAGTTGTAAGGATCTCACCTTGTTGATCCATGTAGTCACGGCCTCTTCAGCATCATAAGGGAAGTCTTCCTCAGGAAGTAAAGGAGTAAATTTCTGTATGCAGGTCATCACTCTTTCCACGCTGACCATTTCAGCTGTGTACGCCATCATTAAAGTGTCAATAATCGCCAGATGAGAACTCTAAAATGACAAGAGAAAGAAAAGACCACAAAAAACATAACCACTGTTTCTTAGAAATTCTCAACACAAATGAACTGTTTGTAAAAGAGACATAGTATACAAGGAGCACAAATAACATATTACAAACATATTGTGCAATTTTATGTAAAGTTAGACAAAAAAAGAGGTATTTCAGATTTTTCATGCATTACATATCTTAGCAGAAGGTCAAAGAATTTGTGTCTGTCTGTGCATGCAACACACATGCAACTGATGGTCTGCTGCCACTTCTTCAACTACTGCTTTAAGAAATATGCCCTCTTACTGTCTGCTATGCAAGTCAGTATCTCACCTCTAGAGAGTGCTATTGAAATTGTGTGGATCAGAGACTGATGAGTGATAGTACATTAAAGGAACCAATGAAACGGCTTGACTGTAAGAAAACGGCAGTTTTCTTTTCTGTGTCGTTGTTTTTCCTAGTTGAACATGAAGTCTTGGTGGGACATATTAAAGTCCCTTTTTTTTAAAAAAAAAAATAGTCTTTAGATCAAATATATAAAGCTAGCAAACAAAGAAACGCCTTCCCACATTTAAAAGCACATTTCTTAATATGTGTTAATATTTGTATAAACAAAAAATGTAAGAACTGAGGGGGGAGGGGGCAACATCTAAAGTTGCAGTGCAGTGAATATCTTGTGAAGCAACAGCTGCTTTAAAGGGATTTTCAAAAATGCTAATTCTGTCATTAATTACTCGCCCTCATGTCCTTCCAACCCCATAAAAGCTTTGTTCATCTTCGGAACAAAAATGAAGATATTTTTGATGAAATCCGAGAACTTTCTGACCCTCCATTTCATCAAAAATATCTTAATTTGTGTTCTGGTGACAAACGAATTTCTTACGGGTTTGGGGCGACATGAGGGTGAGTAATTAATGACATAATTTTCATTTTTGGGTGACCTATCCCTCTTATATAGCAAATCTCAGCCTCATGGACTACAGCAGATTTGCAATTTCTTGCTGTGAGATGTTACTTCACTCACAGACTTCACTACAGTCAATTGCTATTCAAAAAGCCATTTTCTTGTGTATGCATGAGTTTTCATGGCATTGTTGCAAATCAACCACTAGTGGACACTAGTTCATCATCCTGTACACTGCCACCCAGATGCCAGCTGTTGTATGTGGATTTTTTCTCCAACCCAAGATTGCAGACGGCTCTTGCAGGTAAGACATTTTTTTTTGTAACATCAAGTAAATTCTAAGCAGTCATATCATTGCTACATTATCTAAGTATTGATTTTAGATTGGGAGGAAATTCTGATTATACATTTGTCCACTAAATTGGACATCATGCATCAATACTATTACTGTGACTGTTGTACTTGAAAATAGAGCTCAAGAGTGCAGCAAGACAGAAATGGCTAGAGGGTAGCAACAGAAATATCATCTGAGTCAAGGAAGGATGATGGTAATGATAGTGAGGAGGAATGAATGCCAGAAAAAGAAGGATTACACTGTAGCTATCCTTTGTATCTAATGTACAGGAGTGTGACACAGAGAGTATTTCTCAATTGCATCTGCAATGATTGTTGTAATTTTTTTTTGTAATTACTGTATTATGATTAACACAGTATTTCTTCAGTTTTCAGTTGCAAATGTTTAATGTTTACTTCATGCCCTAAGAGCAAAAAAAAATAAACAAACAAACATCCTGACTGATGTTGTCATGATTCATGGATGAAAAACCTTTCCAATAAATATCTACAGTATAAAGTATATCTGGACTTTTAAAAAATTATCTTTAAAATACAGCGCCCTGAAAAATGTTTATTGTTTTGCAGAGATTATATTGGAACAAACATAAAACACATTTTTGCAGGTAACAGCCTGTTAACAACCATTACCAAAGAATTCTGTATAATAAGACTGTTTTGACAATCAAAATAGCAATGTAGATATTCAGATTGCATCAACATTACAATCGCAACCATGTCATAGGTTTTGGTGGGGCTGCATTAGAGCCTTAAAAAGCCCTAATATTAAAGAGGGAAATATCAGGATTTCTTTTGATTGCTTTCAGTCGAGTTTAGCCTCCTCCAGTTTCTTAAAATTGTATATTAATGAGATTTTCTTAAATCCTCTTAAATGAAATCGCCTAAATTTCCCTAGAAATACACCAAAAATGCCCACTCAAAAACATCTTAATCTGAAGGAGATTCTTTGATTATACACATTTGTTCATAATTAAGCAATATATTTTCATAAATTATTTCCATTATTTTCTCTAGCTATAATTTGTCTTGAAACAAAATACCAATACAAGCATGAGAATAAATACAAATTGCTAATGCTTATTTAAATATACTACAGTTATCTTAAGGGCCATGAATGGAAAAGCAGACATGGAGCAACCATGTTTCTGGTCTTTGGGCCGCTCCCTTGGAAGTGGTGTTCTGGAGGAATGCCTGAGCAGAACTCCATATTGTACCCTCCTTAACCCCATTTACCAACATAAAACACTTGGTTACTATAGCAGCCATATCTTCGGCTGGTGAAGTGGTAGTAAACCATTACTTGTTTATTTGTACACTTGGTTAGTCCCATGTAATTGTGCCTTCATGTGTAATTATGTTATTTCTATTACTGTATGTGTTGCATATCTAACTTTGAGGCAACATCAAGCAAATGCCTAAACCTGTAAATCCGTAGGCTGTGACTGGCCTAAAATCTCTTTGACCAGCTTTAACATTCTGATTAAATTTTTAAAAAGGACATGTTACTGTACTTAATCAAACAATTCTTAAGCCACTAAAATGGACAAATAACAGTTTAATCCATGGAGATCAGCAAGTCTAGGCTTTTCAGCATTCCTAAATAATGAAGAAAAGATTTACATAACATTCAAATCCAAACATTCTGTAAAAATCAATTTCAGAAAAAACACAGATGTGCCAATAAAGTATACAGTATGTTCATATTTAGCCTATAAGACAAAATAATAACTAATTCAGTATGCAAAAGTAAAGCTCTTCTTATGAATACTAACAGATGACAAGTGCTTTAAGTTTTTACTCTTTAATCTGTCTGGATGATGTCTTAAATCCAAGAAGCTTACCAAGCATTTATTGTAAGCATCCAAAAATCCTTCTCTGGATTCCACCCAAACATTCAGAATTCAACTGAGTGCTGCCACAAACAACACAGTCACACGCCAGCATGACAGGCCATGCAGTTTGTGTTGGGCTCCACAACAAAATGATCTCAAATTATATAAAAATACTAATTTGCAAACTCTGGAAAACTTTGTGCACAGTACATCCACATGCAGATTCATTAGATATCAGATTCATTTTGTGGGCTTTTACTGAGCTCATAATTGACCACCTCACTGAACCGTCATTTTTCATTAATGTCCGAATCCAAATGTTTCCCGAAATGTTTTAGGTTAGTGTTTCCTGTAACACTACTACACAAACAATGTTTCACTATGCAAAATCCCAATTTTTCTTATACAAAAAGGTTCTTATATTTATTAAAAGTTATACTGGTTAAGATCCATCCCCATACAGGATATAATCAACTAGTGCATGATCAATATGGATTTTTTGATGGGTGATGCGGATACCTCATCTTACATTATATGATATTACACTATTAAGTTTAAAGATTGTAAACAGCACACGCAAAACAATTACTGCAATAAAAGTATATTTATTTTACATATTTAATAAACTATAAATCAAATGTGTTCCTGTGGCTCAGTGGTAGAGCATTGCGTTAGCAGTACAAAAGGTTGTGGGTTCAATTCCCAGGGAACACATGTTGGTTAAAAAATGTTAGCCTGAATGCACTGTAAGTCGCTTTGGATAAAAGCGTCTGCTGAATGAATGAATGAAATGCGTCACACAGAGTACATGTTTTTATGCAGGCTACAAATGCAGTTCAGAAGATCTAAAATCTGGATTCTCCAAAGTTTATGCAGTTTGTGGAATTAAATGTTTATTAAATGTTCAAAGACTTGTTTAAATGATATTGATGTGTATTTGCTGAATACTGAAAATCCATTAACCATCAACTTTTTTATGTTTAATAGTTCTGTCCATTAATTAGACAGAACTGTTAAAGACAGTAAACTGAAATGCATCGTTACATTAATGCATTTACGTCTTGTTCATATCATACTCTGTACAGAAAAAAAGCAAATGCATAGAAATTCATTTTAGGGAAAACACCCATATTTACACACATTTCTTTATCTTTCATTGTAGATACAAGTACAAAGATCCAGAGTCTAAAGTTCACCTCAAACAGTGCTGTTTAGAGATAGCAGAGGATTGTAAGGTCCTGTCAGGCTGAATCTATCTGATAAGTTTGTATACTGTAAGTTTGTATCTGCATTGCAGGCTGTTTATCAAACAACAGACTTTCAAATCACTGAAATTTTCTATAAAGAAGCACCAGATATGGCATCAATGACTCAAACACTGAATTTACACATTAGTAAATTATCAAAAAGATTTTCACATTTATCATACTGTACATGCACTTTCATACTGTACATACTTTCAGCTGTTTAAAAAAAACAATATTCTTCAGTTATGCTCTTAATCTGTTTTTTGTCAAATCACAGCATTGCACACAGAGAAATAATTGGTGTAGGATTTTCACTAATTTCACAAATATTTCACAATGAATTATAAATAAATGGCAAGTTTTTTTTATTGTAAAACATACTCCAATAATCTTGGGGGGGGGGGCAACATTTTTTAGATTTTAGAATTGGGCTCTGAAAACTGGCCCAGTAGAGCGTAAAGGCTGAGAGCGGCAGGTCTGGAACTGTTTCTGAGGGCTCAGGTATCTCATACAACACAATGTGTTGATGTATGCGGTGCCATTTTCAGACGGTTCATGCTTCGCTATGCAAACATGCTTTTCTTCTCTCTTTCTCTCTTTGCATAAAGACCTGTTGTGTTTGTCCTCCATCCTTCTAACAGAGTGACTGAAGGGTGGAGTGCTGCCGGCCAAAGAAGGTGAAGAGCATGAGAGAAATGAAAAACAGCGTACTTCTAGGAACTACTGTATAAGAAGTTTTCATCCTGTTCACCTGCTCTTGACTTACTGCCTGGCTTACAGTACAATAACATCACAACAACTGTATCACATGCTCACATATGTAAACACACATTCTGAAAAATTTAGCCGTTTCCATGAGATGTTATTTAGAACAGATAGGTTTAATAGCATTTATAGAGGAAAATCATTACAAATTCAATTTATAACCCATTTCAAGACTGGAAGCTGCAATTGTTGAATAAACTGAAATTAGGTTGAATAAAAAAAGAGGATAAAACAGAATAACAGAATTACTAATCAGATAAATGTGTATTAGATATACCTTATACAGTGGCCTCAAAAATACAATTAAGGAAAATTAAGTCACACTTACAAAATTACAAAGTGGCAATGGCAAATGTATGACACTAGAGTTCTTCTTAGAAAGATCTTTTCTGAGCAACTTATTCAATTATTGTTAACCAGCTGGTCTGGTCATTTTTTATGGATCTATGGAGTCAGTTCTCCTCAAAATCCCACAGATGTCCTAGCAGAGTAACCACTGTATACAATAGTTTACTATATTAACAATTAAAATATTCCAAGGATTTGACAACCAGAAAGTACCCAAGATTTTTTATCTTAATTTTGGATTAAGATTGTTTGGATTTTGGCGTTGGCTTATATGGTGGTTCTGAGTTGTCAAAACACCTCTCAAAATGCTTGCTATGGATGTGATAAACACTGAAAATCGAAATTGATCCAAATTTTTTAATGATGGATTAAAATTTCGGACTCAAGGTCATTGCAGTCATTCTCATCGAAAGTGTTGCATGTTAAAAAATAAATACGACCTCACGTTGTGTCAGTTATGTTTACACACTGCCTCTGAAACTTTTGGCCATAATAAAAAAAATGGATCAGGTTCAATTTTCTGAATTGAAATTTTCAAATTTCATATTTAACCCTAGAAATAATAATAAAAAAAAGTTTCAAAAATACAGAGAATGATGTAAAATCAAGACAAAATGTTTAATATTCTGCACTATTTCTAGGTGAAATATCAAATAATTTAATTTATGCCATGAACTGATCCTGTTAAACCTTTGCACAAACAATCAGATGTTCCTCCATTACAAGATGCTCTTGGTTCATCTCAAATCATGATCATCAGGTTTCACACAAAGAGTTCATGCTTGAATGCTGCTGTTATTAAAGCAAAAGAGGGACAAACAAAATACTAAAACATTCTGCAATGTTCGTTTTTGCAATTTAATTTCTTTTTATAATATAATTTAAGATGCACAATTCTGAATTAAAATAGAGAAGAATATGAAATAGAAGCATTTTCATTACTTCAGACCCTCACTGTATAGTTTAAACCATTACCTTCTGTGTTTCACCTGCTGAGTGAGAGCGTATGTGCAGTCAACACTTTTCTCCCAAATATGCTGATTAAAGTGAATTTCATCAATGCAGTTTCACAGCAGTGCAGACCCCTCCTCTCCAACTGAGTCACACACACACCTCGACACACTGCCGCAGTGCTAATCGCCATGCCAACAGACACACCCACTCATGTGCACATATAAGTGTGCACTCATACAAAGACAGTAGACTAAACTGTGTTTTTGGACACAGTGGGTGTACTGGGTGAGTTTTGCAGAGTGTGAGACCAAAGAAGGTCACATTGTTTTTTCTACACCTCATGTCACATGTGCTCATCTTTTCCGACTAACCCTGCAAGTCATAAACGCACACATTATGGTTGACACAAAGACAAATCTGATAGCATGTGGTGACGTGTTTTCATTTTGGAGCTTACTGTACACAGGGTGAGTCTGCAACTACGAGAGCTGTGGATGTGTGTGTTGTGTCTGTGTTAAATCAGATGGTCTAGACTGAGCTCTGTGGTCTCGGAGAGGTAAAAGCACCTAAATTGAACACCGAAAGGATACTGAGTGTTACTGCGGAGACAGAGAGGAGAGAGAGAGGGAGTGCTGCAATGCAGACATCAGCAGTGCCTAATATAGCAGTGTCCATTCCTCCACCTCATCCGCCCTACACTTTACACCCTACAACACCCTTAACTGAAGTGCACACTGCAGCTTACACACAGCCACCAAAAACAGCACAGTTTGCATTACCAGCTCAGTACCGGCAGATTCATGTTATCACTGCCTTAAAGGAATAGTTCACCCAAAAATGAAAATTCTGTCATCAATTACTCACTCTCATGTCTAAACCCGTAAGACCTTCGTTCATCTCTGGAACACAAATTAAGATATTTTTTTGTGAAATCCAAGAGCTTTCTGACTCTGCATAGACAGCAATGCAACTGACACGTTCAAGGCCCAGAAAGGTAGCAAGGACATTGTTATCAACATCAGTGGTTCAACCTTTATTTTACGAAGCTATGTAAATACTTTTTGTGCATATAGAAAACAAAAATAACGACTTTATTCAACAATTTCTTCACTTCCGTGTCAGTCTATGACACACAATCACAGAAGTACCACAACACATGCATGTGGTGTTGTTGACAAAGGAGCTGGCGTTCTGGCGTAGAACCCAGATGCGCTGCACCTTGTTTACAAGCATTCTCATATTCTCGTAGTTTCATAAAATTATGGTTGAACCACTGATGTCACATGGACTTATTTTAACAATGTCGTTACTATCTTTCCGGGCCTTGAATGCGGTAATTACATTGCTGTCTATGCAGGGTCAGAAAGCAATTAGATTTCATCAAAAATATCTTAATATGTATGTAAGAGGGTGAGTAATTAATGATAGAATTTTCATTTTTAGGTGAACTATCCCTTTAAATTATGACAGCAACAGCAAGGAAAACCTCAAAATTATAGCCACACTAAAAAAAAAATCCCATAATTTTCTTGCTTGTTCTTTAAAAATCACTATGAAGGCATTACATCAGACCTATGAAAGCTTCAGTCAGTAGTAAGGATATGCTGATATTAAAATTCTGGTCGATAACAATAAGCCCATTAATATGGCCAATTACAAATATTTTGTCTAAATAATTAAATAAAAAATAAAAAGCAAAACATTTAAATCAATCATTTTAAAAACTACAAGTAAATTTAAGCATCACAACATCAATTATGGTTAATACCAATAAAAATTATGGATAATACCAATAAGCCAATAATTATGGCCAATATTAAAATTATATTCTATTTTGTCTTAATAATTCATAATAATTATTAATTACATAATCAAAAAATAAAATGCTTAAAACAAAAAACTATTTTTTATAAATTAAGGGAATTTAGAAATCACAGCATTATAATGCACAGTACGAAAAACTGATATTCATTTTGAAATTTGCTAAATATTATATTTAACAATGTTATTAAATAATAGGTGGTGTTTTTAAAGATTAACTTTAAGTGAGCAACCTGGAGAAATAAAAAGTTTGATGGTTTAATGTTTGAAAATAAAAAAATGAAGACAGCCACTAATATTATTATTGTAATTTTACATGTTTTTCCAAAACATCAGATTTTTTTTTTCTTTTACAGTGGAATAATACAATAGTAATGTTTCTTATGTTACTTAATATGTTATTATTATTATTATTATTGATATATAACTCAACATTTTTGGCCAGATTGTGCAACCCTACAAACAAGCATAGCAAACTTTTTTTTTATCACAATTTTTATCAGAAAAAAAAAATAATTACAATTAAATTTTTTCCCCAAATTGCAGTCATAGTGCTCATATATTGTGCACATTTTACTATGAAGTAATATTACTATTACTATGAAGGCAATGCAACATTCTTTTGAAATCATTTGCAGGGTCACGTCACTATTAAAATAAATCCTTACACTCTAAATCTGAATGTATGTCAGTTTTGCAAGAGAAAAAAATAAAGGTGTAGTGTAAAATGACTTGCCATCTGTATCGGGGTCTTGCAGAGGTCTCTCTCAGTCACGAGTCTCTCCTGGTCAGTGACGTAGAGACCTTTCTGAGCGAGGGCCTGGATGACAGCGTTGTGACCCAGCAGAGGTTTAACCGCGTCGCTCCTGAGGATCAGACTCCCAGCACGGCAATACAACTCAGCAGAGAGCAGCAGAGACACAACGGGCGGCTTCACATGCTCCTGGTCATACTGGTCTCTGTAGAATGGATCCTCCAACTCCACCGGTACACAGTCTGAAGAGAGAATGACAGGGATTGTGATTGAATACACAGTTTTGGAAGCTAATGAGAAAACGTGATTATTCAGGTGGTCATGTGAGGTGGGTAAAACTTTACTATATTAATTCCTTAATAACTTAATGTGCCTTTAAAGCTGATTCAGTATCAATGCTTGGTCAAACAGACTGATGTGAAGTCAAAGAGTGGAACTTGAAGAGAGAGGCACACTGTTTTCAGACTAAGCCCATTACAACTCCCGCTTAATCTGATTCACTGAAAATCTTTAGAATAGCAGCACAGACTCAAACACACACAAACAGACAGGTACAGGCATGCATGAATTGAGTCACACACACATACAGACTGCAATCACTGGGGAGCAAGCAAACACAATTACACACACACACGAGTAAACACCCAGGTATAGGCCTGAAAAAAAAATGAGTCACGAGCACTTGCCTACAAAAACAAAGCAGTCGTGATGCACACAAACAGAAATTAACAGCATCAGGATGACAGACTGACAATTCAGCTCTGTTTCTGACGCTGAAGTGCAACTGCAGATGTCTGAGTTTAGAAGGCCAAGGAAATTCCTGGCATCCCATAATGCTTCAGTGTGAGTCAGACTACAGGCGATGTAGATTCCTGCTCTTCCCGGATCATTTCCTTTCAGCATGTCTTTGTGTGTGTGTGTGTGTGTGTGTGTGTGTGTGTGTGTGTTCATTTTCAGCAGGAAATATGTGTCTTAAAGGTGCAGTACAGTTCCTGCTGTTCTTGATTAAAAATAAAACATTACAAATAAAAATCATAATAATTAAATAAATATTTACAAAGTAATTAATTATACAAATTAAATAACATATCAAACAAATAAAGAGAAAAGAAATGTTTTTACATTAAAAAGATAAAATAAAAATAATATAAATATATAATTGTATTAAAATAACTATTTATAAATAATAAAAATATTTTTTACATTTTTAACAAAAATTATTAAATAAATGAATAAGAAAAAACTAGTTGCATGACTAGTTGACCATCATTATCCATCCCTATTAAACACTTATTTCCAACATTAGCATTAACTTATAACTGCTGGCGACAGTCTTTATGTGTATTTTCAATATTTACAGAGGCATCAGAAAACTCTTAAACCCATTCCCCTTAACCTTTATGAAAAGCTGCTGCGTCAATGGAAACCCTTTCTCTGCCAGTCACATAACAAAAAAAAAAAAAAAAAAAAAAAAAAAAAAACACTTCTAAGTTCATGGTTTTTTTTTCTTGAACATGCTCATAAAGAGCTGCCTGGTTATGGAAAGGTTTTTCCCCCACGTTTCATCCCAGCTAGATGGAGGACAGAGGCAGGAAGCGGCTCTCGAAGGCACGACAAACACAGGGAGGAAGTGAGGGGTCAGAAAGAGAAAAGCCTGAGGCAGCAAGTCACCACGACTCACAAAAGCCTTTCAAAAGTTCAACTCTGCCCTTTGTGAGTTTAAATGTTACTGAAAGGAAACATAACTCTGTTACTTTATGAAATTATTATCTTAAGGTCAATTATCAAGGTTTTCACATCAGATAATACACTACATTCTATAGAATTTTGAAGATATTCTTAGCATATGCTTATAATAATCAAGTATAATGACATTGAACAAATTGTATGTTAAGGCCAGCATGAAAGGTCAATTGCAATCAACTTTTCTTCCTTACTGTGAAACGGCTTCTCAAGCAATAAAAAAAAGAAACAGAACAGGACTTGATTTTGTCCATCATTAACTAACTGGATTGTTGTTGTTTGCTAATTGCTAATTGGTTCTGTTATGATTCATTCAAGATTGTTCCAAACCCTCTAGGTTTTTTTTTTTCTTCAAAAAGATGCCAAAAGCATTATAAAATAATCATAAATGTGGCCCTTAATACTTGTGCGCTAAATTCCAAGTAATCTGAAGCCATATGATTACTTATTAAAACAGGCCAAAATTTAAGTCAGAATTCCCAGATAACCTTCCCCTCCAGTGGGACGTTAATGTTTGAAACAGGGTCATTGTGTCTGCTAGTTTAAACTCAAGAACTGGTCCAATTTGTAAATTAATCATTAGACCTGTTTAAAAAGAACAATCCAAATCTGTTGTTCACAAATCGGCCAACACCACTACTTTTATGAACTTTCCTAAACATGGAAAAGAGGGCAGTGTGGAAATTTTGTTTTGTATGGCTTCAATCAACTTTGTGAAAAATAAGTATTTGGGTTTGGTGAGTTAATGATGACAATAATATTTCTAGTTGCAGTTGTGATATTTACACATTTCTCATAAAATTAAACATTCAGTCTCATCAGTCTCATCCTCATATAAAACTGTGCTGCTGCTGTCATCTTAAAGGAGTCATCGGATGCCCATATATGATCCTTTGATATCATAATTAAAAGTCTTAAACAAAATTCTGTAAAAAATTCTCAATCAAAGTTTAAAAAAGCCATTTTAAAAAACCCTTTTTTTACCCTGTCAAAAACAGCTCTTTTCAGAGCACGCAGTTTTGTAGCATTTTCCTTTAAATGTTAATGAGCACTGCTGACCCCGCCCCTCTCTTCCGAGCTGCTCTCTGGGGGACTGTTTACTTCAACTGCATTCATCATGAAACTTGCTAATTAGCACATTATTAGGAAAGGCGATTTGCAAAGATTTGTTAAAAAAACCTTACACTCACTTCTGGGTGTGAAGCTGGATCACGAATGATTCACGTGAACATAGACGCATTTAGGTAGATCGGGGGCACATTCCCTTCAAAAACAAACGTAATCCACTGCATCTTCAGCGGCTCAGATGTCGGGAGTAAATGACGACTGCTATTTTCATTATTATATTCAACAACAAAACACCTCAATCACTTAGGAGACATTCTTGTCTACATCTGCTCCGTCGGTGAAACAATGGTGGACTGATGACAGCTCACTCAGGGCGGGTCTAAGGTAAGACGCCAGTCCAGTCTGTGCTGAAATGCCACTGTCAATCAAACTATCGTGGGAGGGGCCTGTCTGTGTGATGTCACAAAGACTGTGATCTGAGGTCGACTCGATTTGAGAAAGGGGTAAAGATTTGAGCAGATTGAAAAAAAACCCACAATGGGTGGATTTTTATCATTTTAGGGTGGTTGTGTACACACACAGCCATTTCTGTTCAAACAACTTGTAAAAGTGCATGTAGCATCATATGACCCCTTTAAGAAACAAATAAAGTGTGTTTTTTACATTCCACATTATGAGTCCCTTATATGTAACATAACATAAACGTTTGACATTTTTGGTCCTTAACAGTTTACAGCGAGAATAACATGTCACATGTGAACGTCACACACTCCCAGTGCTCCTTAGGCTTCAGTGATGTAACATAAAGGAATGCGTTCTGTTGTGGTATGTGCAGTATGCTACAGATGTTAGGCTGGAGGGAAAGACAGGACATGGACAATATCGCTATGAGGGCCTACTGGCACTCAAAACAGCTGTTTGTGGCCTTGTTTATTTTTCATTTCCGAGAAAAGTATGTGGATGAAAAGACATCCACCAGACTCTATTTTAAATCTATGGATGCCTTGAAATGGTGGGGCTCGTTTTCCTGTGTTTGTTTCTCATGCTGATCAGCAGTTTCACTCTGCTGTGAAGAGCAGTGACTGATGGGGAGATATTATCACACGTACAAAAAAATTAAAAATAAAAGATGTTTGCTATGGTACTAAATGAGGACCATATTCATGCACCATGGTATTTACATAGTACTACCATGCAAATACAGGATCATGAAGGTAAATGTCAAAAATGCTTGTTATGGCCCCTTGTGAAAAAGAAGTACACTTACCCATACTTTTAAAAAGAGACTTTAATATGGAAATAATATAGGTTAAAAGAAATTACTGAAGTACAAATGCATGTAATATTATTGGACACTTAATTGTATGTTATTTGCAATTAAATGAAAAAGTACTATTAAATTTGATTAAGTGCAATCAGTTGAACTAAGTGTTTTTGTGTCCCACTTATAGTAGTACTTACAGTAAGTACTTTATGTATAATTTTATAACTGTCTTTGAAATACGTTTACTAAATTATACTTTATTGTCATTTCTGAAACTTGCATGTCAAATTTAAATAGACTTTTAATGCAATGTTGAATGACAAAACAGTAATTCAATTTATTCTTTAGAAACACAATGAAAGATTATTAAATCATGCACCTTAAATAAAATTTTTTATTTGAAATTAAACTGCACTCTTAAAGTGTGTTTAGAAACAGTCATGCAAATATACTCTCCTAAAGTACACTAAAGTGGAACTTACATTGTCTGCAAGTTCAGTTTATATATATATATATATATATATATATATATATATATATATATATATATATATATATATATATATATATATATATATATATATATATAATACACTCTAATACATTCAATACAATTAAGCACACTTCTTCTCTTCTTTCACAAGAGGTATAATGTCCAAAAATGATGGTATTAAGTCCAATAGTAGTTTTTGTTAATGTCACTAACAGAAGGGACTCAAATTTAGGTGATTCAGAGACATCTGCAACAGAGATCAGAGTAAATCCATGCTTTATCAACCGCATTAGAGTTCATGAACACCAGCTACTCCAATGAGAAAAGCAGACTTTTTACAGACACACACATACACACACTTCTGCCAGCAGCCGTCTTCATCTTGGCCCTGTTGTGTTGCACTCCACAGGCGTTTCTGTTGTGGGCCGGGCCACTCTAGCAATAAAAGCCTCACTGCTAAGGACATGCAAGTTTGGTAGTCTGTGTTTATGTTTATTCCAGCATCCTCCATGGGGAGCTATTCCGGAAAATTCAATCTTATTACTGTGCGCAGAAGTGGGGAATCTGCTTTGAGCATTCATTACGGACTGTGGGGACGGACTCAGAGCCATAAGCCAGACTGCAGCGTTTCATGAGTCTATGTAGGGATCTAGGCTAATGGTTTCTGCAGACATGGCAACAGTTACCACCATGTAGACTTTTTGGGAAATTCACTGTTTGTAACCTCTGTATGCTGCTTCTCGTGAGACACATATGCACTTAAAATACCTTAGAAACTGCAGAACTTATGTAAATTTTGTGCATGCGTCCTAAGAGAACAACAAATGAATTCTCCTCTCATATTCATAATTGAACAAATTAGTGATTTTTCCATCAACAAAATCCCTCCACTAAACACTCATGATACTAAATATGCTCCCTGCATTTTTAAATACTGTCAGTGGAAAACAGGCATGATGACACACTTATACTCTCTAAGTAGGTCTGTTTTCAATATGAATGCATGCTTATGGTGGCTTATGTGGTGAGCAAGATCAAGGTGTCACACTATATGGGGTAAGTTGTCACAGTGGAAACTGCCATTAAATAGGTGTTTCAGCAAAATGTAAAGACTAACACAGTTATGAAAGACAAAACAATTCATGAAAATGTACATTAAACCAGGGGTTTTCAATATTTTAAATGCCACGGAGCCCATCCTAAAATGCAAAGGACCCCATCCTAAAATTTAAAAGGCATCTACAGAGTTCGTATAAAAACCCTATTTATACTGTGAAATATTAATATCATAAATGTCTAAAATATGAATTTGACAATATTTGCTTTCTCTAACGTTCCATTATTACATTATTATTCTTTTGTAAAAAAAAAAACTCATTATAGTGCTATTATTGTACTGTATTTATTTGCTCATTTGTTTACTTATTTAAACCTAATTATTTATCTTTATTTTGTTTTAATCTAATGTTTATTAATTCATTTAAAACTAATTTTTGCTTATTTAATGTATTACTTATTTTTAATATATGTATATATATATATATATATATATTTTTTTTTTTTTTTTTTTTTTTTTTTTTTTTATAACTTATATATTATTAGTAGTAGTAGTAGTAGTAGTAGTAATATTTACACTCTCATTTCCTCGTTTCTCATATAATTTCCATGCACCCACCTTGCGGCCCCCTGTGATCCCCGGAACCCAGTTTGATATTAAACCACTGAGATACAGTATAGCCCTTGTGACAACTTCCCCCAGCACTCAAAATCCAGATTTTTCAAACCGTTAAGCGCCACCTACCAGATCCAAAGGCTTTGGCGATGAGCCACGTCAAACTGCACGATATCTTGGCCCTGGTGAAATCATAGTGATCGACAGATTTGATCGTGGGCACGATGAACGTCCTCTTGCTCTCCTTGATCTCTGCGGCATCACCCATCTTGGCATCTACTAAACTCAAATTTATTTTAAAAGCACTTTCAACACCACAAAGTGGAACCAAAGTGCTGTACATAAAAATAAAATATAAATAAGCATAAAACTAGCACACAGAACGCGTCGCTGCATCATGAGATCAGAGCGGTGATGTGAAAAATAACGGATCGGCCCGAGCTCTCGTGTAGTCCAATAATCCTGCTCTCATATATTGATTATATACAGGGCAAACAATGCCAACTGCATCCCCGAGCGCCGGATTCAATATCCAACAACCAATTCCAGGCGAGTGCAGTAGTTCTCATCCGTTTCACCGGCATTATATCCTCAAGTTGTGTAGATGACAAAAATCAATATTTCATATGTGACACGAGCGCCATGATGAGGGATGTCAGGTTCAATGGCAAGGAGAGGCGATCGACGAGTTCACGGTTTTGTGTCATGATTTCTCGTCTTCTGTAACTTTTGTAACTGTCCTTCCTAAAATCTCCCTCTCCCTGCGGTCCGCCTGCCGCACTGGCCTGGAAAAAAAGAGAGAGATGAGTGCGCATGCGCGAAACGCCCAGACGCAGACTAGCACTTATGAGGCGGATTCACGGAGCTGTCAAATAAAACGAAATTTTACACACCTCATCTGTTTTACTTATCTACACTACATTATATTTAACACATCTGTCCTTTCAGTTCTCTAAATATGCTAATGTGTTTGTAGGCTACGCTGTGTAAAAAAAAAAAAAATCGAGAAAATAACTTAATTTACCTTTTTTTTTTTTTTTACTGTGTAGCCTATATTGTTGATACAATTGTTTAGGTTTATCTGACTGTAAATGTTAATCGTAGTGACTTCAGGTAAATTTAAACAATGATAAATAATGGCTTAATTTACCTGAATTCACTCCTGAATCATTCGTACCATATGCAAACATTTTTTTTACAACTTAAAAAAACTTTTTCTTAATATAAAATAGCATAATTTACTCTTTAAAATAATTAGAGACTAAATGTACAATTTAATGTGATTATATTTAAATAAATGATAACTCATTTCCTTCGCTGAGATCAGATCCTAACTTAGATATTAAAATGTATTATAAACATATGGAAGATATTTGCGTGTGTGTGTGTGTGTGTGTGTGTATGTATATATATATATATATATATATATATATATATATATATATATATATATATATATATATATATATATATATATATAAAATGATATAATTATATACACACTACAATTACATTAAATTTATGCAATTAGGGTGTATAATTATATCTATATAATTATATTATGATATATTAATATTTTACATTATATTTTAATTTAAAATATAATGTAAAATATTAATATATTTTAATAAAATCTATTATAATTAGTCAAATATATAGTAAACGTAGAAGGGGTTCATTTATTTTGCCACTATCAACAGATATTTGTGAAAATGTAAAAAAATTATTAGAAAGGTATTCATTACAGCAAACACTATAATTGTCAATATTTATAAATATTCATGATTTGTTTTATCTATGGTATTAACACTGAGCAACAGGAAAGGAAGAACGGAGATTGCACCCAAACATAGATGAATACTGTACATATATCTCTATGTCAATCAGATTAATCTGTTAATAAAATAATTTTTTCCCTAAATGTTGGCATGTTCAGTCAATAGAATCCTTTGAGACTAATGAGGTGGGGCTGTAACTTTGTAACTGTGAGGTGTTGAGGCAGATGTGAGTCCTCAGGTTGTGTTACTCAGAAGCAGGAGTCATGGATCAGATCTGTCAGACAGGAAGGGGTGTGACCACTGCTGCGGCCAAGGCCTCTGACTATCAGCTCTGGAGAATAGCTGTAATTACTGCCCTCTACCCACACACACAACCCTTTCATCAAACACACACACATACACACTCACACAACCCTTTCATGTGAGAGACAGCGAGGCTTCTAGTTCTCAAGCACAAATGGAAGTCATTTACTGAACTCCAACAAATATGTGTGTGAGAGAGAGAGAGAGAGAGAGAGAGAGTGTGAGTGACTGTGTGTGTGTGTGAGAGAGAGAGAGAGAGAGAGAGATGAGAGAGAGAGTGAGAGAGAGAGAGAGAGAGAGAGAGAGAGTTCCACCCAGATGTGACCGAAATCTCTCCAGCTAATTTTAGCAGCTGACTTTTGTTAAACTCACTGCTAAAGCTTCTGACCCTGTTTGAATTACATCACACTGTGAAATCATTCTGTGTTTTAAATCAGATGTTAAAGAACCATTTAACTTAAAATAAAAATAAGAAGTTAAATGATATTTAATACATTCAATCTCCCTATGTCCACCTATTTGTGCTTTTATATTAAATGTACATTTAATTACATTTAATTGCATAAATCTATGCCAAATGTGCACACAGAGTAATGTCCCTGTAGCGGACACTGCACAGCATTATTTTGGATGAATGGGAGCTTTTAGGCCTACCACATTTTTACAGCCTGTAAAACCTCAAACCTTTAAGGTACCATTTTGTACCATTTAGGGGTAAACAAAAAATATAGATGCGCCTTTAGCTTTTGTACCTTAAGCTTAATGTACGTACCGCCCGAATTACAGCTTTGTACCTTTTAGAGTGTTGAGTGTGTGTGTGTGTGTGTGTGTGTGTGTGTGTGTGTGTGTGTGTGTGTGTGTGTGTGTGTGTGCGTGTGTGTAACGAATAAAATAACTATAATGCTGAGGATCCAGCCAGTAATAGAAATAACATGACTGCTCATAGGTGGCAGACATTTCTTGAACTTGAGAAATTATTAATTGAATTAATTAATTTAAAGCGATATAATGACATTTATAATGATGGTGATAAAAATAAGAATAAATTGGTCCTTTAAAGTTGAGCAAATACAAAAAAAAAAAAAAAGAAAGAAAGAAAAAATATAAAAATACATAAAGAATAAAATGTATAGCAATAAACACATGCGTAGTAAATAAATAAATAAATAAAACCTTTAGATTTATATTGGCTTTTTTATTGCTTTACATGACAGCAGCTAGCGGTTAAGATGCGTTGTTGTATTTCTACCACAAGATGTCAGCATTCATTTTTCACTTTTTTCTTTACTTTCATTATTCTTTTTAGACTAAAACATAGAATATATTTGACGCCGTAGAGAGAGAGAGAGAGAGATTATAATTTGAAAATATAAACTTTTTTCAAATTTATATTGATTATCTAATTATAATTAGTGATCAAGGATTATTTGTGTGATTTTTTTTTTAGGAAAAAAGTGAATTAAGAATCATGATGATTCGTTTGCATTAATTTCTCCAATTTCTGGATAACATATCTCTGTCAAGTCTCTTCTTTTTTGCCTTATTGTAGGCTATATAAATGATTGTGGAGCACATGAGTAAAAAGAGCCAGTCCCTCATAAACATTCAGGAATGTGTTATGATTGCGAACATCAGAACCTTTGATTATTCACATGACGTTCAATTCAAAGTGTGTGCCATTTTCATGCTAAACACTACCAGCCTCACCCAACCCCCCAAAACCACACACACACAAAATGTGCTGCATATTTCATACAAAGATGCCTTCACACAAACACAACACGGGTTGTGTGTTTCCACTGCATCTCTTCACTGACCCCCACCCCAACAGGCCCTACACCCACCCATACACAGATGAGCCCCATCCGTCATGAAGCAGCACACAAAAGGACAGTTCAGGCCGTTGCTCGTGTCTGTATGTCCATGTATGCAGTGCAGTGTGTGCTCTTTGCTCTGAGCTGTCAAACTGTGTCCAGATATGACCCAGCTGACGTCAGTGTTATAGCAGATACTGCATAGTATGTTAACATTCACAACAGAGAACCGTTACATTTGTAGCATTTGAGAGAGGCTGTTATTGAAGTGCACAAGTCATAATCATCTCTTTCACTTGTTTTGTGTCATACAGTACATTTACATTTTGATATATACAAACACTTGATTTTCACAAACTCTGGCAAGAATATGTCTGGGTTGTATTTTACCACAAAACAAATTAAGTATGAAAAAAGAATTTTGCATTAATCCCAGTTTTAAATTTAAAAAAGGAATTTTGCCTTTTTTATTAATACAAAAACAACGATACATTACCATTCAAAAGTCTGTTATTGGTAAGATATTTTTTTATGTTTTTGTATTTATCAAAAGTACAGTAAAAACTGTAATCTTATGAAATATTATTACAATTTAAAATAACTATTTTAATATATTTTAAAATGAAATGTAGTCCTGTGATGGCAAAGCAAAATATTTCTAATTATTAACAATGTTAAAAAGAGTTTTAGGAATTTAGAGGGAAAGATGGTCAATTGTCAAGAAAAATGAAGTCAGTGACTGAATAGATAGATAGATAGATAGATAGATAGATAGATAGATAGATAGATAGATAGATAGATAGATAGATAGATAGATAGATAGATAGATAGATAGATAGATAGATAGATAGATAGATAGATTCTATTATTCAAATTCAAATTATTTAAAAAAATATCATTCTTGTTATTTCTTAGTTTTTTTTGTTTTTGCTTTTGTTTTGTTTTTTTCTAAATGTTTTAATATTTTGACCTGCATTTTACAAAAGGTGCTTTTAAAAAAAATCAGCATTTATTAATAAAAAAGGTAGATATAACCATGGTAGACAAACTAGGCCCACATTGCAGTTATGTGCAGAGAGTACAGGGAGGAGACAGAGTGAGCATGGCAGACGGGATCACTCTTGTGCTTGGGTCACTGTGGGGTATTTTTAACGCACACAGACCTCAAGGCTGTAGTTAGAGGGTGGGGTCACGCTGGCCTGTGCTTCCCCCACTGGCAGCGCAAACCTGTGTTTATCTGAATAAAATCCAGAGGGGAGTCTGGACCATATGCCCTAAGTTTATCTTCTCTTAAACGTTGTGACTTTGCAGCAGTGACACAGAAACCACACTGGATCTGGCTTGTTTTGTGGATTTGTTATGAAACAATGGGAGATTCCACCATACTTCAACATCTTCTCTGAACTCCACCATCTTGAAGTTGTAACTTAAAATGTCCAGGAACTCGATTCAGCTTTTCTATTACAATATACTTTAAACTGTAGTAATCAAATGGCCTTTTATGGTTCCAGCTCATTTTCACTCTTCCTGGCATGCACTGAGGTATAAATAATAAATATGGTTAAAATTAAGATAAGCACTTTGCTCCCCATTACTTGCATGTTTCGCAGAGAAAACGTGATATGAAGTATGTAGAATAATCTAAAACCATCTAAATAAACAGAAAATGTTTGAATATAATTCTCTTTAAGATGAGTACTTAAATGGATAGCACACTCAAAATGAAAATTGTCTTAATTTCATGTTGTTCCAAGGTTCTATGCATTTCTTTCTTCTGCAGGACAAAAAAGATGATATCTGAAGAATGCTGGGAACCAAACAACTTGATTTGAACACAAAGAAAAAAAGTCAATCAGTTTTGTAACAACATGAGCGTAAATGACTACAGCACTTTTCATTTTTGGGTGGACTGTCCCTTTAAGAATCTTGTAATGACAACCCCTAAGAAGGTAACGGGTATAATGATAGCAGATTTTAAGTCCAGTCAAGACATTTACAATATTCAACAACAATAACAACAAAGCAATGAAAACTGTTGCATTTATTACATATATATTTTTTTTGTTTTTTGTTTTTTAAAACATATTTTTTACTGAAGACCATTTAACGATTTTTAGAGTTAAAGAAAGACAAATGAGATTATGAAGAGAGATGCAGAATGAAAGGGAAAGAATGACACAGATTGCAAGAGAAAGAGAGAGCATCCCTTAGGAGTTCTGTCGAGTGTTTTTCTGCATGCATGAACAGTAAATGTATTTTCACTTGCTAATTAAAAGTTCTGTTGTGTTTATTTTCATTTGTGCTGCTCCAGTTCTGCTTGCACATTTTCATGCGGCCTATATTTTCCCTGAATATCTCTATGCTCTTTTCATAAACTCTGTGAAATGACAGCTAATGTGACACAAGAATGGACTATTTTCTGAAACAAACGATGATGGTGACAGGTCCTCAGTTCCAATATTGACTGCAATCACATTTCCATCGATCTTCTGAAATAAAGTAGTTTAATATACTTTTAAACAACTCAACGTTTTTAAGCAATCCCATCCCTAGTCCAACAAAAACCATCAATTTATACTAAACAGTAAACGCTTCACAAGCAGCAAAAATGATTCATTAATTTAGTCATGTCAAATCCCTTTGGATCAACTGAAATCCAAATTTCTCTCAGTTACTGTAGAAGTCAGTCTATTGGCATTGTGCTCAAGTCATTAATTTGGTAACTGATATTTACAACCAGCAGTGTGTCATTCCTAAATATCTGAAAAACTAATCAGAATTGGGTGCAGTGTGAATTAAGTCAAAACATTGAGAAATCTGTGACACACAAAGATGCATAAAAAAAGTCTGTGTCATAATTTTGGCAGCTGTGGTTGCCAGAATAAAAAAATACACTGTATCTGTAGTTTTTACAAAAAATTTTGGCAGCTGTGGTTGCCAAAAAATACAGAAAAACTGTAAACACAATTACGGCAAAACCACTGTAAATTTTACAGTATAAATTCTTACAAACAAGTCATGTAAACCATTGAAACACAATTAAAATCTGTTGGTACCTTTAACCATACTGACAACCACCCATAATAATGCAGGTGGTAAAAGAGAAAGCCACATGAAGAATCAGGTTCATCACAAGTAGCTTCGCCGCAAGCAGAAGTATATATTAATATATAGAAGGTGCATTCATGCAAACACAAAACACCATCATGGTGACACACGATTACTGAACAATTCAATGTTTCATTAAACAGCAGAAGATGTAACATAAAGCCCAAAATGTACAACTGATAACAAAAAAAACTATAAAAAACATGATTATTTAAACAAAATACTTTCAAATGTGGGTTAGCGTCACACCAGGGAATTCTGGGAATATAAGTTTAAAGTTTTTTGACTGTAAATTATACATTGATTTGTTCTTTTTTTATTTCTAAAAACTAAAATCAGCATTTTACTGTAAAATTACATGAAATGTCTGGTTAGATCTTTTACAGTTTGACCCTGTATATAGTCAGGAACATTGTTTTACTCAGCTACAACACATAGCGTTTTTACAAAATTGTACAGTTAAAATGACACTTATTTTTTACAGTGTACATTATCACATGACCATTCACATTTACTCAGCTACAACACATATGTGGTATTGAGCAACTTGGCCGACTTATTCACTGTGTAGTAATAAAGAAGAAGTAGAATAGATACAATTATCCCTAAAGACCATAACACAAAATTATTTTCCCAGCTGGTATTTAATGATAAGAGTAAGAGGCAAAGCCCGCCAAATATTGTGCTGCTCTGGACTATCTGTATTTAGCAACAAGCAGCCTTGACCTAAAAGGAATAGTTCACCCAAAAATGAAAATTTGCTGTACTCACCCTCAGGCCATTCAAGATGTAGAGTTTGTTTCTTCATTGGAACAGACCTGGAGAAATTTAGCATTGCATAATTTGCTCACCAGTGGGTTCTGTGCAGCGAATGGGTGCCGTCAGAATGAGAGTCCAAACAGCTGCTAAAGAATCACAATAATCCACAAGTAATTCACACGACTAGCGAAAATCTCTGTGTTTGTAAGAAACGTTTTAACTTTAAACTGTCCATAATAACGCTTGCTCCAGTTAATTTAAATGCACATTCCATTTGTCCTTTCACATCCAAATCTATAAACATTTGCTTGTAAATAGTGCTTGATCTGTGCATATTTCTCTATTGATTCAGAGTTTTTACTGGAGAAAGAAATATTAGACTCAATTTTAGTATTTCAGCTTGAAGAAAAAAACGTCTTGATGGATTTGCTTTAACTATGAACTATTCCTTTGAGACCACTAACTAAATGGACCAGACAGACAACCGACAACCTATAACTAAGCATTGTTACTCACTTCAGACAAAAAGAAGGAGTATGGATCTCAGAAAAAAAAAAAAAAAATGCCTTGTAAATCATCAGTGGAAGTGTTTTCATGTTACATATGCTTCCCATTTGAACTGCATACCGGAAGTGGGTATGGCCTCAGTTTTTTGTAATTGTTTAGGACATGTTTAGGAAACAATAATTATCATTCCTAACGATTGAGTCTACTGTGCGTTTAAGTGCCACTTGAGTTTAATGGAACTGTTTACTCACACATAAACAGGCATTGATTTTGTTGTTATATGGGTTGAGTCAGGACACAGGGTTTGGTCTCATGCCTGCACGGCAGAAAGCTTGTTAAAGAAGAAGGATGAGCAGCTTTGTGCAAATTCTCACCGTCGCTCTGGAACTGCATCATATTGCGACAAAATCTAAAATAGCCACAATGATCATACAATACAAGAGAGCCACAACCATGATGACTAACTGAACTACTGTAACTGACATCTAATATCAGCTCTTTCCATCACCCTGGATACTGACTAGAGATTCGTCCAACATCAGTTCTGTCCCATTTTCCCCTCACTCATATATTTTACACAAAGTAAATAATAATCTGTGAAACTCGCTGATTTTTATAACTCTTGAGTGAAGTGGCAGAGGAAAATTGTTCTGCTCAAAGGTTGCTTCATTTCATGGAGTTCTCAGTTATGATTAAGTGAAATTTGAACTTTATCTTCATAAAAGATAAAATAATTGAAGCCAGTGTATACTTATTGGCATATTAGTACACCAATGAGTAATGTATTGTAAGAGTATAGACTAGAGCTATAAAATGAATGGGCCACAGGAGTCATCATATTTAAGATTATATAAAGAAAACAAAATGGGAAAAGTGAGTTATAAGCAAAAGTCACCATTTATTCTCCATTTTACATCATTCAAACGTTTGGGGTCTTTATGATTTTTAAATGTTAATGATTTAAAAAAAAAAAAAAAAAAAAAAACTCACAAAATCCTTATTCTAAATGCACATTATTGAACACATCAAAGTCAATACATTTTATTACTGATCTACAAAAAATCTTTCACAGAAACATTAACTTACCATGTGCACATTTGAACACTTGCTTCCCTTGTTTTAACTTTGACCTTGAAAGTACTATTCCTATTATTTTTCTATTATAAAAGCTCCATTTATTTAAGAAAAATAAAATAATAATATTTATGAAAAAATACAGTAAAAAGTGCACTGTTGTGCAATATCAAAAAACAGTATGCATTTTAAAATGTAATTTATTCTTGTGTTGCAAAGCTGAATTTTCAGCATCATTACTCCAGTCTTCAGTGTCATATGATCCTTCAGAAATCATTCTAATATGCTGATTTATTGCCTAAGAAAAAAATCTTATTATTATCAATGTTGAAGACAGTCGTGTTGCTTAATATTTTTGTGAAAACTGACTTTTTTTTTTAATCAAAAAAGACGTAACAAAGATCTTAACAACATCTCAGTTACTGCTGCAAATTAATTACAGTCCAATTATATATTTCTCTAGCTTCATTTATGCATGAGAGCATTAACAATACTGCTATATGCTGTTTATGAGATTGTATTGTTAATACTTCACGCCGGCTTCAGGTGTGTGACTTTAGTTGGCCTGCTATGAAATGACTTGTGTAAAACGCTGAAGCCAGTGGGCAGATCTGCTCTCAATGCAAAGCCACCATCAGCAGCAAACACCAACACATACAGTACTCTCACTTATACCCCACTGAAAAGAGTTAACCCGAGTATTCAGTAAATACCACAGCAAATCCTCATCCTCCTGCTTGCGTATGTGCGTTTTCACCACTGATAAAGCCGCCGGTTGTGCTTACCTCCTCTCGTCCTCAGCATTATTCTTCATACGTTTTTCCCTTGAATAGTCAGATGTGTAGGAGAGCTGAGCCAGAATATGTTTATATGACTGAGATTGTGCCAGGAAAGGGGAAAAATCTGATTCGAGATCAGCACTTTAACTGTGAGATGTTTTGTGAGGCACAGAGATGGGGAGAAATTAATAATGTGTTCATCAAAACAGTATGAAAGACAGTGTTGCTTGCATCAGCAGGGCGAGAGACACTTGTGCGCGCATACGTTAAAGAAAGTAAACACAGATGCATACGTGCACACAAATGCACATACTTACATACAAAGACACATATGTTGCTCCAGGATGGTCTTCAGGCCTGCTGGCTGTTTTGAGCCACTTATATAAGTGTAAACTGTCCACTGTGATTAGGGTCAGTCCACACAGGCGCAGCTCACGAACCCAAGCGTGTCACTTCCTGTTTGCCCACCTCTCAGCCTCCCCCATGGGCTTCACAGTTCCAGGAGTAAACAACACACACAATACAGCATTACTGCAGAGGTCATCTCATTACCAGAGAAATTATATTGATTTTCCAGCATCTGAGCATTTGATAAACTATGTGTTCAATAATCAGTTGAATTCAGGTTATATCAGACTTTAGTGTCAGGTTAAATTTGTAACCTACAATCAAGTTTTGAAATCTTTACCATCATATAAAGTTGGGTCATATATATATATATATTATATATCATATATATATATATATATATATATATATATATATATATATATATATATATATATATACAGTATGTGTGTGTATGTGTGTGTGTGTGTGTGTGTGTGTGTGTGTGTGTGTGTGTATATTTATTTTTATTTTTCCGGGAATTAGGCAAGGGCTGTAACAAGTGACACATTTTCATAAACAATTAATTTTCCAGCATTGCATCAGTAGCATCTTTTGGTGCCTTCAGCCAATCAGTAGGCAGAGATCAAAGATTAACTAGGCTAACTTTTTCCCATAAAAGTCAATACATTAAATTACCATATTATAGATCTCCAAAAAATCTTTAATATAAAGATTAAATAGTGTAAATTAACTTACCTTAACTTAACTTGAACACTTGCTTCCATTGTGTGAACATGATATAAAGACTCAAATACATTTTTTTTTTTAATTTGTGCACACATTAGGCCTTGCAATAACAATTTAAATGTGTGTGTGTGTGTGTGTGTGTGTGTGTGTGTTTGTTAAACTTAAGGCAAGTTAAGGCAAAACATCTAATATGAATAAAATTATAAAATACCATTTCATTTTATATTAGGCCATTTAATTAATCCTATTGGATAATGAATTTTGTAGTGGGTTTCTTGAATATGTATATTGTTTTTATGATTGTAAAGTCAAAAATCTCTTTTTCCATTGTCACTGTCAGAGCCACTGTGTGGCAACTGTTACTTTGCTACCACAATACACTTTTTTTATAAAATGACCAAAAACACTAATTATATACTGCACTACCACAGCTTGTATCCTAACAGGAGCCAGAAAGAAAGGTTTCTGGCTTTGCCGCACTGGCCACCTGGCATTTAGGATTGGATTTAAATTGCATTATGCCTTTTAGTTTAAAAAAAGTTCCCAGCAATCGAGTATATTGTGGAGCTCCTGATGAAAAATGTTTCAATCTGCGTCTTTATATCTTGTGTAAGTAACATCTGGAAGGCTGTTTCACTGGAAATCTGCCAGGGATGCTTGAGAAAAAATAAAACAAAAAAATATTTATCTAAATCTAATTTAAATCTGATTAAATAATCCTTTCTCTGAGTCTGTATAAGGTCTTCACAAGGTATTTGTAAACCTAAACCTTAAAGCACAATAATGAACAGGATACATGCCAAAAAATATGGCATATCGGACACACTGATGTTATATTTAAACTTATTATTCTGAGAGCAAAATTCTTAATTCTAAGTCCTAGAGCTTTCAAGCTTCATCCAAGTCTTTTTGTTATGGACTTAGGGCTTTTTAAACTCTGACACAAGACTTTGACATGACAAGCTGCTGTCCTTTTTTAGAAGCTTTTGATTACAGGGATACTTGACATAAACTATTCTGTTTGGTGACATTGTGAACTTTGACATGTGAATCATAAATCTGTGGAATAAAACACAGAGACCCATGCAAAGGCCATGTGATTTATAGACCCAAGCAATTGATTTACTGATTCACATTCCTTGTTATTCATAGATGGTTGTACTGTCTAACTCTCTCTGTACTCTCATAACACACATACTGCGTGAGTAGCTGACCTTTGTGAAGATATTTTCAACCAATCGTGCAAGTTTGCATAAACATTGAAATGCTGTAAATACAGATTTATAAAGCAATAGCATGTTTATTTACTTACTTTACTTTTACATACCCTTTTATACAAAGTTATTTGGTGTTTTCCTTGGGAATCGAACCCACAACCAGTGTCACAGACTTTGTTTCTTGTAATTCTGAGTTTATGTCTCACAATTCAGACTTTAGTTCTCGCAACTCTGAGTTTATATCTCACAATTCAGACTTTGTTTCTTGCAATTCTGACCTTTTTTTTTAATTCTGAGTTTATATCTTGCAATTCAGGGATTTTTGAATACTTGTGTCTTGAGGAACTAAGTCTAAGTCCTCTTAGAAAGTAGAAAATCAATGCAAATGGATATTTAAAACAGATAATCAATGCAAATATATGCAGAAAAGACAAAGTTTAAATGTGTTATTTCTGATTCTCAACATATGTATAATATCACAGAACAGCATGAAAACAGCAAAGACTGTTACAATCTTTCTTATTAGACTTATTAGTCACAACCAATCAACATCTCTCCACTCAAATCTGATTGGCTAAACCCCTATCAATCAAACACAACCTCTGTTTAAAGCTGCTTTTGAGTTGTGCGCGTCTAAATACCTGCTCTATGACCTTTTGAACTTTAAGATTAAATTAATTTCAGCGGCTTGTAAGTCTCAGCTCAGTACCAGGAAAAACGAATGTTAAAAATACTTTTAATACTGTTATGACAGTTACACATCCTAAAAATTAAAGCCAAAGTTCTAAAACTGACAAATGTTTAAGTATATGCGAAACAAGAATATGCAAAGACGAGGATTTGTTAATATGTTCATGCTAAACAATTCATAAAACCTGTGTGTCCATCTGGAGTGGTGAGGAATAGTGACAGACTAGAGTAAAATGCAGCCAAATAAGTGCTTGTCATATTTTTGGCCACATTATGTTGCAAACAATGACTGTCCTGATATACATCCAATATTAATAAGATGCTAATGGTGAAAAAAAAAACTTTTCAGATGGCCAAAGAAATGCACCAGTGCTGATATTAAAAACATTTTTCCTGTACTTAATATGCGTGTTTGAGACCAGGGCAGAGCTATGAGCACAATACTGCCATTTATTTTTAAAATAGGCTTAAATTATGCAGCAACAACATGGCATTAGCCAGAGCGTGATCGTCATTATAATGCCTGTTGGCAGCATCCTTAATCATGAGACGTTGATTTGGACGAGTGAAAAGAGATGGAGAAGAAGGATGATGCACAGAGAGATGCATCAGTGATGTTAGATTTGTGTCTTCAGTAAGAGAATATGCTTGGCTGAGCATGTAGGCCAAGCCAACAACAATGCAGAGTAACCCCCACAGCAGACCTCCAGCCGTCCAACTGCATGCATCTTGTCCACACGTCGCGCCGCGCTTTCACATCAGTGCGACAGGCCCGGCGCCCCAGAGAATATCGTAATGCTCACTGCTTAATTCTGCTATCAGCACCTTTGTCAAGCGGCATGGGCTTTAAGAAAGGGCCTGTAAGGCTTGAACTGAAATTAATTAGAAGGAAAATGGAGTTTATTGAACATGTCATTTAGTAAAATGTGAATTTTAAACAGGTTTTTGAAACAAGTACAAATACAAGCTACTGAATTTATGGAGGTAGTTGTATTTTATGCTCTCCAAGGCTGCATTTTTAAAATAAAAAATACAGTAAAAACATTAATATTATGAAATATTATTAAAATTTTACTGTATTCTACTTTAAACATTTTAAAATGTAATTTATTCCTAATGCCAAAGATGAATTTTCAGCAGCCATTACTCCAGTCTTCAGTGTCACATGATCCTTTGGAAATCATTCTAATATGCTGCTTTGACACTCAAGAAACATTTTTAGTTATTATCAATGTTGAAAACTTGTGCTGTTTGATATCTTTATGGAAACTGCAGCTTAATACATTTTTCAATAGAAAGCGTGTTCAAAAGCACATATCTGAAAGAAATCTTTTGTACCATTGTACTTTTCTTTGTCACTTTTGATCAATATTATGCATCCTTGCTGAATAAAATGATTAATTTCTTTCAAAAAATCCCATTGACCCCAAACCTGATAGATAGATAGATATATACATAGATAGATAGATAGATAGATAGATAGATAATGTTAATTTGCTGTTCTGTGGCTAAATTTGGTTCTGTCTGGACACACGTGTAATATCAAACCAAAACACTGATTCAGGATCAGAGGAAGAAAGATTGTTTGTCAAAAAGGGCCCTGATATAGTTTCACAGTCACTTCCTCTTGGTGGGTCAGAACGTCCTTCCTCCATTTATGCTCGAAGCAAACAGTTGCATAACTGCTTCATAAGTAACCGTCAGTCACCCCGAAACCCAGACATGTTACTCAGCATCTCCCTCTGTATCCGACACACTGTTCTTACAACACACCACTGCTCAGCCCAGGTCAGGATGACACCAGATCAGCTGACATTCAGAGGGTACAGGACCACAGAAACGACAGTAAGAGACACAGGATTACCATTAAATAAGAAGTGTCATCCAGGGAATTCTGGGAATGTCAGTTTTCAGGCTTTTTATTTATTTATTTATTTATTTTAGAAACTCTAATACCATTATTTCAGGATGAATAGAAAGGTCAAAAGAACAGCATACATTTGAAATACAAATTCACGCACTACCAAATATTTCCTGTTTCAAAATATGAAAACTGAGTGCAATCAGAATTCCAAAGAGAATCCCTGATTCTTTGATCTTTTGTTTATCGTCTGAGGGAATTTGGTAGAGCTCATTATCAGCAGCTGACTTGAGCAACGTGTTATTGGCTAAATCAGTGGGTGCCTAGTTAAGGACCTCTCCCCTCATTAAGACCTAATCACTCCAATTAGCAAACATCTGCCCTCACTCAAGGCACGTCAGCAATCAACGATCCATTCTGAGATCTGACACAGGAGCACCTCCATCTCCTCAGTCACATAGAAAAGCCTAAAGCGGTCTATAGTAATAGGGTGCATCCAAAATCACATACTTCCCTAGTATATAGTAGGTGAAAAAGAGTATGTGAAAAAATAGCACAATGCAACGGAAACAAGCCACAACACAACAGAAACAAACAACACAACAAAATCTTCACAACACACGAAAACAAGTCGCAACACAACAAAATTAGCACAATACAATGGAAATAAGCCACAACACAACAAAATTAGTCCTATGCGTTGTGTTGTGGTGATTTTATTGTGTTGTGCACTACTGGGCCACCGTATATATTATATATTTTTACTAGGATAGGACAGTATATGAGACAGGAAGTGAAGTGGGGGGGGGGGTTGGGAAAGGTCCGCAAGCTGGGACTTGAACTTGACACCTGAAGCGCAATGGCGCTATGTGTCGTATATATATATATATATATATGTCACTATATGTATATTATCCACTATATTTTTTTAAGTAAGAACAGACACAGCAATTTATAACTTGAATGTGCAAGGCAAGGTTTCCGGTGTCATCCGCTTCCAGTTATTTTTTATTTTTGTCCATTATGCTGCTTGATGCAGCAAATTGGTATTTCTTTTCATTCATTAAGATTTTATTTTTTATCGTTTGCTGCACATTGTTATTCTTCTAGTTATTTCTATATAGTAGCTAATAAATCGGAAGTCTCGCACATTCACAGACAAATAGCTCAAATAGCTCCGTGTTGCAAAATAAGGTGGATGCAGATTCTGCTCTCATCTTGTTTTGTAAACCATAAAGCATGTTCTTGATAATTTAAGTGTTAATTTCTGAATATATTGATCATTCTGATCACACACACAACAGTGTATTAGTCTCAAATCAGTTAAAAAATCATGCATCATGCCAGTTTAAACTGATTTACAAAGCATCCTTAAAATTTATCCAACACTAATTTCCAAAATTCACCTGTAAGATTATATTTAGCAAATATGCACTTCTAGTTATTTACATATAGCTGTTTTGCACATTCACAAAAAAAAGCTCACTTCCGCATTGCAAAATAAGGTGAATGCAGAGTCTGTTCTCATTCTGTTTTCATGTTTCAATTCTAAATATGCTTTCTGATTGTATTTATTTTTCACTACTATAGCTAAAGCTAAATGAAAGGGTTTTGGTAATGCACACACAGAAATTTGCACTCTCCCTAGTGTTTGGCACCGATACTACTAAATCCCTGGCTTTGGTAGGTTGCCATGGTAATCAAGTGTAGCAGATCAGATTTCCACACGTGATGACAGTGACAAAAGGTGGAACAATCATTCTGATCACACACAAATGGTATTTTTGCATCAACACGTTTATAAAATTATGTGTCGTCCCAATTTAAATTGATTTACAAAGCAGCACCAGAATTTATCCAATAGAAATTTACAAAACCTTCTGGTAAGAATATATTTAGCGCATTCACGTGATGTGAAACTAGACTTAAATTGATTCTTGATTCCAGATTTTGAAACGGCTTTTGGAATTTATGGCAATAATGAGTAGCTATGCGTGAGTTTCTCTCATAACACAATTCATGATGTGGTCTCTAGACTGCGGTGTCAGGCAGATAACTGTGAAAATGTCCTGCCTAAATTTAGCAATAAATTCCAGCACTGAATACCATCCCAGTGAAATGTTTTTACCCACATGTGAACGTCTATGTCAAATCACCATGGAGACGACAGAAACCAGCCTCTACTGCACAAACCTGCAACACTTTCATTACGGATTATCCTTTAGCAGGAGCGAATTTATCAGCCCTGCAAATTACTACTGAGCACACGAATGTGTGTGTGCAAAGAGCAGAGAGATTAATTTTCCTTCACACTGTCCACCACATCCTTATAAATTGTGGTTTCAACAGACAACATAATAGACAGAAATGTGTGCAGTATTACGCATAACTCTATGAGCCTATGGGGACAGAATGTAAGATGAGCAACATTTTGAGAATTAATCTTTTTTTTTTCTCTCCATACTGATTCAGATAAATTCTTTAAAAAAAAATCAAAAATGAATATATAGCATGTGTTCAACAGTCAGATACTGTTTAAAATCTTCAAACACACACACATGACTTTCTTCTAAGGAACACAAAAGGAGAAATTTTGAAAAATGACCACTCTTTTCCAGGCAGTTCGAGCCATAAATATGTTCAACGTGACTTCTCACTTCCTTTTGTTTTCCATGGAAGAAATAAAGTCATACATGTTGGAAACAACATGATGGTGAGTATTAACGATGATTTACAGATCTGTTTTACAAGCTGTTTGATCCTGATAGCTTTGAGGAGCGAGTCTCATTGCTCACAAAAGGAGGACTGAATCCTATTTTGAGTTTTCTTCTGTAAATAATTTACCGAAATGTGTCACAGAGCTCTGCGGTTCAGCAGAAACAGTGCAGAGGAGGAGCACTCTTAATGTTTTTCATTTCTCTTTGTTGTTTTATAGATCTTGGGGTACCAATTGTCAATTAAAATTTAATCTGTTCCAGATGATGGCCAAAAACATACCTCAGTGGAACTGTTTAAAGGATGCTTTAATGCATCCTTCTGCCGCTCTGACCAGAAGGAAGACAAATGAGTTGGTATAAAAGTACTTGTTCTCCTGTAAGCCAAGCAAATTTGTTCAGATTTGTGGTTAGTGGGGTAAACAGGAAGTGTACAGGCTAAAAAAAAAAAAAGAAATAAAAAATTAGTGATCAAATTAAATGTACAATATGCTTGCTCTACATTATTCAGTATGTTGATCCAGACAATGGCAATATATATATATATATATATATATATATATATATATATATATATATATATATATATATATATATATATATATATTATTTTATATGAATATTCTTTGACAAATATAATTTGGATTTTAATTTAAATATTGTAAAATAAATTTATTTTTGCTCACATTTTTCTTTGAAAACGCCTGAATGATTAACTACATTAGTTACTGGTCTTTTGCATTCACACACACACAATCATTATATATAGCTTCAGTTTCATGAATAATAGACGTTTTTAAGCATCTTTAAGATGGAAATCTCTACACTTACAGACTCGCAGAAGTAACCTAGCAACCACCTAGCAACACCTTAGCAACCACCACAAGTACCATAGCCCCCCCTTCACAAAATGCTAACACGCTGTCGACTCAACGTCAAATAGCTTTACACACAACCAATCACAATCAACAGCATTTGGCAACCTACATCCCAGTGGCCAATCATATGTTCTACAGTCTGTCATGTGACACAAAGCCCCGCCCCATTTGTGGAATCACTGAGAGCGCGAGTGGAACTAGAGTCAGCGACTCATCGGTGACCGGCGCAGATCCGAGCAGCTGGAGGATCTGGAGAGATTTCTGAAGCGATTCGAATGCTCCTTGCGTGGACTGGCTTCTTTTATATCTTCTTAAGATTTTAAAGACGGTATGTAAGCCTTCACTTCGATTTCACAATGCACAGGTTGCAGATTTTATTCATAAAATCAAAAAGGTAAAAGCTGGTGGCAGCTGCGCAAGAAATAGGAACTGTCACCAATAACCTATTAATAAAAGTGCTTTATCTGCAGGCTGATCGATAAATATCCGTCAGACTTCTTAAACATATATTGCAATATCTTTAGATTTTTCATATAGCCTATTAAATGTATTTATCAGAGTAAATAGATATCTGTTAGAAATGACTACATAATTAATAGCCTATAAAAGTTAAATATATCCGATTGCAAGAAGCTAATGTTGCGACACGATATAGCTACAGATACAAAGATCTTTAAAAGACACTTTTTACCTCTCAGGGTGTAACATCAAAACTGGGGTTATCCTTGACTGTTACTTAATTATATATGACTGCGTCTTATTATACCAAAACATCTAGAATAGCCTATTTATGGAATACTTTTATTGCAATAACGTCATCTCACTACATCACTAAAAATATCAAATTGAAAAAAAAAAAAAAATATATATATATATTCATGTTTTGAAATAAGAAGAAATATTTAGATAGTTTTTTCTTTTGTGATTTAATAATTCATGCAATTCATAGAATATGTGTAACGTACAAAGATAATTAGAGTATGTTTCACAAAAAAAGCTATTTTAGTCTTTCTACTTCAAAATTTCAAGTTTAATTTGATGTTACTTTGCCATTTCTTTGTAATTCATTGTGAAATTTACTAGCCATTTCTGAGTAAAAATTGGTTCTGCGCCAATTTCTTTTTAAGGAGACTGGTAATTGTTGTAACACATTTTGTTTCAACAAGTTTAACTCACTGATTTTTGTACTATGTATCTTAAACTTTGATATAGTATTCCTAAATTCGTCTGCTACAAATTAAAGCAGTTTAGAAATGTACAGCTTACCCCTAAACTATATAAATTAATGTCAAATACAAAGAGTGCTGTTGATGCAGTTCTCCACTGAGTGAGCTTCAATGAAAAACACGGACGTTTTAAATTATGCACATTCATTTATTGTGTTAATCAAATTTCTTAATTGTAAACCTTTTAATTTTTTCAAGTGGTAAGCATATTATAACCATTTTGATAAAAAAAAAATGCAAATAAAATGGAAAACAAATGTAGGTGTACACACTGTTCCATTTTCAGCAATCTTTGTGGCTCCAGTAGATGTAAAACCCATCTGCTCAGAGATGATATTTCTAGTTTTCTAAACGTGTAGATGAAAAGCTCACTCCAGATCACCTGGATATGACCTCTTGTGTTTGACTGCTTTCCATTGTCGGTCTGATCAGAGACGGTGGTGTGAGTCATCTCAGCGCCCAGACTCTCATCCTCACCGCTGCATCATTAGATTAAATCAGTAAACTGATGCTTGTACATGGGCTGAAGATAAACTTAGCTTAGTGACAAGTTAAATGTGCATGATTACCTTTAATCTAGGTTTCAGTTTCGTTGTTCTCTACAGTTTTTTTCGACACTAAATGTTACTTATTAACTAACTACAGCAGTTGATGTGTTTTGTGTAGACGAGTCACTGTTTAAAAGAAAAAGTAGAATATGTGCAGAAAACAACTGAATCGAGTTGATCACTAAAGTCCGTCTGGTGCTGTTGACAGGATCCAGATGTGTCTAATTGCAATATATGAAATCTGTTTGTTGCCGTTCCGGTCTGCAGTGAGATAAAGTAAGGTCATGGAAAGCCGCAACAGACCGAGAGAGACGACTGTTAAATATATTACAGGCTGTGTGATTATATCTGTACCGGAAAGTGAACCCCCTCCACACACACACACACACACACACCTTCTTTGTCTTTCTCCCGGGTTTATCTCCACCTACTGCCACCCTCAGCTCAGAGACACCTGAAAACAGACATAATGATCAACAGCAACGGGCGTCTGGAGAGAACACCCCCTCCTCTCTTTCTCTGTCTCACAGCAAACAGGCCCAAACAGCTTCAGAAAGGACTTCTGTTCTTTTATGAATAGGGGACACACAGTGTGATAAGACACACAGATCTGATGTTTTAATGTCAGGTATATCTGCAGGGTAAGATACACTGGCCTCAGAAAGTATTTGAACATTTCATTATGTCATTGTATGAATGTCATTGAATTAAAAAAACAAACAAAATGTCAAGCATGGTTATTTTAATTAATATATGTTAAATAACACGGCTTAAGCACATGTATGCAAGCAAAACCTTTAAAAAAAGATGTTGTTTGAGCTTTAGATTGGTAAAGAATAAATACGGTTTAAATTTAGGACAAAAATATTTGGAGTTTATGGTTGTGAGATGTTAAAAGAAATTGCGAAAATATTTCTGAAAAGTAAAATTAGTTCTGAGAAAAACCTAATGCCACTTGGTTCATAAAAAAGGACCATTTCAGTTTTAATAAGAACTGTGTTTTTAAGAGTTTGTTCATTTTTAACAAACCCTAATGAAAAACACAGCCATAATGCCTGCTCTGAGGCATTTCTTGTCTTCTCGTTATTTCATCAATTACATTACATAAATACTGTTCGATCTAAACACGTTCTATTTTTCTGGCATTATAACTTTCTCAGACTGTTTGCTACGCCTTCTTGCTCTCTCCAGATTAAGTGAAAATACAAGGGAAGCATATTTTTATGTTTTTATATTAAGTGGCCCCTACATACTGCTTTGTGTTAAGCTAAAAGTCTTAACATTTTTTTTAAACTGGCTGCATATTTGTGGAATTGTAGGTTTGGAAGTTCAGAATGCTGTCTTGCACAATACATAAGATAAAAGTACATCTCAAACACATACAATATCATTAAAAAGTTTGTTTTTTTGAAATAAATTAATACTTCCTTTCAGCAAGGATGCATTAAATTGATCAAAACTATTCGATTTTAAATAAATGCTGTCTTTTTGAACTATTTATTCATCAGAGAATCTTGAAAACATGTATTGTACAAATGTATTTTAGTTTGAGCCCATTTTGGTGTATAGTGCAAGATGTCTCACAAAACAGTATCTCTGTAGAGCAAAAGTGCACATAACAAAAGACGCTACAATCCAAATAATGAGCGATAGTTTTGTGCTGTCCAGAGGATAATTTATTAGGTGTGTGACCCTTTTTAGTTTTACCAATATTATAAAACCAATAGTTTGAGCGCAGCTCATTTAAAATGCCCCAGAAATCCACAACCCCTTGCATGAGATAAGCACATTGACTGTTTTTCAAGTGAAAACTGAAAGAAGTAGTTTTGTTCAGAGGTGTGTGGTATTCAGCAGCGTAAATGTGTGCATTCATTGCGAACAGTGAAAAGCAGTCTCCATTAAACAATAACTTTCACACACACAGAAGTCAAGGCAGCTCTAAAATCTGGAGAATGCTTGGGGTGTCTTGAGGGAAGCCACACCCATTCCAAGTCTCAACAAAATCCACAAACACATACAGATAACATACCTCAATGTGTGGTTGTGGTGTTTTGGGAAAAATATTCCAGAATGGGCTTCGCTTCAAAGAGATGTTCATCCATTCTGTCTGAGGAACTAAAATTAAGAGAAACACCTCAGGGGGAATATGACACCAGCTGCTTTTGTTCTAACGCTTTTTCTGGGTGCGCTTGAGCGTGTGCGCTCACATATGTAGAGGCTTCGCTATTTCCAGGGCTGGGGATGTGGCATCCACACTGTAATCTTTTGAGTGGAGAGGATGTTGAGATGGATTATTGAAGCCCCGGCGTGCTGCGTGTGTCTTTACCGTGGAGAGATCAGCACAGTGAGGTTAATGAGCCAATCTGCATAAACTTTGTCCCCATCTGGAGCGTTTGGGTGGTGTGGGGCAATGCGTTACCAGCGTTTCTGCATCTACATCACCAACAACCCTTAACGTAGCAAATGATTTATGCTAACGATCTTTCTACTCTTCACTGAAAACTTACAACACAAGCTCAGGCTCCCTGGAGCATGAATTCAGTTGGTTGGTAAAAATCTCACTAAAACGGCATGGTTTCGGCTATAGTGACACATTTATATACAGTTAAAATATGGGATATTATGTACAATTTCCACTACCTGCTGCTCAGTCATAGTGTGTGATTGTATACTTTATGTATTTTTTTAAATGAGGTTGGTGTTAAAATACCATCTCTTATACCAGTTTAATGTTCAGAGCCAACTAAGCTGTTCGTAAGTTGATTTCCTGGAAAACTGCAGATAGCCTGTGTCTCTGTGTGCTTTCAAAAGTCTTTGTTTTTGAGTAACAACATTGGCTCAGTCAATGGCATGAGTTTAAGGTGGGACTATTTGTTTGGCTGAACAGTGGCAAATGGGAGGGAGCTTTCCATGAATGGAAACCGTCATTTTTGCAATTCCTTTAAGTGTCACTATAGTGGCGTAGAAATAACAAACAGTCACTTTAATTGGAATTAAAGTAGCCATCATGGAATTTGAGTGGAACGTATCCGTACCCAACAGCTGCCTTTGAAATACTTGTAGAAAGAGCTTGACTGGGGTGTGTTAAAGACTGTGAGTAAGAATTAAATATATCAGTTCTAGGTTGTAATCTGAGTATGATCTTAAAAATAAAGGTTCTTTGTTGGCATCAGTGGTCCTAAGAAGAACCTTTAACATCCATAGATCCATTTCACTGCAAAAAAAAAAAAAATGTTCTTTAGATTTTTAAAATGTTCTTCGCACTTGGTTCTTTTAAGAACTGTTCACTGAGAAGTTCTTTGGGGAACCAAAATGGTTCAGAGCAAAAACCCTTCTTTTGGATCCTTTATTGTTATATGGAAAAACACAGCAATTCAAAATCAATTTCACTCCCCTACATGGGCAAAATAACTACACATTTCATCAGATGAGTTATGTCTGAAGATTGACTGTGACAGATGGGTTTGGTTTGATTATGCTTAGAAGGAAACCAAATGTGAAAATTGATATCAAATCAAAGTTAATCAAAAAACTCAGCCAATCTGCTCAGTTCCAGTTTTGGTGTAGTTACTGCTTTTTTCTCTTTTTTTTTATAATTCTTGGCAGTTTAAAAGTTGTCAGTTGTTAACGTCATAATTTTCAGCTTCCATTCACAGGTTTTTTGTAGTGTAGTGTTGAAAATTCAGTGACACTTCTACTGACAAGTGACGTTCTGCTTTCGCACATGGTGGCTGGAGATATACTGCGCAAGGCTTTTTAGTTTGGGAAATGTAGGCAGTAATTGTAAGTGTGCATTTTCACAAATGAGCTCTTAAGATCTTGAATTGTCTCAAAAACATACACAATCAGTCTTTAAAGACATTTGACTGGTGAACAGTTTCTTTGACAGTTAAGTCATAATTGTGATGAAATAATGTGAAATTTGTAATGCATGTTTTTTTAAAGCTTAATTATGAATAATTTATCTTTGATAGTTATTTCCCCAAATCCCATGGGAAAAATGTTTAATCAAAGACCATTTTTGATACAAACTCACATTTATACACCAAATTTCTCCTAAGAGCTGCATTAAAGAAACATGTGAAATTGATTTTAACTTGCGATTTTCATTGGAAACAAATTAAAGGCCATTGTAAACACTGTCTTGAGAACATTTTCTAAAGGTGCTGACTGTAGAATGTGCCATGTGTTTATGACTGAGGATTTAACCACAGACATCTTACACAGCGGATTCCCAAAAGAACACCTCTGCTTTAGGAAATTAAGAAAAAACATCAATTCCAGCAAAGAAATGCAATAGATTAAAAAAATAAAAACATCCAAATGGCTAAAAATGAAACTGCAAGATTTCTTTTTATGTCTGTTTGCATGAAACCTCTGTATTGTTGGCTGTAATCTGTGATCTGCAGACTCAATAAGTTGGAACCTTTTGAAGAGCAGCCACATACACATGCAGTTAAAGAACACTGTGTTCTACTGAGTGTCTATGGCATAAACAGAAAGCGACGATTCCTCTTTTTTTTCTCTTTCTCACTTCCAAAAGACAACCACCCAGCTAGTCTAAACCATTAGAACATTTCATTCCCCCCCTCTCATTACCCATAATGCTGTAAACCCCACTGGGCGCAGTGTGGGACCCTACTGCTGTAGGATGCACAAGCAATGAGCCGTTCATTTCTCCTATTTCGTTTTCCTCTTCTTTCTCTCTATTTCTTTTTTTACTTGTTACCCCTCTCTGTGTGAAAAATGAGTGAGGACTGTTAGAGAGTTTAATTCATTTTGATTATGTCAAGGAAAAAGAAAAAGAGGCTGTTTTGTTCATTTAATCTGCTTAGAGACTAAATGACGGAACTGAATATTTAGTTACGTTAGTTTTTTTTTATGTTAATGACTGTGGTGTGGTTTACTTTTTTCACTTCATTTTTAAACATTTTTTCCCAAATGTAGTAAAGAGAAAAACATATTTTACAACCTTTCCACATAAAGAGAACCAGCTTGTTTAAATGGGAATGACATTCCACTAGTATTGTATATATAATGTAAGCGCTCAAGTCTTTGTCACATGATCACATAAAACCTGCCAGGACTGAGTCTCAGTTCAAACCAAGGTTTTGGCATACAGTGAATTTTCTCTTTTTTCTTCCTATTTTTCCTCATTAAAGCATGCCCTTTTTATAGATTTCTCAATTTGTCTTCAGTAGAAGCCACCAATTTGTCTTGTTTCAGCAGACGCCAAAGCAGATGCTGCTTTTAGCACAAAAAACTACATAATGACTCAAATTTTGGGGCTCTTACAGTAGAGCACACCCATACTCAGATTCCCCTGTAGTTTTGAAAGGATGAAAAATATGTGGTAGGACTCAGGATACATTTAACTTTCTTAACATGACTTAAATTTTTTTTTTTTTTTTAATTTTTTAATTAGCTTCAGCCTGAAGGGCCGTTAACTAACTATATAATGATATAAAGGAACTATATTGTTGGAATCACCATTTTTTCAAATATTTTTCAAACGCTGCCTTGCTGCATACTGATGGTCTACTTAGTAGTGTACATGTTGTGTTGCATGTCGTATTTTATAGTTCAGAAGAGCTCATGAGCACCCCATGTGGCCATGTTGACTACTAACCGGCATAACCAAAGTGTGGACTTTGAGAGGACCGGGTGCCATTTGGGACAGGACCACTGGCAATAGTCAAAGAATATCAGTAGCATTCATTTTAACTATAGTACTTGGCTCTCAAATGTTTTTTTTAAAGTTTGTTATAAGAATACAATTCATTTGTGTACCATTGTTCATGAGTACGTCATAGTCTGCATTTTTGCATCTCTGAAAAGGCCAAAAATGTCGTATGTTTTAATTTGTACTGTTATATTGGATGCTTGATTCTCAATGTTTCCAAGAGTGGACAAGAAACACTTATTGTTTGATATTGAGAGTCTGATAAGTTTGTAATGGCAGCCTCATGGAAAACCCTTCTATTAGACGTGTGCATTTCTTCATATGTCCATATGGAGACGGCATGAACAGGAAATGGCATGCATTCCTTTTGTCCGATTCAAAAATAAACTCCAGTCTGCACTTCCTGCAGAGGCGTTGAGAAGAGAGAAAAGAGGTGAAGAGGGAAAAGAACAGAAGCAGAGGAAATAAAGAGTGTAGTGTTAAACTTAAATGGGCTCCGTTACACTCAAGGGTCTCCGCTGTGATTCGATGAATCCTCGTGTGGTGGTGTTGGCTTGTAAATCACACACCATGTTTCCTTCTTTTGTAAGGAAGATTAAAGCTCTTTGTGTTGCCACATACATCCCTGCAGTTCTGCACTTCCTGTCAGTGAGACATGTGATTGTTTGAACAGTGTGTGAGGTTGCCATTTGTCATAGGCATTGTGAATTTTTGCGACAGCCCTGCTTCCACCTTCTGTTGCCTTCTAGAAAGTTCACCTGAGGCTGTGTGAGACATGTCCTGGCATGAGGTTGTTTATTGAATATTCATAGTTTACAGAGATTAATGGGGAAAAGATATGGTATCTTTAGATTTTATATATCTGTATTGATTATTCACTAGCTGGATAAGTTTACAAACCTTTTTGTTCAATTCTGTTGCCTGCTTTGTTACCCGAGCTTTAAGACATGGTTTTGATATTGATACTTTTTTGCAATTTAATTTCTGTCCTATATGGAGAAAAATATGCATTGTGTTTACAGTGTAAGATAATTATGACTATATTAACAATGTTTTTGCTGATTACATAAAATTAGGCAACATCTTAACATATTTCTCTGGTTTAAAGTTTGATTCATATTAAAATATTATTATAAAAAATAGTAATAAATAAGATTATAGAATATAAGTAATACAGAAACATCACTTATATAAATAAAAATATAATCTTTCTTCAGTTTATTTTACAGCTATTGTGACAACCAGCCTTTATTATTTTTAACTTTTTTTGTTTTTGCTTTTTTTAGTTCTTTAAATATTTTTAATTCCTGTGGCTTTTATGGTTACAAAAGTTCATAAACAACACATGTATAAATATACAGAGATATATTTTGTATATCATGAGATTTAGAAATATCAAGATGTTTTTTTTGTTTTGTTTTTTTATGCAGCCCTAATTATGAGTGGATGTTTTACGAGGTTCTTTCAGGCCAGGCTGTCTTGTATCAGTCATATGGTTTTCTGCAGTGCTCTGTAATCCAGGGCTTCATCTTTTGTGGATGTGGCTCTGGTGCCCGACGGTCTGTCCCCGTCCTTTTGTTTAAGCCAACCATAGCTGTGCACTTTCTCTTTTATGACCATATTGTCTGGCGGGGATGCCATGTGATTTTCCTTTTACTGTGTTTCAGCTGCTCGGGGGCCAAGAAGTTTGAGCATGATCATGTAAGAGTGTGACTTTTGTGTGTTTTTCAGAGGCTGTGCAGGACAGTAGAAGCCGTTGAAGTTTGACTGTGGGTTTGCGCTCTCCCTCTCACCCACGCTCTGTCTCCAGAAGCTGCAGGGGTTTCGCTGAGTTGGCAAAAATGCGTCGCAACGTAGAAATAAACTGTCGGCTTTCAAGAACTCCCAACACACGCACATCTTGTCCTCACTGGACCTCCAAGTAAGAGCTGTGAGGATAAAATACTACAGTGTTGAATAAGAAAAACAGTAAAATGATGGACTTTCCAAAAAGTTGACGTTCTGTAGATATATTTTACATAAATGATTGTTTGGGTTTTGGCTCCCGGCCCTTCATATAAGGGATTTATTGGAGTTTGCGTGTTCCAAGAAAAACGAAGCTATGTTGCATATAAGGGCTCCATACATCCTCACGCAAACCCTGACCGTAACTTTATTTAAAAATTACTACATTATGGCAATCCATGTATAAGTTACGTCAGTGGAACTGCCTCTAATAAGCCGTGAATCAAAAATGAGAGAAGAGGGAACGATTAAAACCATTTCTATACCAAAAAAGCAAGGTAGAAGCTGTTCTCTCAACACACACGGAGACATCATCACATCTGCAGGGCTTTGGTTTCTTTGACTGACATCAGGTTTATTTTCTTTAATATGCTCATACACATTCTTGCAAGTCCATTCCCACAGATTTATGCCCTTTTAATGCAGTTGCCGCTATGTGAGGGAGGCAGAGTGAAAGCTTTATGTCTGTCTGCTGTGATCCGTGGCATAAACAGTCTCACTGTACTCTGGAAACCTGCCACTCCTACAGGCTTAAGAAAAAGGGGCATTCAGGGTGAAAGGAAGGGGCAGCGTTTTGAGTCTAACGGTTTTATGTTTGGGCTGTTTGATTGATTGATGTTTTTAGGTGGGGCTGTTTAATTAGTGCTTTCAGATTGGTAGTTGGTTTTAAAGTGGGGTTGCTTAACTGTTTTGTGGTTTTCATTGGTTAATGTTTTTTTTTTTAATTGGTGGTTGTATTCAAGGAGAGCTATAATACATTATTTTTTAAGTTGATACTTTTATTCAGCAAGGATGCATTAAATTGATCATATGTGACAGTAAAGACATTTATGATGTTACATAAGTTTTTTAAAATTTGATGAATTACAATTGAACTGTTTTAAACTGCAATAGTATTCCACAGTATTACTATTTCTACTGTATTTTTGGTCAAACAAATGCATCAAATGCATCCTTGGTGAGATGTCTTTTAAAAACTTTTTTAAAAATCTTACGAAGCCCAAACTTTTGGTTGTTTTGTGTATGCTTTTTCAATTTGCAATCATTCCTCAGTTTTGGGTACAGAAAGAGGAAAAAAGGTCTATGCAAATATTTTTTACGAATATTTTTATTATTAATATTATTTTTTGTATCTTTAAGAGCTAAATACAGTTGCTTTAAATTGAGGATGTTTGATTGATTGTAGAAATTAACTCTTTGCATGGTTACATTTATTAAAAGCAGGCTAGGTGATTTGGTTCAAAAACATTTTTGTTATGTTGGTTTTAAGTCTCTTCACATCCTGATAGCAATTACTAAGTTAAGTGGTCTAAATGTATTTATATCATCTGTAGAAGGAGTAGAACCATAAAATGTTTTTTCGATCATAGCCCTTGGTACGAGGACAACGATATGCTTTTCTGCCTTCCTGACAACATATGTATTTGCATACCTCCGCGCGTCTTGTTTGTGTAGACATGATACGTCATCAGCATGTTCCATTACACGTTTACAGACCAAACGATTAAAGGAAGTTGTTATTATTGTAATAATATGCGCTTTGTACTGTAATGTTTTCTCACCAGTGAATGAGACATGAGGTAATCTGACAGCATTGCATTCAACCCTCCACCAACACCGTCTCTCATTGTTTCACTTGTTAGCCTCTGGTCTGCCTGAGTGCGTTCATGTGTTTTAGAGGAGGCGTGGCTTTGGAGAGTGATTTGCAGGGAGGGTGGGATCTTATGCTCTCAGAGGTAGCTTGCTCTTGCTAGCCTCTCTGAAATCATTTACCCTACCTTTAAGTGAGCAGATGTTTTTTATCCAGTGACTTACAAATAAACCTTATAGTAGTCCTTGTAGTTTAGTTGGTAGTTTGTAAATGTACTAGTCACTAGTCTGCCTCTCACTTCTCTCTCTTGTCTCTCTGTGTTGCTGTGTGAGGGTTTTGAGTGAACTCTGTGGTGATTAACAGGAAACTGAGTGTCTGAGTGGTGATTTGCCAGAGATTGAATGGTTTGTGGGTTGTCCAGCCACTGATTTTTATAATAGGAAACATTGTGCATAGGCATGTCCGACAAACATCCTTTTGTCTGCAGTGTAGAAAACAGCTGTGTGCGTGCAAATCAGTGTTTGGGTGTGTGTGTCTGCTGGGGGGAGAGATTCAAAGTCCCAGACGGTCTCTGAGTTCAGGTCTGTAGCAGGTGACCCGTAGAAAGCCTTCGGGCTAATAGCAGAGCCAAACTCACTCAAACCCTGACAGCACTTTAAATGCCTCTTGTAGACACGCACTAATGCATGCATACACACTCTCTCCTATGGCGGTTATTGGAACAATGCAACCAGCGACTTGGGGCTGCATTCCTAGAGGCTTTGGGGTCAAAGGTTAAACTGGGGTTTACCTTTTTGTGCTACAAACTAAAACAAGCTTCAGAGGCAATGAACTCGGATAACCTGAGCACTTGAACTGTTTTCCTCAAAGTTAAATGCCTAGGATTTGACAATATGGCACATTTTACTGTCTAGCTGGCACAGCTGTGATTAGAAGCCCCTGTAACCATCACATTACCATTCAAATGTATTCTTTTTAAAATAAATGAAATACTTTTAATGACTGAAAGTGATAGTAACAGCATTCATAATGCTACAAAAATCTTTCTACTTTAAATAAATGCTGTTCTTTTGACCTTTCCATTCAAAGAATCCTGAAAAAAAATGCATCCTGGTTTCCACAAACATTATGCAACACAACTGTTTAACACCTTTAAACACCCAATCAGCACATAAGAATGATTTCTGAAGGATCACATGACACTGAAGATAAGAATAATGGCTGATGAAAATTCAGCTTTCGTTATGTCTAAATAAACCCTTAAATGTTTGTCATGATTCCAAAGCAATACAAAATGTTTTCGTATTAGCCTGAAAGAGTTCATTTTGGGATAATGAATGCTAAACTGAGATATATAGACTAGCAGTCATCATGCAAAAATATTTGACTGCTCAGTGCCTTGATTGACCAGTCAGCATTGTAATATTACTTAGGATATGATATAGAATTAATATTACTGAAATATTACTTATGGTATATAGATTTTTGAATATATATATATATATATATATATATATATATATATATATATATATATATATATATATATATATAAATAAATATATTATTGTTTTCAAGAGGTACAGCAATTCATACAATTAATTATCTTCATTTGAGCGGTCTTCCTGCTTTTTTCATTGTTTCCTATCAAGGGTTGATTAGGTTAACTGGTTTTCCATCCCTCTACCTCAGTTCCAGCTTAAAAGTTGAACCTCATGGCACCTGCAGCACTGTGAGATCTTATCGCTGTGGAAACTCAGGGAAGCTTCTCTTTCATTTAATCAGACAGTCTGGCATTCCATCATTGTCCAGTGGCACATCTTGCCCAAAACAGCTATGCAGCTTCAAAAGAGTGCCTCGTCTTCAATGATCTTTCACAAAGAGGCTGAAGCTCAGATGCAAGAATTCATAGACACAGCAAAGGCAAGAGAGATGCCATCACAATGGAATACTTGATTCTGATTGATCAGTCGTGACATTCTGTAGTAAAATATTTTTGTATAATGACTAGGGTTGCAAAGGGGTGGGAAATTTCCAGTAAATTTCCAGAAACTTTCCAAAAATCCCTGGAATATTCCAAAAAAAAAAATCCTGGAAAGTTTCCAAAATTTCTGGAATATTTCTGAAATTTACTGGAAATGTTCCACCTTTTTGCAACCCTAATAATGACTGATGAAATGCAACCTTGAAAAGGTAAATTTACACTAGATGCCACAAAAAAGCTAATAATTGAGTGACTCATTTGAACAAATCAGTTAGAACAAACAATAACTAATTTGAACAACTGAACACAAACCAATCGTTTCTTTGTTAAATGTAACAAACAAATTGAGTTCTATCACAACATCTATCAGTGAATCATTTGCTTGAACTGAACAAACAGATCAATTCATTAAAATGAATCAGACATCCCAGAACTACTTATCAATCAGTGAATCATGTTTTAAAACAGAATAAAGTGATCCACTAAAATTAATTGATCTACCACAGCACAGCATCTATCATGATGCAGTATCTCTCACACTAAAGACATGTCCACAGCAGTGGAAACCACAGGTGGCTGTAGAGGACGGAAGCGTTGTGAGACAAATCAGGGGTGAATGTGTTCCTGATTGCCTTCTGTCCGCAGCGGCAGCGATGTGTAATCAGCACTGATAGACGAGCTGCCCGACCACAGCTTGATGCAGGGTATTTTAAGAGCTAAAAGGGGGCCCCCTCTGAAACCCGACCTTCGCCCCAAATTCTGTGGAAGACCACAAGGAGATGCACTGAAAAAGGCCACATCCACAGTCCACGTTAAGATCAGACCACCACGTCTGAAAGCAATTATGGACTATATATTAGACAAATGTGTATATAGGAAGGCACATTCTTTATCTCTCTCGCTTTGTAAAGTTGGACCACTTCATATCACTGTAAGTACTCTTAGGACAAATAAGGAATGTTTTTGTAAAGGTGGTTACTAATTGGTGCACTAAAATGAATCAGGGATTCCAGCACAAAATATTAATCAGTAAATCATATTTGAAAACAGAAAATGCTAACTGATCCACTAAAAAGAGCTGAGCACAATATTTATTAAAAATACTAAAAAACATATATTTATACAGGTGTCAAAACACCTGTATAAACATAACTTGAGTCACTAATCGGCTCACTTATATGAATCAGACAACCTCAACACTATTTAGCAATCAGTAAATATTTTTTTTAACAGAATAAGCAAATTGATTAACTAGAATGAATTGATCTACCCCAGCATAATATATTAGAAATGTTTACAAAACTAAAGACTGGAATTGGATAGGGAAGAATTTTATTTTTTTGCTAAAAATGAATCGGACATCCAGCTCTACATAATTACTGGTGAACAGAATAAGCTAATTGGTTCACTAAAATGAATTGATCTAAACCAATTTTTTACACTGACCAGGTGTATTCTGGGTATAAAAGACTGAGAAAGGCAAGGATCTTCATGAACAACCTGAGTGATAAATGTTGTATGGAACAATTTAATGGCATGGGTTGCATTATATGTTTTTGCATGCTACTGTATATTCTATGTTACTGGGTACTCACCGATCACACAAATGTATGAAATTTAAACAAATATCCTGCTAAATAACTGATAATATCCAAAAACTGCATGAGAACACCACCGGAGCCCTGTTTGCTCTGTCTTTTCATTTGGGGTAGTATAAAGTCTGTATGTGTTCTGTCTCGTGATAATGTAATGCTGAGTATCTGGATTCACAGGAGACCCCCTGAACACACACATCCCCTCTACCCACAATCCCCCCGGATTATCACATCCCTCCCTCACACCACTGTTGCCATAGGAAACCCTTTCACCCCCCATGGTCGTCTGAAGAGGTGGTGCGGTGTGTGTGAATTCATCGTCCATTGTGTTCGAAATGGTAGAGCGATTTGGTTGAGGAGTTTGGTTTTAGTGCAAATCAGATCACCACCTTTTGTCTGAAAAGAAATAGTGTGTGTGTGTGTGTGTGTGAGAGAGAGGTAAACTAATATTTTTTTGAAATAAAGAAAAAAATGAAATTTTTAAGAAATGCTGTCTGCAATGAATGAGATTTTATTTGACTTGCCAAACATTTTCTCTATGGATTCTGTTTTTGTGTAGGAAGGACTGCTACAACAGTTGTTCCTCTGAAGTTTTATCAGGATTTTAGAGTCATATGAATATGATTGCACATTTATATTCTATTTATTATTTTTGACAGGAGCTTAATCTTGTCCAGTTTTCAGTTATGGCTTTTATTAGGACAAGATGTGCAAGGTGCAACAAACAAATAATCAATCAATAAACAGTCTATAATATTGTGAAATGTTAGTACAATTTAAAACAACTGTTTTATATTTTAATATATTTTAAAATTTAATTTATTCCTGAGATGGCAAAACTGAATTTTCAGCCATTACTCTGGTTTTCAAAAAAAAAAAAAAAAAAAAAAAAAAAAATATATATATATATATATATATATATATTATTAATTAGCTGATTGGGCTCAAGAAATAATTATTATTATCAATGTTAACAAGTTGTGCAGTGTTAAATTTTGTGGAAATTCTTTTTTTCAGGATTCTTTGATGAATAAGTTTAAAAGAACAGCATTTATTTGAAACAGAAGTCTTTTGCAGCATTATAAATGTATTTGTTGCTTTTAATCAGTATTTGAATTTTATTTTATTTTTTAATTTGATTTTATCCACATGAGTTATCCTGGAGCCACCAACATCTTTTTAATCAAATAGTTTTTCTTATTTTGAATTCCTCACTCATATTCTCATTTTATCTTCTAGCAGACACTCGGCTCAGCATGGTGACGGTTCTTCTTGAAGGTTCTGAGGACGCAGAAGCCCACGTGACGAGGTTTGAATGAAATAATTTGGTATTTCCCACCTTCTTGCTGGTCTTGTTGAACATTCAACGCTGTCGGTGAGTTTTTGACACTGAAAAACCATCGACCGTTGACTGTGCCCTGAGGCCACGCCCTCTTCAACCAGGACACGCCCACCTCTATAAATGAGTTCATTTCTACAAAGGTCATAATCAACATTCATTGCTGTCGGTGGGTTTAGTTTTGTAACAGCTCTCTGAACAATGAATGTAACTATGGCCCAGATTCCAGCCTGTCATGCCAGCGTACATCACACTCTACGCCAGTACAGCGGAGATCAGCTTTTCTATTCCTTTCTTCTCCCGCTCTCATCCTCACGGATCTGGAGTTCTTCAAGGAAGACGCAAATAGAAGCAGCCGCGCTGACTGCTTCCTCCTGCATCTAATTGGTGGTTGTGTATATGTGCGTGTGTGTGTGGAACGGATAGAAGGAAATGGAGGATGAATGTGTAATCATTTAGATGTTCTTCTCATTTGGCTGTTTTGTCTCTCAAATTATATACTGTGTTAACTGCAGCCTGAAATGAGCCTAAAATGGCACTTGCTGCTGAATACTGTGTCCTCTCTGTCAGCTGTGTGTCTGTTTGGTGTTAGCTGGCGTTTGTACAACTTTTTAGTCTATGTACATGAGATACGTAGATACGTATGTATGCGTCTCTGTCGCAGACATCAAAGTAAAAGCTTCAATCTTAAAATCTCCAGATACCGAAACACAACAACACAGTCGTTGTCTATTCCTGTCTGCTTTTCTGTCTGTTTCTTTGTCTACCTTTCATTCTTCCATGTTCTCGGTGGAATATTATCTGAATAAAATGTCTGCATAATAAAATCTCAGTGGTGCATTGCGTCTCTGTCCTGATTTTGAGTGTTTGTTGTCTTGTTGTGGAGAAGAATCTCTTTTTAAAACCAGTGCTTGAACATGACTAACAACAGGGAGCGGCATGCGAAATATGATTTTACCAAAGTACAACATTTCTGTCAACACCAAGAGCCATATTATCAATCGAGCATACTGAAAAGTGGGTGAGGTTAATGCAATATAAGTGTTATTCATTACTATAGTACTATGGTATTGGTTGAAAACAATGATTGTTTAAGGCCCTAATCTGAACCTTACCCCTTAAAAATTGAGGGCAATCATTGACTTACCTTTTAGGATGAGCAGCAATATTCCCTTTGTGTAAATCTATGAGAGCAAAGTGGTCCATTCTTAAAATAAGTTGAGTGAACTCAAAGAATTCCCTGAGAATTACGCTCCGATTTGGTTTTGTAATTTTAGTTTAAGTTTATAACCCACAGAGCACAATTAAATATTTCACAATGCTGTGAAGATAAAGATGTATCGACACCTATGTTGTAATAACTGTTGTCATAAGTCAGATCAATAAACTCAGCAATTAGGATTTTACGGTTCTTTTTGAGCCCTAAACGAATTGGTTTCTTACGCAGCTCCATGAGAACACAGGGCCACAGCGTTCGTCAGATCCTCAACGCCAGGATCAAACCTCCTAGCCCGGAGCTATAGTTGAAATAATCAAACATAGCTAATGCAGAATGACACTGTCTGTCTGAGTTATTCTCAGTACTAGTGTATTCTTTAGACCCCATTAAATGTCGCGCAATAGGCTCCAGTCACAGTGCATGACCCAAGATTTCATCACAGAAACTCTGAAATGGTGATCTTCGCTCTAAAACCTTTTGGCTAATATGTACAGCAATTAGACATTCATACATGTTTGAGTTCATGTGCTGGGGGAAGTTTGCCGTTCAGATTGCGATTGCATAAAAGGAAAGATTAGAGCTGGGCAGTAGAGCTGTTTTGTTGCCGAGTTCCTGTTTGTATGTGTGGGTGTTTAGGAATGTGTGTGTTTCTCCATTATTCAGCAGGAAGTCCTCTGTGTGTGCAGCAGTGCAGAGAGGACCGAGGCAATGATGTCACTGCCAGGCATGGCTTGACTGGAGAGCTTCGCTTATAATTAAAGCACTCGGCTGCAGGAAGTGTGTGGATTGTAATTTAGGGGACAAAATGGCTAAAAATTGTCACTAGAAGCAGCCATGCATGCATTTTGGGGAAGCTGTAAAACAGAAAGTGGACATAAAAGAGTAAATAATGTGTTCTTTAACTTTACTAAAATCAAAGTAAAGTTTGAATTTTAGTGGTAAGCGTAGTCATGCTATAGGGTAATAATTGTATTTGAGAACAAGTGGTTTTCATCCATCAAGATGTTGCATGTTAGGGGATTTAGTAGTTTTCTCCCTGTATTTGGACGATTATTCCATTAAAATCATTTAAATGTTTTGGCTGTTTGTAAGGCCTACATCAGAATGCAACTTCAAAATGTTTTTAATACTAGCCTAAATATGGGACTGTCCTCTCATACAGAGGGATTGTTGCATCATATCCTTCTGAAAGGTTTGGGTTCCACAGAAGAAGAAAAATCATAAGGGTTTAGATCAACGCAAGGGTGAGTACAAATAATGACTAAGTTTTTATTTGTGGGTGAACTATCCCTTTAAATGTAACATTTATAATTTGCCTGTACCTGTTTAGTTTCTAAACACAAACAGTATGATTTACTCCGGTCATTTTGCAGGGAAATAAGTCTTTCTTCCTCGTTCTTTATCACTGGGAATTTTTTTTTTTTTTTAAGTAGGCAAAATGTGCTAGACTTTCCCCTTGTAATCAGATCTCTCTTTTTTTTTTTTTTTTTTTTTTTTTTTGAAGAAAAGATCCGGATACCTTTATTTAGGATATCATTTGAGCACCTTGTATCTACTGATGCGAAAGAAAGAAAGAATAGAGAACATAAAGTAACAACTGTGTTGTTCTTGTTATTATTAATCTCTCCTATGCTGAATATGGGGCTACAATCGCTGGTTTATATCAATGAATATATAGAAGAGGGCGACACCATGTGGATCTTCTAAGTATTTCATCTTTCATCTTAGTCCGGGCCTATAAAACACAAACCCTAAATTACTTCACTACAACTATAAACTCTGCCATAACGAATGCCTAACCAATCGCACTACTAGACCTATCTTTAATAAGATCTGCACCCTACCCTCGGGTCTGAGACCGCGGGCCTGCCGCTGCTGTGCGGTCTGAAACCGCGGTGACAGACAGTATGGCGCTGCGGATGGCAGCCTTATTATTAGATAAAGTTTGCCACACGAGAGAACAAAAATGCATGTCTAAGTGAGTATTCATTTGACAGATTATCTTTCAAGGTTTGTTTGTGAAGTTATTCTGCATTCCCAATGCTTCCTCTTAGATGACATCAGTAAGGTTATTTCCCAGAGCTGAAGCAGGTATGTGGAATTTTTGTCTTGAAGCCTTTAATAACTCTCGCTCTTTCTCTGACCAATCAAAGCAAATTATTGAACACACCTCATTTTTATGCAATCACAGAAAATTTCTGTGCTATTTTAGTCTTTGCACTTTGTGTGAATTACAGGTAAATCTAGTTAATCATTTAACTAAAAATTAAAGCTGTGCTCTACATCTTCTAATGTGCATTTATTTTACAGATATTCTTAAACTCATCGTGTGTGTGTGTGTGTGTGTGTGTGTGTGTGTGTGTGTGTGTGTGTGTATTCTATAATAATTATTTTTAAAAATCTCTCTCTCTCTGCTGTTTTTTTCCAGGTAATGATTGTTTCCCAAAAAGTGGTACATTTTATTTTACCAAAAAGTGGTCGGCTGAGAAAAACAACAGTTGATGACAGACAAATCATAGAAGCTGTGAAAATGAACCCTAAGATATGTGTCTGTAAAATCACCAACAACCTCCAGAAAGCTGGGGTGATGCTCTGAAAATCTATTGTCTGCAGGAGACTTTCACACAATTACAGAAGCTATACACGGCAAGATGCAAACCTCTGACCAGCACCAAAAATAGAAAGGCAAGATTAGAGTTTGCAAAAAAGCACAAAGGTTAGCCAGTAGATTTTTGGAACAGAGTTTTATAGACAGATGAGACAAAGATGAACCTTTATCTAAGTGATGGGAAAGCAAAAGTGTGGAGAAAAATGGAACTGCAAATGATCCTAAGCATACAGCCTCATCTGTAAAGCATGGTGGAGGTGGTGTCATGGCATGCATGGCTGTCTCTGGAACTCGGCCGCAGACTCACTGCTCTGATTGCACGTAAGGGATCTGATACTAAATAATAGCTTTTAATCTTTTACTGAAATTCAACTGTCCCAATACTTCTGCTCACATCAGATATTGTGATGAACTCTAAAAGTGCTATCCTTTTTATTTGGTAAAACATGTATGTGTTCAAACAGCTAATAATAAAATGTGACATATTCTCATATTCATCTTTTAATAATATTTCTTGACCACTATTATTTGTTACATTTCATTGCATTAAGTTTGAGGTGTACGAACATCAATTAAATACAAAAGGCAAATTTTCACTTTACATATAAAATTAATTTTAATGCAGTTCATTAAAAAGCAAACAGTGTAACAGTGTATAATAACACGCATATACAAATATGCAGAGTAAATATGGAAATTTCATAAAGAAATAGATCCTCCTCCATAAAGAATTATTCTTGTAGTAACATCTGTCTAACCACAGAAGTTGTAAAATTAGTCTTTTGAATGTTTTCTGCTGATTACTCGCACTCTCTCCCTAAAAAGACAGAAAAGAGATCAGAAATCATTAGCTTTAATTTCAATACTGTTGAGTTAATGTTCATTTGTTTATTTATTCACAGCAATCACACATCTGCAAGCTTACTTCAGCTTATGGATACTGTCCATCACCCAGGGTTTGGAGGGGTCTGTGCAAATGTTCCTGCCTCCTTTTGTGTGGAATCTGTAAGGTAAAGCAGCATCTTTTGCTTAGGTTTTTCTCTAGGAATCAGTTATTATGCATATAGTCAGTCAATACAAAATGCTCCATATGTAGAAAGCATCTTATACTTACATGACAGCATCAATGTGGCAGTTTCTCATCATGGTCTGAATGGAATATCCTTTAATAATTGCCATTGGTATCTGTCCTTTGGTATACTTCCTACAACATGCTGTAAACACAATAATAATAGTTTAGATTTTGTAACATTATTTAATCATTACAAAAATATCTTCACACCATAAACCTCATATTTTAAAAACATTTAACAGTGTCTCTGAGAAACAAAACATTTTCCCAATGAATGAGTAAAACCTAAAAATTCATCTGCAGCTGTGCAAACAGCTTTATTATCAGTCCAGTTATAGAAAGAAATAAAGAAATGTACTTACACAAAGCAGAAGCATCTGTACAGAGTGCACTGAGAGCTGCAACCAACAGCACAATCACTGTAGCTGAAATGCGAGTCATCGTCTCTGTCAGTGTGTGTGAGATCCTCAGAGCAAGAGTCAGATGAGAAATGTGCCATTTGTGAGACAGAGTCTATAGTATTTAAAGGGTTGGACATGGAAACACCCAAGACAGGATTTTCCACGCATACGTAAACAGAAGTACATGTGTACTAAAAAAAAATGAAGTTACAATGAGATCTTACCTGCCCTGTCAGTCAAACAGGTGCAACAAGGAAGAACACAGAGGAAAAATTAGCCAGAGGGAAAGCACAGAACACAGACTTTTTATGTTTACTTCCCTGATAGAGAGAGTGAACCATCAACATATTTGAATTGTTTCCTACTGGCAAATTAATAGAAACAATGCTGGAAACTCCAGGAGGCCTTTAGTTCAACTTGAAGGTCACTAGAACAAAGAAAAAATTCAGGACTGAAAATTTGCCAAAGTATGCTGTAACATAGCTTTATATTATGTAATATTAAATTACATCATTGAAAATGCCAAGGGTGTGTGACATAGTTTACTACTTCTGATACTTTGACTCTGCTGTCATTACTTTTGTGTATATTATATTATATTATATTATATTATATTATATTATATTATATTATATTATATTATATTATATTATATCTTTCATATAAACTAACAAATATATCCAGTTTGGAGGCAAACACATTCAGAATTTATTCTTTACAAAAAAGCTAACTGCACACATGCGGCGTACTGTGACCAGCACATTAGGAATATATAATGTTATATAATATTTTAAGTTTCTTAACTGTTTGCTTATTCACTTTTAAAATAATTTTAACCCACACTAAAATTGACAACTTTGCTGAAATAAAATGTGGTAAACTTATTATAGCACTTCATTTTTAACTGCATAATATATATATGGAATAGTTTTTAAAGGAATAGTTAACCAAAAAAAAAAAAAAGAAAATTTAAGAGAATCCGATGAGTGTTCATTTCCAGAAAGGGCAGATGCTGTTGACTGCTGACTGTTAGTCTAAGTGTTTGACTAGATGTTTAAATTATGTTATTTATTTTATTTTGGAAGTAGATGCAAGGAAATTACATTTAATTCAAGTAACTCATCAGCTATCACAGACATTAC